>NW_006433378.1:18527675-18592930 GCF_000325575.1 Pteropus alecto | reverse complement strand
TAATAATAATAATAATAATAATAATAATAAAGCTGTGTACTCTCTCCTAGAGTTGTGGTGGCAGGAAAGGTTAGACTTTTAAAGACAAAAATGCTGTCATCTTCTGTCTGAGGTGAGAGTGGGGGAAGGAGGAGGTTTTTATTTTTATTTTTTCTAAGTATACATCATCAAAAACAAAACAAAAAATGCTAAAAACAAAAACAAACAAAAAGCAGAGGAAAAACAAAAACAATTTTTTTTTCTTTTTAAAAGTACAAATAAGTCAGTTTTTCTTCTTAATAGTACATTCCATTACAACTCTTTTACTAAAATGTCCAAGAGTTGGAGGTAGAATATAAATCTTTTAGTATCCACATGAAAGTATCAAAGAAAAGAAGATATGTTCTTTCCCACTGTGTTAGAACCCATGTGTATTTGGTACTATGATTGTTCTTCATAGCAGGTATAATTTCCATCAGAGCTGACAGGGAGGTCAGGCAGAAGCTGAAATATTAATCAGAAATGGAGATACCCAGAACAAAAGATGGGGTGCTAGAAGATAGAATATTACTTAAACCAGAAGGCAGCTGGGGCAGGTGAAAAGAAACATCTGCTGAATACCAAGTAAATCCTAGCTAATTGGGTTTGTTTTTGAGCCCACACAGGACACCTGCTAGGGACTCCCAGAAGTACTCGGTGGTGCTGGTGATGGGAGTAGACTTTCCAGGTAGCTAGATTTCTGTAAAAGCAGGGATTTCAAAGATATATGAGTTACCTGTAGTGAAAACACTTCCACTGGATGGTGGCAGCTCTTGATTCCACCTTAGCCTCATTTCAGTTATTTATAGGGCCTCCATGTTGATTTAACTCTTTTGCAAACTCAGTGAAACATTTCATAAACACCCTTAGGGAAACCTGAAAATTTTAGGAACAGTCATGTCATCATCCACACTGTGAGCTCCAGTCTCAAATGGCCTGACAACTTTCACTCTTGCTGCCCTGGGAACCCTGAGGCCACTGGGTGAATGAACCCAAGCTAGCCTGCTGGTGTATGTGAGGCCACATGGAGGAAAGCCAAGGAATGGTGGCAAACAGCCTCTAACCATCATGTGAGTGAGGCCATCATAGATCATCTAGGTGCCAGTCAACTTGCCAACTTGTCAACGCCCAGAGACAAGAGAGAGCTGAGAAAAATCAGCTGAACTGGCTAAGTAGTCATTCTTTTAAACATCTACATTTTGGGATGGTTTTTTCTGCAGCACAAGCTAATTGATATACCATTAAAATCATGAAGATAGAAAATCTGTGCAGACCTATAACTAGTAAGGAGATTGAATCAGTAATCAAATACCTTCTAACAAAGAAAAGCTCAGGACTACGTGGCCTCCCTGGTGAATTCTACCAAATGGTTAAAGAAGAATTAACACTAAATTTTCTCAAATACTTTAAATGATTGAAGAAGAAGGACCACTTCCAAACTCATTTTATTAGGCCAGTATTTTCCTGATACCAAAACGAGAAAAAAAACACTACAAGAAAAAAAATGTAGGGCAATATCCCTGATGAACATAGGTACAAAAATCCTCAAAATACTGGCAAACTGAACTCAGCTATCCAATTGAAAAGATCATACGTCACGACCAAGTGGGATTTATCACTGGGGTGCAAAGATGGTTTAATATATACAAATCAATAAATGTGATATACCACATTAACAGAATTAAGGAAAAATACCACACAATGATCCTGATGCAGAAAAAGAATTTGATCGAAAATAAAATGAAACAAATTGGAGATTTTCTTTGCTTAAAATCATAAAAAGATCTGGTTCCTTCTGACCTTTCTAGGCTTATCTCTGATCAATCTCTACTTCCTAGTTTCCCTGTAGCAATGTGGAAATATCTCAGTTCTCTGTGTGCACCGTGCTCCTCCTTCCTGTTCCTGTGCTTCTCTTCTACC
Source organism: Pteropus alecto (assembly GCF_000325575.1). Taxonomy (NCBI): domain Eukaryota; kingdom Metazoa; phylum Chordata; class Mammalia; order Chiroptera; family Pteropodidae; genus Pteropus; species Pteropus alecto. The sequence goes on along the minus strand of NW_006433378.1, from coordinate 18,590,992 downwards.
TCCTTTCCATATCTACCTTCTACTTATCCTTCCAGTGACAGGTCAGATACCACCTCCTCCAGGAAGCCTGATGGGTTGGATGCTTCTCTTCGTGCTCCCCTGATTCAAATTTCCATCACTGCATTTAAGACTTTCTTTTGTGTTATACCCCCCAGATAAACTGCGAGCTTCTTGAGGGCGAGGTGTGTATCTTATTCTCTTGTGTTACCACTGCCTAGCAGGTTGCCTGCCTATCAAATAAACACATGTTCCACATTTTAAGAACATAAAAATGAATAAAACATGGCAGAATGTAGCATCCAAAATTTATGGTTACTTTTTTAACTTGTAGAGATTAATAAACGTCCATAGTTTTTAATCTGTTTATGTCTATGTCTCTGAATTCTGTTTCTCTCCTATCCAAGGAGTCGCTTTCTAATTTATATGGACATTATTGATGCAAACTAAATTAGAAACAAAAAATGAATTTTTTTCCACTTACAACAATTGTAAATAATAATGCTTACATTAAAATGCTAAAAAATGAAAGACTTGGGAGTAAAAATAGTGTCTTTTTCATAATTCTGAACTTAACAGTTGATGAGTTCACCTAGCTTGGCTTCCGAGACAAATTCTGCAATCAGTTTTAAAGTTCTCTCCTGCCCACCAAGCAGTGAGGCTTGTCAGCTTTCAACATTTATGAGCTGCGAATGCTCGTTTTTACTGAAAGTGGTTTGTTAACCTCAGGTAGAGGAGCAAGGCATTTGTGAGGCATTAGAGGTCTATGGAAGCCAGATGAAAAATATTAAAGTGGCAATGATGGGATTCTCAGGTCTGAGAGCAACACACTGAGCTGCATTTTTTTTTCTTTCTGTTGAGTGCTAAGGCAGGTGTCCTCTAGTCTATTAATAAAAAAAAATTACGTATCAAAATTATCAGTTAAGTCCTTTGATTCATTGTGACTCAGAAATCATGCAAATGACAACATATGAGCACATCAATAAGAATGAAGGTGGGAAAGGAGAAAATCCAATGAAAACAAGAGAAATTAAAATCTCTCACAATCACCACCCTAATATCATAAAACAATGGATAAGATACACAACATACGTATCCACTTTGCCCACAGAATTGTGGCAAGGCTGAGTCAGTCTTTCGACAGAAAAAGTTATGAATATTCTGCTTGGAAATCCAGTCTGAAAACAAAGAAAGGAAGTGACTTAGCAGGAGTTTTGCACGAGCTACTCCGTGGACTACGAGACTACCAGCACAGCCATGCAGGCTGAACTACCTGGAATTGCCACTGACTTCCCTTTTAGAAATCACTGGATAATCATTATGCCATATTTCTGAAGTTCGTTTAGGATTTCAAGTTTATCTGTGGGGTATCTATCATGTGGGTCCCAAGCTAAGTCATCCCAGTAGTGATTTTGGAAATGCAGTTTCGAAAATGCTGGATACAAGTGATGGTGTGCTAGGGACTTGGGTAAAAGTGACAGACATTCTTTGTCCTGCTTACAAATAGGACAGTGCTTATTTGGGTAGAGCACAGATAACTGAATAAAATGATAAAGCCAAAATGAGATTGGGCAGCAGGATGCATAATCACTCAAGTGAAATTTTCTTCTCCATTGAAATATAGATTTAACTCAGAAGAAAAAAAATGTGCTTTTTTAAATTTTTTTTTTTTTCTCTTTTCCAAGTCTCTCTGAACTTGGACTGGTGAAATTTGCCAAACTATAGCAATGGGGGCAAGAGGTCCCAGGATGTGGAGGGGGTGACTGGCCATTTGCAGTCAGGCAGCCATGCTCCAAGAAGTTAATTTTATGAAATGGAAGCAGAAGCAAGAGTATAATTTGGTGGCTCAAAGGGAAGTCAAATTTCATAGGATTACATAGATAGTGTCATGACGTCTGTTTCTGTCCAACTGGGTTCCACTTTCAGTTTAGACACTGATCAGAAAGTTGCCGGTTCTGCAAAAGGAAACAAACTAGAACCCCTGCCCTATCCAGAGAAACGTGGAATGGACATGTGCAGAATACTGTCCACACGTGGCCTGTGGCTGAAGAATCATGCCTGGCGTCAAGCACAACAAGAAGTCTTTCTTGGAAAAGTGATAAAACAATAAACAGTGAGCCATTATTAGTGGAGTATTTTAGAAGCAGAGTCTGAGGATAATTAATGTATCAGAAAAGCCATTAAAAAAAGGAAAGAGTAGTAAAGATCCTGACTGTCACTTTCAGAAAACGATCTGTTGTCAGTACCCCTCACCCCTGGAACACGCTGGGGAGAGAACAGGAATCACCTACTGGGAAGTTCTGAGAGCCGCCAGCTTCCTGTGCTGGGGCCAACGGAATGGGCTTCAGTTATCTTAGATAGTTCATCAGGCATCAACTCTAGTACTTATTCATTCAATTGTTCAGTGTTTTCACGATCGGGAACTCCTCCTCAAGGACTGCCTGTACACAACCAGTATAGACAGGTGTCAAACAAGAGCAGTGTGGATGAGGGTCTGCTGGTGGCTTCAGTGGAACTAGCCCCTTAGTGAAGTCATGCAACATGGTGGTTTAGCTGTGCCGTCCAATATGTTAACCACTAGACAGACACATGTGGCAATTTAAATTTAACTGAAATGAATTCAAACTAGATAATATAAAAAAAATTGTGTTCCATCATGTTTGAAGGACTCAATCGCCCCATGTGCCCAGTGGCTTCAGCACTGAACAGCACAGACACCAATTCCATCGTGGCAGAAAGTTCCATTGGACGGAGCTGGAACAGCCTCATCTGGGGAGCGAGACTGGACCCTGAGTGTGCAGCTCCGTGATGGCATGCTTCTGTTTCCTCATGCTTAAAATAAGGCAAAACAGCAGTACCTGTTTCCTGGAGTTCTCAGGAGAATTAAATAAACGCGTTCTTATTTTTATTCATAAATTGTGTAGAATCATGCCTGGCACAGAGCAAATGCAATATCAGTAGTTTTTAAATGAAAGGACATCTGCTTGTCTCTGTTCTATATCGTATATAATTATGCTTATGTTAATTTTTAGTGAAAATGATGCCTAACATTAATTGTGCACTTATTCCTTGCGGGCCAAATGCTTTTCCTGCTTTGTTCAGTTTAAATGTCATTAAAATCTCAGGAGGAAGGATCTGTTACTATTACTTAATAGATCAGGACACTGAGCCCAGAGGTCACTCAGCTAAGAGATTATTTTGAACTCGGCTGATTTTGAACTGGTGCAGCATTTTCTAGTATGATGAGCTACCAGACTGCAAAGTCTATGCTATATTGTCTTTTGTCCTGTAAACTAAAAACAGTACGTGTTTCTTCTGGCTTTAATTCTGAGTTAAAAAATGCTTCAGGGATAACCTATGTAATAGGAATAGCTAATATGTGCCACACACTGGTCTAGAAACCTTACATGTACTAGATTTGTTTAATCACAATAATTCTATGAGATAGGTACTATGCTCACCCCATTATAGCTGGGTAAATTGAGGCTCAGAGAAAACATATTGCCTATGTTCATACAAGTAGTCAGTTCCACAATTAGCCCATTGGGACTCAAATCGTATTTTTCATGTCTTTTTTCTATAACCACATGCTTGCTGCATAGGGTTTTGGTATAGAGTACAAGGGTGTAAAGATTCTTGGCCTATGGGATGCTGCTGCCTGACCAGTGCAGAATAGTTGCTGGTGCTCAAAATGGACAAAGCCAAGTAGTTTCTCTTAAAAGCTTCTGAACTACTTAAATAGGCTATTTCAGTCCTGCGTGCTGTGTGTGCATATCCTGACTCGCCCTTTCCTTGGGGGAAAATAGGGAGAAAAGGACATACATGGAAATGTCCTATTAGCTACTGCATCAAATTGGCAAGCCCTAGGGATCAAAGTGTGTGCGTGCTTCTCAAGCTCAAATCCACAGGACACCTCCCCCACCCCCCCACCCCGCCACACACACACACACCCCTGCATGCTTTCCCGCTCCCCTCTGCATCATCTGGGTACCTGTGAGAAAAGGAAAAGTGATGCATTTGGAAGTTAGATCTAAGCAAAGACCAACTCTGCAGCTCTTAAAATAATTTTCAATGAAATAAAGCGTTCTGAGTCAGAGGATATGACATCCTCATTTGCATGATTCAGAATGGCAGTGACGCCACAGGCAGTCCTTGAGGAGGAGCCCCTGATCATGGAAACACTGAACAATTGAACAGCTACTGGAGTTGGCACCTCATGAACTGTCCGAGATAATTGAAGCCCATTCCGTTGGCCCCAGCACAGGAAGCTGGCGGCTCTCAGAACTTCCCAGTAGGTGATTCCTGTTCCCTCCCCAGCGTTTTCCTGGGGTGGGGGTGGGGAGGGGCTGACAGCAGATAGTTTTCTGAAAGTGACAGGCATTGCTGGGCTTCTTACCCAGAGTTTAAAGTGTTTTGCCCATAAATCACTTTCTTTGGAAAGTCTCAGAATATCCCTATTATATTAAAATGGGAGTTTATAACTTGGTAGCCATGTAGAACAGTGGTCCCCAACCTTTTTGGCACCAGAGACTGGTGCACCTATGAGAATCTAATGACTGATGGTCTGAGGCGGAGCTGAGGTGGTGATGCTAGTGCTGGGGAGCGGCTGCAAATACAGATGAAGCTTCACTTGCTCGCCCACTGCTCACCTCCTGCTCTGTGGCGTGGTTCTTAACAGGCCATGGACTGATAGCAGTCTGCAGCTAGGGAATTGGGGACCTCTGATGTAGAGGAAAAAATCTTTAGGGCATCCCTTGGGAAGCTGTATGCGGAAGGTTATTTTTGTGTCTTGGGATAATGGCCCACAGACTGCATCATATTCTCAAAGAGGGTCTCTGGCCTCTGAAAGTTTGCTTCCTTTTTCCTGATATTTACACAGTTCAGAGATCACAACAAAACCATTATTACATATTATATTAAAGTAGAGTTTCAAAAGCTGGACTGCTAATTCAGTAGCAGGATCCATTGCAAACAGCATCTTCATCTCTTCAAAACAAAACAAAACAAAAAACCTTCAGAGCTCTTACATGTGGATATTTTTAAAACACATGGGAATGTGGGCATGACTGTCATGCTACACTTAACCAATAACAGCCCATTTAGGACTTCCTGTTACGTCTCTTCTATTTCCTAAAAACCTTGCCATAATTTTGAAGAAAATTCTTCTGTGTGTTTTTTAAATAACATTTTCCACCTAACTAGGAGTTTAAAGTCTTGAATATGGATTTTCAGTAGTAAATGATGTCCTTTAAAGATGAGGCATTGAGCATCCTGGCTGATGGGGAGAGCCCAGCTATGTTCACCTGCTCCGCAAGCTTAGGTACACAGGTGCTAGAAGGCTTTTTGATGATTGAGGGATGAATTCCAGACCTCTGTAGAGACCAGCCTCTCCCTCCCTGCACGTGGGTTCAGACTTGCTTCCTCTCAGGTCACATGAAGTAAATACTCTACTGATAGCGATACCAGTTCCCATAATCCCATCCAATATGCGAGCATATCACAATTAGAGTTTGGTTTCTAGTGTTAGAGTAATGTCGTAGATTGCCAAAAATGGGTCAAATCAAGTGTCAATCATGGTAGGAGCCATACAGTGGGAAGAAATGGGACTCCGACTAAAATTTCCTTTTGTGACATATTGACAATGTTATAAACCACCTGAAGCAAGAGAAAATTTGTTAGAACTGATTTAACTTTTCTTCTTTATCCCACTGTCAGACTTCACTGCTTTCCTATGATGATTCATCAAGGAAATATTTATTGCCAATACGTTACAGATTTTGGCTTTGTGTTAGCTACTGTCACTGACTAGACCCAAACTGTACAGAAAGAATTGGAGAGAAGAAGGTATCCTGATGAAGTTTTCCATAAATATAATTTCCTTTCCTCTAAGCCAGAAGTTATAAAGTCAAATAGTTCAATTTCTATGTTGCTGTGGGGGCAGAAAAAGAGAATTAGTAACATTGACATCAGTACCAGACAATGAAAATGCATTCTGCTACTCCTCCCAAAAACTGCTTTCTTCTAAATGGAAAATAGTTGGAAAAACTAAAACAAACAAACGAACAAAAAAACCCCCCAAAACAAAAAAACATGCTTATAATGAGAATGATTGGTTAACAAACTTCTTTTTAAAGAAGTTATTGAATTTTAATAAGTTTTAAAAATTAGATTAGAATGTAAGAATAATCCAATTTCAACTACAATTTTGCTGCTACACCAAATCTCTTTTTTTTCCTATTCATCAAAAATTTCATGTGACAAACTAAAGGTCTCATTTAGAGCCTCTCTACTCAGATTGGTAACAAGCTAGGAGCTTGTTACCAATCTCCACCCCAGACATACAGAACCAGAATCTGCGTTGTAAAGGACTCTCAGGGGATTTGTATGCACATTCAAGTTTGAGAAGCTCTGGTTTAGGGTAATATTTCCTAACCTTAGATGCTCATCGTAATAACCTGTGGGCGAAGCTCTTAAGAAGTATTATAGAGATTCTATTGAGTCTTCAGCTCACTCTCTGGTTTACCAAACTTTCTCTTTGTTTTAGTAAAACATACTGGTGACCACGGCAGGCTGACTGCTCCCAGTTTGTAAGCCATTCTCTAGTATTCCAAAGCATATCTGCACATGCCACTTGATATAGATACTTACTAGGCCTGTGTGTTTGTTCCTAAACCTGCTAATGATACAGTGTAAACTAGTAAGATACGAGTGTGAAGAGAGCGATACTCTTCATTGTCGTATGTGGACAAGGAAACTGTGATTGGAAAAATTGCAAAAATCTAAGAGCTCATGTTCAGATTTCTTTGCAAATGTGTGTAAGTCCTTGGTCTCTCAAAGAAACTAAAACTGGAAATTATAAACCTACCTCGTGAGTATGAAATATGCAATCAATAGGTGTAGATGAGAAAAAATTATTTATGTCAAAAGTGTGGCAAGGTGGAGGCATAAAGAAGTACAAATTAGTAGTTACAAAATAGGCACCAGGAATGTAGAGTAGAGCATAGATATATAGTCAATATTACTGTAGTGGCTGTGTGTAGAGCCAGCTGAGTGCTGGAGTAATCAGGGAGATCACTTCTTGGATTGTGTAAATGTCTACCTTTTTTAAATTAAAAAAAATGGTGTGGCAAATGGATATATTTATATGTTTTAGTTTCATATAAACTATCGTACCTTAAAGATGTGTATATGCCATATTTCTTCTGAGTTTTTGCTTTCTGCCACGTTTGTGTTGAACAAATAGAATGCCAGTTATAATTTGGTTGGTTAAGGGGGTTTTTACTACACATATTCCTGGATCTTATCCCAGACCGCTGAATTAGGGTGGGACTCGGAATATGTATTTTTGAAAAGATCTGGCAATCGGTTTTGGAAATTATTGAATTAGAGAATTCTGACTGACCAACCAACAGTTACAGAAGTAGGAAAATTTCAACAGGTTTAGATATTTCAAAAATGTTACTAACACATTTGCTAAAGAATTTCCAGAACTTTAATAATCATAATAAAAAAGCCTCAGCTGATTCCACAGATAACATCTTGAATATTGTCTGCATATCCTGGTATGTTTTTGAAGTTTTCCTGGGCCTGAATCAGCTGGCCCCTCCAAAACAGTCCATCTATAAACCAGGAAAAGGGAGAGCTGGAATTGTGGTCAAATTCCCCCATGTCAGTTTCAGAGTATGGAAATCTCCTTCTGTACACCCATCCACTGACGCTGGTCCGAGAGGCACACATATTTTTTTTTTTTGGAGAGACTTGTTACTCTCGTTAGTAACTTCCTGTCAATTGACATAGGAAACTGAGAACAGGATTTCAAGGACACTAAGTGATGTTGATTCTCACTGGACTAGTGGACTGAGTTTGTCCTTTGACCACCTGATCTGGTTTATCTGTTCACTATATATATATCTGTTTTATCTGGTTTATCTGTTCTATATATATATAAACCTATATATATATATACATACATACGTATATATATATATATATACACATGTACATACATACACACACACACACACACACAAACCCTGATAACTAAGTTAAACAGAAAACTTTAAACTAATTATCAAAGTGTTTCCCATAAAAAGCTAAAATAGGAAAATAATTTTTATATTAACAGAGAAATAAGTTTAAGATTAACCTGTCATATAAGATAATATGTTCTCATGGATCACAATGTGCTTTATTACTTATATACATATCATCTTGTTTTGATAATAATGATTTTACAACTCCCCAAGTCAGGCATTTCTTTCTATATACTACCTATTTTATTTTGTAAGATGTACAGCTCAGTAAGGCATATATATATTACATTGTGTGTTCACTGCCCATATTTAGATTTCTTTCTGTCACCACATATTTGACCTTTTTTACCCCATCTACCTCCCCTCTCCCCTCTTCATTCCCCCCTCCCCCCTACCCTCTGGTAACCACTAGTCTATCGTCCATGTCCATGAGTTGCTTTGTTTGTCCTGTTTGTTGCTTTTAGGTTTATATCCCACATATAAGTGATATCATGTGGTTTTCAACTTTTTCTGTCTGGCTTCAAATATGATGTTTTAAGTGAGCTGTCTTTTGGACCTGTCACCCAGCTTGTAATTGACTCTCATAGCTACTCTGCGTAGTTCAAATGTTTGGCTATCAGATACACACCCAATGTCCACAAGTGCATTTGCTTTCATCAGGACGCTTACTTTGGAAATTCACATTCTGGCTCTTTTAGATGAGAAATGCCATGATTTATTTTGATTTTCAGGGCCCAGGTTGCTTGACATAGAGGTAATTACTTGACAATAATAGCCTTGGGTACACTTAATTAGAACATTAAACAAACCACAGTGCCTTCTCCCCTATCCCCGAATCTGTCTGCATAGTTATAATTTAGATCCCACCTCCTCTTCTCTGTCTACCAGTGAGACTTCAGAGAAAGAGGCACCCCAAATTTGAGCGCACTGAATGTTAAATGTCTCTGGGAAGCAAACTACCGAGACTTTAAGGTAAATTTAATAGTTTCTCACATTGAGCAAGTTTTTCCTAGTCTCTCTGGATGTTGAAAGTCATTGTGTGTGAGGTGGGGTGAGTGAGGAGGGCTTTACTTAAAAAATCTGGATCCCAGGTCTCTTTTTTCAGAGATTTCCACTCACTAGCTCTGTTTCAGGGTTTATTTCATTCTGATGTCCTATGAATAGCAATGCTCAGTAAATGATGACACATAACATCGAAGTACAAAGTTGAAGCATGCTAAATGTTCCCTGTGATTCTGAAAAAGCCAATACGTTATATGATATGCGATGCCCACATGTTCTAACCAGCAAGACTATTAAAGAAGACTGTTGTGCAAAAATTGTGATCTCATCTGGACGCATAAGAATACTAAAAAATCCAAAATTTATTATAACATAGTAACGATAAGCAATTCTTAACTCACAATAGATGTGAAGATCCATTAACATCAGTCTTGAAACTATAAAATAGAAACACAATATTTTGGGAATTTTTAACTAAAAATACCATTAAGTTTGCATGTTAAGTAAAAAGGCAGTAAGCTTCATATATTCTGTATATATGTGTATATATCTATTGTATATAAATATACATATGTATGTATATACACATATGTGTAAATTCAGACATGTTATGCATACATATGTGTATATACACACATTTATATATGTCTAGGTACAGAGATTACACTAGGTATAGGATGTTTATGAACTATACTTGACTTAAGTTAATGTCAGCATTTGAAACTTCAAAACCTGTTCAAATAAAAGAGAACTTACAAGTCATTGATTGAAAATGCTTCATGTTATACCTCGGGACACTGAAACTTGGGGAAGCTAAAATAGTTATTGTTGGAGCAAGGGTAAAAGCTTACTGTATATGTTTTCTTCAGAGCGCATTTTTCTTTAAAACCAACTTAATTGAAGTAACGTTTACATGCAATAAAATGCACGCATTTTAAAAATACAGTTCAATGAGCGTTGACAAATGTTTGCACTTGTTATAACCATTATCCTAATCAAAATATGTAACACTTCCTTAACCCCAAAACTCGCCCTGTCCTCCTTTGCAGTCAATCACCTACATCCTCAGCCCCAGGCAACTGCTGCTCAGAGTTCTATCACTGTAGATTACTTTTGCCTGTTTTAGAATCTCATGGAATCATACAATATGTACTCTTTCCTGTGCTGACATCTTTGTTCAGAATAATGTTTCTCTAATGAATTCATGTCATTGCTCATTCCAGTAGTTTGTTCCTTTTTATTGATGAACAGTATTTTATTAACAGACTATGCCATAATTGGCTTAGTCACTCACCTCTTAATCTACATTTGAATCGTTCATTGTTTTGTTATTATAAATAAAGCTGCCACCAACATTCGTATACAAGTGTTTCTATGGAAATATAGTTTTGTTTCTCTGGATTAAGTACAAAGGAGCAGAATTGTTGTGTCACATGTTAGTAGATGAGTGCATTTGAAGCATTTTATTGTTATTTTTAATTGAGATATATTTGACAATTAAGAATTGTATATAGTTAAAGTGTACTGTATATATAAAGCTAGTTGGCATATCGAGCGCCTCAGTCACCACTGTCCCCAACTTCTTTTTTTCTGTTAATTAGTGATCTTGAACATCCTTTTATGTGCTTGTTGGCCATTTGTATTTCCTCTTCTACTTGTTTTGCCCAAATCTTTATTGAATTGTTTGTCTTATTATTAAGTTGTAAGAGTTCTTTATATTATGATATAAACCCTTTTTTTGAATATATGTCTTTCAAATATTTGCTTCTAGTTTGTGATTGCCTTACCATTTTCTTAATAGTGGATTAAACACATATTTTTAGTATATTTTATTTGCTCCATTGGCTTCTTAGTTATACTTCTTTTATATTTTTTTTAAAGTAATTTTTAGTAGTTGCTGTATGCCTAAAACTTATCCAAGTCTATTTAGAATCAATGAATGTTAAGCTACTTCACACTTTATAGTTCGTAGTTAATGTGCTTATCAATTCTCAATGCAATAGCCTTACAGTATTATAATTCTGTTTCCCGTTCCACCCATCCTTTGTGCCATTTTGTGGTACCTTTTACTTCTGAAGTAAAAAGTCCACCTTTTAATGCTATTATTTTTGCTTTAAAAAGTGAATTGTCTTTCTAAGGAAATTACAAGAGCAACAACAAAGAGGCCTTTTATATTTACCCATCTACTTACCTTTTCTGGTCTTCTATTCTTGTAGATTTGAGTTTCTGTCTGGCATTATTATTTTTCTTTTTTCCAGCAGCTTTAAGAATATTCTTTTAACATTTCTTCTAGAGTGCATATTTGATGCTGACGAATTCTTTCAGTTTTTATATATCTTAAAAAGCATTTTTTGATTCTTACTTTCCAAGGATATTTTAATGGATATGTTTATCCTTGTAGTATTTCTGGTGTTCTCTATTCCTCTGTGTAAATTCATTTTTCCATCTAATATCATTTTCTATCTACCTAAAGAACTTCCTTTAACATTCTTTGAGTATGAGTCTGCCGATGATAAATTGCTTAAATATTTCTATGTCTGAACAAGTCTTTATTTAACCATCATTTTTGAAAGACATTTTTGATAGATATAGAAATGTGGATTGATATTTTTTTTCTTTCAAGACCGTGAGGGTGTTTCTCCTCTCTCTTCTCACTTCTGAAGAGAAATCTATCATTCTTATGTTTGTTCTTCTCAATGTAATATTTCTTTTACTCTGGTTGCTTTTCAAAAATATTTTGTGCATCACTCATTTTGTGCAATGTGATTATGATATCCCTTGCTGTAGTTTTCTTCATGTTTCTGGTGCTTGAGTTTTCTTTAACTTCTTGGATCTGTTGGCTTATAGATTTTATTAATTTTGGAAATAAGTTGGCCATTAAGTCTCTAAATATTTTTCTATATTTCCTTTCTCTCTCTTTTACTTATTATTCTCCAATTTCACACATATTAGGCTGCTTGAAGTTGTCCCACAGCTCTCTGATGCTCTGTTCATTTTTAATTTGGGGGGATTCTTTGTTCTATGCTTCATATTAATTTCTATCTATATGACTTTAACTTTACTAAATTTTGCATCTATGATATCTAATTAACTATTAATTGCATCCAGTACTTTGTCCTATGAATTACCTGCTTTGGTCTTTCTCAGATATGCATCCTTAACTCAGAGAGTCAGCTAATCTCTGCCTATGATCTTGCTCATCGATCCTTGCTCTAGAAGAATTTCTCAAGGTAATAATCTTGGCAATTGTTTTTAATCTCTCATTTCTTGTTGCCTGATAGCCAGTTATTAGACACTGTCACTTTGTATATTTTTCCTGTTTTTGGTTTTCCTAGTGGGAGGATAAATTGGTCCCTACTACTCTATCTTGGCCAGAAGTGGAAATCTCTTAATTGCTTTTTCATTTTGCTTTTTAAAGTTTGAGGTATTTTAAAAACAACTTTCAAGCCATTTATAGGTTTAATTCTAATTAATAATAGCAATAATAACAATACTTTATATTTGTATAGTGTCTCAAAGCTTACGCGATATTTTCAGTCTTTTAAAAATTTTAATAATTATGGCATATTTATTTGATATATAAGGTAATAGAAAGAATCTCTTTGAGCTTCAGTTTTCTCATAAGCAAAATGAATGACTTGAACTGGAATATCTTTAGGGTTCCTGCATGTTATAATATTTTTAAAAGTCTCCCCAAAGTATGTTTTTATTGCTGGGCTTGTTTTAATATGAGTTCCATAAATATCTGTTAAGAACCACTCTCCTTTGGAATAGCCAATTTTTTGAATAAATCTTTTCCTGAAATAAACCTTATTCTTGAAACACAATAGCTCTGCAAAAGAACTTACCTGTTTATTTTTCATCTAATTCTTCATTATTTTCTACTGATGTGTAACCAGAGCTCAGTAGTGATGTCATTCTTCTTCAGTTGATTTCAATAAGTTGGGTGAATAGCTTAGCAAGTAGATTCGTAAAAGGCTAAGTCTCATTTTAATAATGAGCCAAAATATGGTAAATATAAATCTATCTATTCACCAACCAGCCAGAAGTGGTTAGGCCCTGCCTTTCCTCCCAAGTTCAGCTGAACTATGACGTCTATGGGTTTATTCTGCTTAGTACAGGAGAAGCCCATACCTATCACAGAGTGTGGTCTATAGCTGGTCTTTTTGGTGTTTGGTGTAGTCACACTGAATTGTGGGTCAGTGTCAGTGCCCCAGGTGCAAATGGCTCATGCACCCTCTAGTTTGTTGTGATTTTCTGCCTTAGGTTCTGGTTAGTGCTCCTAGTCCTCACTGGGCCCTATTCCAGACTCTAGCCCACTGAGCCAGGGACTAGATAGTCTTCTCAGTTCTTTCCAGAGTCCTTCTCTGGAGTCTCTGGATCTTAAATGTTCAGAGTCACATGTTAGGAAACCGATATAAACTGGACCATTGACTTGGAATAGTGATGGCACTAGACATATAACTTTGAGTGTGGTCACTGCCTAGAACCACTGTGGTCACCTTCCTCTTATTAGATTGGTATTCCTCTTGGATGTCAGCAGCAAACAGACCACACATCTCTGTTTTATCCTTATTCTTTTATCCTTTATTATAGATACAAGTGAAAGAATGTAACTTCTTATGTCTTATAGAGAGAATGCTTGATTTAGAACTATGTCAAATAACAAATTTTATGGGTAAGATGCTGGGGCATCTTATTGGATAGAAGAGACTACTTCACCATAGCATTCAAAATTCCTATAATTTACTTTGGCATACACTTTCTCCGAAGTTCTGGATAAAATTCTAATGTAACTTTTTCTCTGTACTTTTGGTTTTACAAAGACTAAAAATGAACAAAGACTAAAAATTTTACAAAGACTAAAAATTTGTTGTTATTTGTTTCTTTGTGGAAGAAGGATCATAAATTTTAGTTAATACAGTTAACAAACATAAATGAAAGTAGTTTGCTAATAAGACAGTAACATTTTTGAGTTTCACAGACTTCTAGTTTTTCCTTGCTCATGAATCTGAAACTGCAGGCATTTACTTGGCACTGCAAGTTGGCATTCGGATTTTAAGAGACATTTCCTTAGATTTACTGAGTCATATGGTGTTTATCTCGGATTATGGTTTGTGGGAATTGTAGTTTCTTAATGTTCCATTGATTTGTGTGTTATCTTTGGTCCTTAGCAACCCAAACCAGAATTAAAACCATATTACTTTAATAAGAACATTAATTATTGTTGACAATGGAGAAGAAAGGAAAGAATGAAATCAATGGTTCTCTATTCAGCCCTCTTGCAATGAAGATGGTCTGCCCACGCTGTGTTTTAAAGGACTCCAAAAGAAGGCGAAATTAAGAAAAGTACGTATGAAATGAAGATTTTTATGGTAGCCAATGGTAGGAAAGAGTAAGAGCTCTTTTGCTAGTTTATGTTAGTATATTTGGAAAAATGCTAATGGGCAGTAAAATGAATGTTTCACAAATGTAATCTGTTATAATGTCATGTGATTTTATGAAAATGAATTCAGTTTACAAAATGATAGTAAATTTGCTCTGGCTTCGATTTGTTATTTCAATTTCTTTATGCCACCTTATGGTATTACTTTATGTGCTCTTAAAGATATGTAGCCAGAAAATGACTTCCCATAAGACATAAAATTATATTAGCTACCTCTAATCTTCACATTTATTTGAAACCAGTGTATTAGTTTGCCAGGGCTTCCATAATAAGGTACCACAGCCTGGGTGGCTTAAACAACAGAAATGTGTTTTCTCATAATACTGGAGGCTAGGAGTCTGAAATCAAGGTATTAATAAGATTGGTTTCTAGTGAGGGCTGTGAGAGAAGGATCTGTTTCAGGCCTCTCTTCCTTGGCTTGTTGATGGATATGTTTTCCTTGTGTCTTCCCATTATCTTCCCTCTGTAGCTATCTATGTCCAAATTCACCCTTCTTACAAGGACATCAGTTATTTTGGATTGGGGCCCAACTTAATATCTTTATTTTTAATTAATCACTTCTGTTAATTCACTATCTCTAAATATAGTCACATTCTGAGGTACTGTAGGACTTTACAATAAATTTTGGGGGAAACACAATTCAGCCCCTAATACCTGGTGTGCATGGAATATCCCATGAAAAAGTAAGTTTATTATTATATATAAACTTAAGCTCAGAAATTTTAAGAAATAAAGTCTAATTTTTCACTGTTATAACTGTTAAAAATATTCACTAGTCTTGAGTTGATGTGTGCCAACGTACAGTCAAAAAGTAAAAATACTCACTTGAGGGCAAGTGTTCTTATGCCAAGTGCAAGTATGAGACAGGGTTTATAGGATCATTGACGGATTAAAAACTATATCAGTTTACATAGATATTTTAGCGGAAAAGGAGATCAATCCAAAATATAAAGTTAAAAGAGGTTCACCTGTGATTAACCAGTATTTAACCAGTGAACATGGCTTTGTTCTAATAATCAATTCAGAACAAGATTCCACGTTGAGTTTTTACACAAATCTTTTGTTCATACTAGAATAATTTAGAAGTATAAAACAATGAATTATGTGTCAACATATAAACCATTAATCAAGGAATAAGTGCACAGTAATTACAAGAAAATAGGCCAGCAAATTCCTCTTGTGAGAAGTTCAAGCAAAAAAACATTTTTTGTTTTTGTGGATATAGGGTTGCAAGTCATGAAACCCAAATATTTTATTTTGAAAAGTGAGGTAGCTGAAAGAAGAAACTTATGAAGACTTTGAAATTCTTAAGTGACATTTTAAGCAAAACTAATTTTAATATGCTTATTGCACCATTCATGCCATAACATTTAAATTCCTATCCTAATTTTGATGCCACTCAGTTTTATTCTTCCTGTTATTCTTTTTATGTTTAAGACACTCGAGAATTCCAAATAGCAGAATATTAGACATTGGTTAGACATTTGTTTTGCCGTTTGCAGGAATAGCCTGTCATTTTAATTGAAGAGCTTTTGAAATATTATTTCTTCCAGGCATTGAATGAGAAAATGCTATGTAATGGGCTCCTAGGGTGATTAGAATCAGCAGATTCTTTGGATCGCGAACAACTGATTTTTGCCTGCCTTCATATGGAATGGTCAAATGCTTTGCAGAGCAGAGAGAAGTGTTATAACTAGAGGTGGCATATCCTAAAACATATAACAATGATTGGCTAATTGGGGGCCCAACAGTAAATAGTTTTGGAATGTGAAATGAAGGCAGTGAGAGATTTGGCTTCATTTGATTATGGGTACTTAAGGCTCTTCAGTATAAAATCAACACAAAATTATATATTCTTAGCATGTCACACAAGATCCTTCAGTATTTGGTCTCTCCCTCTCCAGCCTCATTTCGTACTGTTTTCTCTTTTTCCCTCTACTCCAGCCCTACTTGACTTGTTTTAATTCCTCAATGCTAAACTACTTCCTACCTCAGGACCTTTGCACAAGTGGTACCTATCCTTGGCAGGTTCTTCTTCCAGATCTTAGCATAAATGTAACTTTTCTTAGCAAGGGTATTCTGGACCACCCAATTCAAGTTAACCACTAAGTCACTCTCCGACTTATCTCCTTGTTGTACTTCTCTGCCTGGCTTTGATGTCCATGTCATGTTTTTCTTGCTATTTTTTTTACTAGCTAATTGTCTGTGGCCACCTCACTGAATTTTAAACTGTATGAGCCAGGAACTTATCTATCTTGTTATTACTGTACTTCCAGTGCCTTCAAAACTACTTGGCACATAGTAGTTTCTCGTTTAATATTTTACTCCCTGCCACCCTGGTTAGATATGATCCTGAGGATGTTTTGAGTTCTTAGAGTTAGAAAGAGGCAAACTGTAATCCATCTGGAGATAAGAAACAAATAAAAAAAGCTATAGAAAACCATGCGATGGGAGGAACTGGAAATATTCAACCCGAAAACATATGAAAGACCAGGAAATAAAAAAGGAAGTTATAATATGAACATAGTATTCAACTTATTAAAAGAAATAATTTTCTGATAATTTTGAGATGTCCCACAATAGAAGTATCCAGCACAGGAAATTTTCATATAAAAACTGCATAGCCATGCATCAGGGAAGTTTTAGAAAGAATTTTGAAGGTTATAAAATTAAAAGACCTCTATAGTTTCTTACAAATCTAATATATTATCATTGTAAAATAAAATAAGTTTTCATACAAAAACCTCAATTTCTTCTCAAATCTAAAATGTGAACAGAGAGTTTTATTTTATTAAAACAACGCAAAACAAGAAACTAAAATGAATGAGATGAAGTCAACAATATTTTTAAATATCTTGCTTATTTGATGGTTCCCGTCATGGTATCTTTAGTGAATACTTTTAAGCGAGATTCGTCCCTGGTATTGGTAGATGTAATTCTTTATTTCAAATAATTTTTTTGGTCTTTCAGTTGCAGGGATTCTTGTTATATTTGTTGAAAATTGTCATTTTAGAACTTCTCATGGTATGTGTGAGAAATAGCTTGTTTCCAAAGTAAAAGAGGAGTTAGCCATTTCTTTGTTGCTTGTTTCATTAGTACTGTCTTTGATCCCCAAGAATCTTTTTTAAAGCTACTTTCCCACTTTGTGAAGATTACAACAATTATGGCTGGATATCTTGATCCATTTGATCAATAAGTTGAAAGTGATAAAATTAATGATGTTTCCACTGCCAACACGTATTTATTATGATGTGCCCCCTCTTCAAATTTCATATCCTTAAGATACCTGATATATGGACCCAGTGAGATGCCATTATTTGTGCTTTATATATTAATTGAGATTAATTTTTCCTTTTTGATATAAAAATCAATATAACTTGTTATATGCTCTTATATATCAGTGGGTTATGTTGTACCTCCTTTCATTTATGTATCCCACCTTGGAGATCACTCCTTCAGCTCCAGAAAGCACATGATATTAAAAATGTAAGGATAATTGAAAAACCTTTTCAATTCAAACCTAATTATAATGTATTAGTGAATAAGACCCCAGCCTTGCAGAAGGCAAATTTGAGATTCCATGTTAGATGGGTCATAATTCTAGTGACATCATTTTGGGTCTTCTAATACCAAATTCAAACAAGGAACCACATAAAAGTGCTCCTGCTCCAGACTTTGAAATAAACACAAGGCCCAATAAAATCCCTTACACCACTCTTTTGACAAACTTATTGTAATAAATAGAGTTTTAGAACTCAGTCTGCTCCTGTTCTCCTGCTCATGGTCCCCAGAACTATGACTCAACTTCCCTCTTTGCTGGTCCTGCGTTTTAATCTCATCATTTGAGAGAGGGAGGGGAGAAGAGAGGCAGAGAGGGCCAAATGGAGACAGAAGACAGGAAGAGGAAGAAGGAGGAAGAGGAGGGGTGGGCGAGAGAAGAAGAGAGAGAGAAGGAAGGAAGAGAGAGATGACTCTAATAAAGTCCTGAAGAATGTATTTTTCATCCCTTCCTCCCTCCCAGTATCTTCCTGCTCCATTCTGGGTCATGAACTACAGATTTTTCCAAGAATAAACTGAATGCAATCACCATAGGTAGGAATTTAAACAGGCAAATAGGAAAGTCAGTTTCAAATGGAGAAAGGGAGAGAACTCTTTTATTGCCTTTAAATCTTGCCATGCTAGGGCACACCTACTCCACATTTAAGAAGGTCTGTCCCTGTAGACAAGAAGAGGCCTTCTAAGCTGTGCATTCCTGAGAAACACATGAAGGTTAGGAAAGAGTTAGAAAAGGGTGGTTACTTTGTGCTCTAAAGTGAAGATCTGCACATTGCTTTTCACTAAAAAGCAATGCTTATGAGATTGAAAAAATATCACTCATTGTGCAAGTCTGTTCAGAACTAAAAAGAAAACCACCTTCATTCTATCCTTAGAGGCTTCTGTATTAGCTAATTCTGCAAGTGAGGCTGTTCCGTGTGCCATGCAGAGGCATTTCTATTACTTCTGATAACAAACTTCTTGGATGAGATCTACGTCAGAGGTCTTCTTTTAAACTCCACGTCCTAGTGGTTGATGGTTCAGTGAAATGGCATTGTAATCTAATGTATACAAGGACATTTTCTTCCCTCCAAATATGTCATTTAGTGTTCAATTTCCTATCATGTTTTTCTTAATAACCTCAGAACTCAAGAAAATGATGAAGACCCAAGCTGAAATCTTAGCTTTAGGTTAAGCTATTTGATCATATTTTTCATTCTGAAAATTTCTGGAAAACTTTTCATATCAAGGTTTTATTAAATTGCAAAATGTTTGATGGACAGGTTTTAATCTGTTTTTTTTTTCCATGTGTGAAAATCAGAAAAGTGAATTATAAGCAACAATTAACACAAAATATGCCCCTTCACCAAAAGTTGAACAATAAATTTAAAAAACTGTAATAGAAATTATAAAAAATGAGATTGTTAGAATATGAATATAGCTTAAAGGATATAGATGTTCATAGTTCATAGAAAGAAATAGATATCTTGAGTAGTTTTGATTTTATACACTGTAGAGAATTCATCTTTTCTGAGTCAATTATGTGATATGCTTAGAAAATTATGGACATAGCAACGTGATGAGAGAGAGAATGAGTGTGTGTGTGGGTGGGTTGGGGAGGAGAGAGAGAGAGAGAGAGAGAGAGAGAGAGAGAGAGAGAGAGAGAGAGAGAGATATTACGAACTTTATTTCCATCAACACACTTTACCTCAAAAGGGCCTCATGATGTATGTATACAAGAGATAGGCATTAGCTGGTTTTTCATGAAACTGTTTCCTCTGTGAAGAAAACACTGCATTGTACTTGTTCCTTGGAGGAAAGTCAAAGAGATAACTGCTCTCTCTCAAGTGCAATTTTAAGATGATGTTTTACAATGCAAATGTAAATGCTAGTCACCAAGTTAAATCAGCATAAGGCCATTATAACTTGAACTTGAGGAAATTGCCTACATTTCTAACTTCGTTTCTTTTAATTAAAAATAGTATCAACCCTGAAACTAATAAGTTTTTAGTTTGAGTACACAAATTCACAAATGGCAAATGCAATTGATACCTACCTTATAGTGAATTTTTAATAACTGAAGAATGTATACATGTTATTAAACTGATCTGGTTTTCACTTGAAAGCTTCTCATGAGTTTTCATGACTGAAAGACTAAGTTTATATTTCTAGACCCGTCCTTTCACTTGAGTTTAACTGGATACTAGGCGTTTACATTTTAATGTCTTGCCTTCTTTTCAAATTCAACTTGACCACAACTATCTCATTTTTTAAACCTGTGCTGCTACTCAATTGTTGGATTTTGTCAATGACATCAATTTATTTTGGTTATTTGGGGCTGGAAACATGGGGGCAGCGTAGCTCAAAATTGTTATTTGTGAAAGCACTATATGAATTCTTAAGTTCTGTTCAGATGCAAACTATTAATATTTTTTTGTCTCATCCCCTTGTATCTTCTATATAAAATTATGCTAATCTAATTTTCAGTGTTTTCTGTATCTTTCTGTTTTCATATCTGTTATAGTTCACATGTTCATTATTTCATGTGCCTATATTCAGTAATAAATTCATTCATTTATCCATTCACTTATTCAAAGCTATGTATTAGGCAATTACTGTGTGCCAGGCAGTATGCTAGATGGCACAGTGGTTACAGTGAAAAGACTGAAATAATTCCTGCCTCCACGAAGTTTATAGTCTCACGGCAAAGGTAGACGTAGAGGTAAATCCAAGCATCATAAATATAATAAAGAGCAGAGTACCATGTTTGCATGTGTCGGATGAACCTAAACTAGTCTTGGGTGTCAGAAAAACTAGCTGATTTCTTTTTCACCTACATGGTTGACATCAATTTGTCTCAAACCCCATTTATACCATATCATTCATACTAAAAATGGACTACACCTCAATCCCCAGTCCAATTCAAATAGCTTTTGAAAGTCTCCATAATCTGGCTCCATCCTACCCATTGACATGCTTCTCTGGACACTGAATTCTAGTCAGGAGGACTAGAATTCCCTACTATTCCATGGATATGTCATACTTCCTCCAGTCACAGCAGACCTCTTTATGATATTATCACCTTTGTCCTTGACCCACACACAGCTTTTCCCATCCTTAAAGCCTGGTGAAAATGAATATCTGATGTCTTGGGCTTGAATGGCTAACCACATTGCAACACTATGTCTTGTATATCTCTTACAACTAGATTTGTAAATTTTGGGGTGTTCCAACTGGGACTTCCAACACCACTTTCTAAAGTAATAAGTAATTTGTTTTTCTTATCCTGAAACAAGTTATGTGAGTGTGTAGGTGTGTATTTTTATGGAGATTTTGCTTCAATGAGTTGGCCAAAGATAATTTATTACACTTGAAAAGTCACTAGTAGGTCAAGTTGGCAATTTTCTCCATCCAAAATATTGTAAATATCTTTAATTGGACATAATTATCATAATTTTATCACTTCTCTATTTTGGCATTGAAACAGAAAAATCCCAATTATGGCATTTGCTAATTAAGTATTTGGAACTGCAAAACTGGCCTCCAGATGAACATTTTCCATACTCGGTATTAATACACGTATATAAACATATACATTATACACACATTAACTCACACTGATATACTTATGCATATATAGACTATATATTTACATATGCATATATGTATTAAAATATTTAAACATGGAGAAATTTGGATTAGGCATTCATGAGGATGGAAAAAATGTGGTTTTCATAATTGAACAAAAGCTTCCAGATGCATTCAGTTGTGTTTAAAGAGCTAAAAAAATTGGCTTAGTTAAAAAAAAAAGCTCAACTTGCCATGGCCTTTATTCTTAATTAGAAAAAGTGTCTTTGACATATTTGAAGACATTCGACTTAAAAATAGCCAAGTTGAAAGTATTTAAGAGTGACACATGAGCACCATTCCTGTCTGGACTTTGCACTCTGTATCTGTTGCAGGCATCCATCTCCTTGACTTCAAAGAGAGTTTCCCGGAATGAAACCACTATACAGCAAAACAATTTGACCAGCTTCTGCTTCCATTGTATTTGAGACTCAGCATCAATATTTGTGTACACATGAGCCCAGTGAAGTGTTGGATCTGACAAAAACTCCAGCCCTCTGCCACATGCCAGTGGCATCCTTTGTACAATTCCCATTTCCCAAATGATAACCCTGCCTTGGCTCTGTGGAGGTGCCGGGGAGTTTGGAGTGAGAACAGACCAAGGCCTGGGTGTTTAAAATTATGTGTGCTTTTTGTTGACATAAGTGCTTTAACATGTGGATCAATCCTACATGGACCGTGCCTAAAATCAGGGAGAAGGTAGTATTCGAAGACTTATAGTGTGGTCAGCACAGATTTAGGACAACAGTCTCTTCCCCTTAAAACAGTTATGTGCACAAACCTGTACAAGAAAAATTCATACTCAAGAACGACAGTCCTGAGACACAGCACGGTCCCAACACATCAAAAATACTTCAACTCTGACACTCACTGTGCTACCAAAGCAGGAGAATGGACAAAGCTGGGAAGAAAATGGTGTGAGGCTTTGAGGAGGCTTTGAGGGTGATGTATACAGTTTAGGCTTTGACAGCAGAAGGACCTGAGTTTGAATCCTGGAAATCTTTACTATGTTGTCTAAGGTTGTCGTGTATAAAATGGGAAGAATAACATATATCCCGTTGCTTCATGGTGAAGTTAATAATAATGCCTGGTGCATTATAGAAACAACAGATTATAATCATATAATCTATATATGATTATGGAGGCTGACAAATCCCAAGATCTGTCATCTGCCTAAGACTAAGGAGAACCAATGGTATAATTCCAGTCTGAAGATTGGCAGGCTCGAGACTCAGTTGGAGTTCGAAGGCAGGAAAAAACCGACATCCCAGATCAAGGCAATCAGGCAGGAGGAACTCCCCTTTATTTGAGGAAGAGTCAGGCTTTTTATTCTCTTCAGGCCTTCCACTGATTGGGGAGGGCCATCTGCTTTACTCAGTCCACCAATTCAACTGTTAAATTCATCCAGAAACACCCGCAGAAAAACACTCACAATAATAAAAAAAATATTATTATTATGTTCGACCAAATACCTGGGCACCTCATGGGCCAATCATGCTGACTCTAAAATTAATCATCATAGTGCTTTATAAATGAAAACTTCTATTCATAATATGATGAGAAATGCAGTTTATTTCATTTCTTGAGCCCTGCTTCTGTTTGACTTCCTGTTGAAATTTAAATCTTATATTTCACTTTTGACTCAAATCATTTAAATGAAAAAAATGTTAACTAGTTATTTTATAACTATTAACAACTGTTTTTATTACTAATAAAAATAACTGCCTAAATTCAAGAAAGTACTAGAACTTGAAATAATGAAAACTGTTAAAGTGGTCCACTGTTTATAAGTTTCTTTTTTACCGATATATTAAATAGTTAAGAAAATATATGGGATCGCCATTAGTACAGATCAGAGACGTGTAACTGGCCACGTAACTAAAGCTGGAGAGTCGAGGAGTTTCCGTTTTGTAACTTCGAGTAGCAATGCCTTCCAATTTCCTCCTCCTTGCTGAGCATTTTGTACAGCAGGTCATTTGTTGGTCAATGTGGTATAAAAATGGACATGTCTAACTTCACCCACTGTAGATATTTGCTGAATGAAAAGCCAAAGCTGTGACTCATCTGGAAGATATCCATCTGTCTTTCCTGGAGAGGGAGTGGTGAAAACCACTACTGTCCCAGGCAGACACTTGAAAGGACCTCTTTCAAGGGACAGAGATAAAATCTAGTTTTGTATAAAACAAGGTAGACTGGGAGTATGGACACCTTGGTCGTAATCACAGACCTGACATCAACATTTCTCTGGACCTTGAGCAGCCTCAATTTCCTCATCAGAAAGGGAGAGATTAGACCAGAATGGCCATAGCATCCTTTAATTCGAAGGGCTGTGTTCACCTCTCCCTGTGGCACTTGTCCTGCCTGGGCCAGGTGAGTGAACAGGGCTTGCTGTATTGACGAGCTCAGACAGGCCGCCTGCACAGCTCACCACCGTCCTCTGGAGAGATATGCACATCGAAGTAAACCAAGTGGAACCTGAGCCCTGCCATGGAGACAACGCTGTCATCACCTCACCTTTGAGCCAAAAGGGAAAGTACATTTTTCGCAAGTGCAGGCTCCAACTGAGCTGCTGAAACTCAACATGACAATGAGAGTAATATCATGGCCTTACGAGCTCATTCAGAGAACAAGAGAGAAATAAAGCTTCCTCGGGCCACAGAGTCATATAAATATGAAGAAGGAAATGCAAAAAGAAATCACTTCTCAATAATTAATACAAATATTTCAGACCACTGAAAGATTTTATCTAATTTTTCTCTTGCAACTTATGACATGCACACAAATACTCATATATATTTCCTCAGGAAAAATATTTTGCAAGAGGGAAACTTTATCGGCTGCCTTCCTGAAAGCAATGCTGTTATTTGTTAAGTGTCACTAAGGGATTGCTTAGAAATTCCCTATGATACTATAGAAAAAGAAAAGGGAATCTGTGTGGGATACCTGAATGTGAGACTGCGAAACGTGACTTAGATTGGGTTTCCCAGAAGTAGACTTTGAGACAAAAGTATTGGTGACAAATGATTTATTAGGGGGGTGTTTCTAGGAGGAATCTATAAGGGGGTAGGAGAAGCAAGACAGGGATAGAGATGAAACTAATTAGTTGTGGAGGAGAGTAGGAGGTCCCCTGAACCTGCAGGGGAACTCTGGTGTGTGGGTTAAGCCTCAGTGTGTCTACGAGCAGTCATTGGCTAAGGGCTTCCTCTAGGGGTGAATATGTCATAGCACTTGCTTCTCTCTGGGATTTCTGCAGGCAGATGGACTCTAGAAAGCCCTGAGGGCATTTCTCCAAAAAAAATACTGTCAGATGCTGGCTGTTGGAAGAAAACAAGCCCCAAAGTTGGATGTGGGGCTCACAGAAACAGTAATAGGGATCCAAGGAAATCTGCGAGAAACTCCTCTCGCTGATCAGATGTACTGCATGAAGTCCACTCCAGCCACGGCTTCTTCAATGTGATGGTTGGAGGGTTAGTGGAACAAACTCTAGTCATTCTCCCTACAGTGGTCCCAAAGCTATAACTGATGTCTGTTATGTCCACTTCCACTTCTCATCCAAGATTCCTCTCATCCTCTTCTGACTTAAGGGGCTTGCCTTCTGCTATGACTCAGACTTTCATATTGTGACCCAGACCTTCATTCTTGAGGGGGTTTTGCTCCTGATTGCTATGCTTTTTCTCAGGCTGGAGTTGTTATAATTGCCCATTCATGGTACAAACTTCACATGGGAGCATCAAGAGATACCTAGTGAATACCTAGAGGCGTAGCTTCAGAATGGAATGCAGCAGACCATTATTCACTTTCAGTATTAATACGTATGAACAAAATGTAGGATACAATGATTTTAAAGTCCAAAAAAAAATCATTTATTTTGTGAAATTTTTCAGTTTTATTGGAGGTTTAGTTGACACAAAAATTGTATGTATTTAACGTATCTGACTTAATGTTTTGATATACTTGTACACTGTGAAATAATCACCATAATCAAACTAACACACCTATCACCTCACATAATCAGTTTTTTCTTTCATTTTTGTGACAATACTTAAGATCTATCATCTTAGCAAATTTCAAGTATATACTACAGTATTGTTAACTATAGTCATGTTGCAGTGCATTAGATCTTCAGAACTCAGTTACCTTGCATAACTGAAACTGCTACATGATCTCATTTATGTGTGTGTTTTAGTCCATTCAGAGTGCTACAACCATTACCACAGACTGAGTGGCTTATAAACAATAGAAATTTGTTTCTCATAGCTCTTTAGGTTGGAAGCCCAAGGTCAGGTGCCAGCATGGTTGGGTTCTGGTGAGGGTACTCTTCTGGTTTGCAGATGGCCAATTTCTCACTGTATCCTCACATGGCTGAGAACAGAGTGAAGCAAACTCTCTTGGAACTCTTCATAGGTCGCTAATCCCATTCATGAAGCCTCTGCTCTCATGAACTCATCCCCAAAGCCTTTCCTAATACCATTACATTTGGGGGTGGAGTTTCAATATATGAATTTGAGAGAGACATGCAGTCCATAACAATGTGGAATCTAAAATAGTCAAACTCAGTAGGATGGTGGTTGCCAGGCGTTTGGGGGAGAGAGAAATGGGAAGATGCTGACCAAAAGGTACTAAGTTTCAGTTATTTTATACAATTTTTTTATTGCAATGAAAATTGAAATCCAGTAAAATAAATTGTCAGTTTTATTGAGTTGCCTAGTACATTCCTTGGCATATATTAGGCACTTGATATCAATTTTATGATTAAACAAGTAAATAAACACATTATAGGTGTTCAATAAATATATGTACAACTGAACAATTTTGACAAGATACAGCCCATACATTTACGTTACTAAAGACAACCAATAAAATGTCCAAATATATTCTTTTTCTTTTGAATTTAAAGGAATATCTAGATTTTTTTCTTTTTATTTTGTTTGGAAGACCAAAATTCTCTCCATGAAGAAGAAACACTGGGCTTCTGCAAGTCATTGTTTGATGACAATACGAGATTGGAACATTGCATGCTTCACTAGAAGTTGTAGTATTCTGTTGAGAAACTGTCACTAAATCCCCACATTTCTTGCTTTCTGACAAGGTAATGGCAGGATGTGTCCAAGGCCTGGGTTTTATGGTTAGCCTGTCAATTATGAAATAATTACACATGTTGCACTTTCTATTGCTTTTCAAACATTCACTCATTCATCAAATACAGTATCTGTTGAGTACTTAGGTGAGCCAGCTTCAGTTTTTGGAACCAGGGAAATAGTATATAGAAAACCTCCCTGCTTCTCAAGGAAGAGCAACATAAACAAAAAATTTCAATAAAGACAGATATGTCATAAGGTGACAAGTGCTAGGGAGGAAAACCAAAAAGCAGGGAGAGGCTGGTAATTGCCAGAGTCTGAAGTGAGTGGTGCAATTTTAAGTAGTAAAACGAGTTAATAGAGAAGGTCTTAGTTGGGAGATAATATTTGAGCAAATCATTCTCCCCTGCCCCAACCATGAGGTTTAGAAATGCATGGCTTTCTAAGCCTAAAATACAAGGATTATGAAAACTAATATGGCATCACTTCTCCAAATGATACTTCAATTTGAAATTTGTTTTTAATGTTCTCTGGTAATATTAACCTATTTGGCAGTTTCAACAAAAGAAATGACATAGAGTACATTATCCTACCATCAAGGATTTTGGTATTTGTTTCACAGTCTTCCTCTCTGTCTGCACTTGCATTTTCTGAGTCATGTTAGCCTCACAATCTCTTAATCCCTTCAACTATGCTTGCCTTTACCTTCACTCTCCATCAGCACATCACCCTCGGCAACTCAAACTATTCAGCTGTGCCTGCTCACCACTCCACCCCCAGCCATTGGCCAACACTGATCTCTTTTTACTGTCTCCATAGTCTTGCCTTTTCCAGAATGTCATATAGATGGAATCATACAGTATTTAGCCTTTTCAGATTGTCTTCTTTTACTTAGTAATATGTATTAAGATTGCTCCGTGTCTTTTCATGGCTTGATACCTTATTTCTTTTTAGTGCTGAAAAAGTCATTTGTCTGTATGTATCACAGTTTCTTTATTCATTCACCTGCTGGACATCTTGATTGCTTCCAAATTTTGTCAATTATGAATAAAGTTGCTATAAACATTTGCATGTGTAAACATAAGTTTTCAACTCTTTTGGATAAATACCAGGATGGCAATTACTAGATTGTATGGTAAGAACATGTTTAATTTTGTGAAAAAAACTGCTAAACGATCTTCCAAAGGGGCTGTACCATTTTGCATCACCGCCAACAATGGATGAAAGTTCCTGTGGCTCTGCATCCTCACATTTGGTGTCGTTAGTATTCTGGATTTTGGCCATTGTAACAGGTGTGTAGTGGTAGTTTTCAGATCATAAAGGTTTTAAAGACATAGATTGAACTTATTTGCTTTGTTTCCCACAGTGATTTGATGAATATTTGTTTAATTAATGGCTTTATCATATAATACCACATGAGTGTGCTAACTACAATGATCAGTATTTAAATTGCTGCTTCCTAACCATTTAATAAATGTTATTTAAGCAACTATTAAGTGTAAGGCACTTGCTATATGTAGAGATGAAACACAGACACGGGCTCGTGGGAAGATATCAGTAACTCTTCAGTGATAAGTTGTGTGATGAGGGCCATGGTAGAATTTTTGGTTTCTGCATTTCTGCAATGGTTATATTGGTCTCTACATGCAGAAATTGACCAGAGGTAGTTACTGTGGTCATGGCTTTCAAAAGATCAGGCTTTAGTGGTTAAAACCAATATTTCTAATTATAGGAATATGAATTAGGTGGTTTTTCATGCTTGAGAAATGATATCCCCATCAATATTATTTGGTCAGTGATTATGTTCTTTAAAATCTTTTTAAGAAAATTACGTAGTGTAATTTATACTATAATTTTTTAACTCTTCTATTTCATTATAGTCAAAAGTATCACTTACTCAGTTTAGATGAGGTGTGAAGTTCTTTTCTCACCAGTATAGATTTACCCCAATATAAATTGAATGCTATTTAGACACTTTTGAAAGGAACTTTTTAAAAATATATTTATGAGGCATTATAATTTTCAAGTAGTAATATATGTTATTAAGGGATAACGTTCTGAACTTTTAGCTCTTTGAACAAATAATTTATTATGGACTTTAGGCATTTAACATTAAAAGTTAAGTCTGATTATTTTAGTATCTCACCTACTTCAATAACTGGACATTAAATGTTCACACAAATGGGCTTTTCAGAACAGGTCAGCTCCTAAGTCAAGTCCCTCTTTGTAAATCTCTGAGAAACACCTTGGTAAAGAACAGAATATGAGCTTTAGATTTGGACACACTTCTGTGACCTTAAGCAATATTCTTAATTTCTATAAGCCTCAAATTTCTTGTTTGTAAAATTGAATAAAATATTAGTTATCTCACCTGCAAAGATTACATGAAACACTCTGGGAAAACCCGAAAGCATTTAATGATTGCTCCAAAAATGCTCCAAAAATTGTTGCTTCCTCTGGTTAGTAAAAAATCTGAAGTGGTATTATAGAATTAGTGAGATTATTTTTAAAAGTTAAACAGAAAATAACCATGGAGAAATAATTAATTTTGGTCTGAGACCAAATGCAAGGTAGGCCTGGATCATCTTCTTATTCCAGAAAACAAGAATAGCTTGAAGACTAGTATGCCCATGTCAAAAGGAGCCATCATAGAAAGGCAAACGCTGGCTAATTTTGGAAAAATTAAAACACTGAAAAGACAGTCATTGACTATAATTGACTTTTTGAAAGATCTGTGAGTGCTTAGACATGATATGAAAGAAAGATGACAGGACAAGAAAAGTATTTATTTTTTAATCGATAAAACAATCTAGCCAGCGAATGTAGGGAGAAATGAGATGACTACCCAAGACTCTTTGGGTGACTGTTCTACATAAAAAGAGACACATCAACCATATTCAATGTGTGGCTCTTGATTGTAACTTAGATTTTAAAAACATAAATAATAAGAAAGTCATTATATTTCGTTAAGATATTATATGTGTAATATAAATGTGTAAAATATTACTTGTATTTTTAGGTGTAATAATGGTATTGTGGTTAGAAAGAAGGTGTAATAATGGTATTGTGGTTAGAAAGAAGGTGTAATAATGGTATTGTGGTTAGAAAGAAGGGTGTCCTTATCTATACAAGATACTTGCTCAAGTATTTAGAGTTGAAATGTCATATTGTCTGCAACTTACTTTCCAATGTGGCAGAATTTTAACAATTGGTGAATCTAGACGAGGGATATATGCTGTTGCTTGTACAAGCCCTTTATAGTTTTCAAAGTTTTGAAGTTTTTAAAAATAACAAGTTGGGTGAGAATAAAAACCACGGAATAATTATTATTATTATTTTTTGTTTTAAAATTGTAATTTGTGAAAAATTTTTCTTCTTAAATTAGTTAAGGTAAATAGTCGGTGCTCATTTGCATCATCATAGAAGAAATTGGCCCTAGATACCAATACGAAAGAGTATTAATTTCTTTTTGGTGGCAAGGATAACTCATATTATCTTGTCAATTTTTTTAAAATAAGGAGTCACATGGAGATAAAGAAGGCAAGAATCAGCTTCACTGCCAAGTTCCAGGCATGCCAGGAACCACTGTAGACCCTGCCCTTTCGGTGACTGTCCTAGTTCAGGAAGTGGAAGTGTTTAATGTGATGCCTTTGAGTGACAAGAGCATCTTGTTTCTTCAGCAACAGGAACTTGATGCCGTTCCAGTATTCTAGACTCTTTTTCTACCTCACTGCATTAGTCCGTGAATCCCTTTCTTCCTCCATTTAGCTCTTTTTTCTTTTCTTCACCCATGGTTTCTATTGTATCATGGCATCTATGCTGCTCATTTTTTATATAATTTGTAACTTCTGCACTTTCTACCAGTTGACTGATATTTCCATTATATTTCTGGTTTGAATTCTCCCCAAAAGAAAAAAAAAAGCAATCAGATAAGTTTATGATCATCATCCCTGGTTGAGCAGAACTTTTGTTTATTTTGGTCATCTGCTGGGTGGCATGGCAAGGCTTGAATTCTCAGCCCTGCTGCCTTGGTTCATTCAGGCAGGTGTGTTAGGTCACAGAAACGATGTGTAGATGTTATATAACAAAGCCATCTATGTGTAAGGAACCCCTTAGGGTTGCTTCATTGGCAGGGCCTGTGGTGTGATGGTGGCAATTTCCCATAGAATAAAGCATCGCGTGGGGCTGGAAGCTCGATATGCCTTTGTGGTGCACAAAATCAGCTTTCTTCTTACCTCCTGTTCACCATGTCTAACTATGCCTCCAAGAAAGTTGAGAGTCTGTTTTTATAATGTGAGAATTTTATTTGTCACATAATAATTCATGAGTCCACCTTCCAAAGACATAGGAGGCTGTGTTTTGGAATTTGTGAAATTTCAGTTATATTAATCTCAGCCGTCCATTGGGGAAGACGAGAGAACATCCCTGGGTTTAATAGTCCTGATCTTTCTGCCAGCTACGGCTGAGGCTGGTGTGGAAGTTGACTTGCAACATTGCAGTTTCCTTGTCTTTTGTCAGAAATGTTCCCTGCGTATATCCGGCATGTGGAGAACACCAAAGTAAGCCAGCCATATTTAATCTCCACAAGCAAATGAATCACCGCTAGGGGACTTGTGATCATTGACAAAACTTGGACAATTTATGTACCTATTTGGACTTAGAAGAGTTTCTGAGCAGTTTGCTTTTTGGATTTCTGAAATACCCATAATACAAGAGGTAAAGAGATGCTAGATTGCAAATAAAGTTGTTGTTGTTTTTTTTAATGAAAAAATCAAACCGATGGGCATTCATGGATAGTTGGACATGTTATTTAATAGGGATATCAGTAATTTATTTAAAAATGGGTCTAAGCACACCCATTCGTAAGCATAATTGAGAGCTTGTGGAAGAGAAATGGTGACTAACTCATGCCAGAAGGAAAGAAGAGCTTGTACATATAATAAATCAGTTCTGTAGGTTGCCTGCTACCAGCAAGTGTCCTAGCAATCTGCAACAGTAATTTCACATAATCTCTGTACCACTAATGAGTAGATTTTCAGAAATCAATTTATTATATCTATTAATCTATCATATCAATATATCATAGCTATTATGAGAATTAGAGTAAGACAATAATAAATCAATTTTACACATCCCACTTCTGGTGAATATATGTAACATGAGAAGCATAAGGCTTGGTAGAAGATACATGAGTCCAAATTTTCACATCAAAAAGATTCTCATTTCGCAAATAAAGACAGTGAGGCTCAGAGAGGTTAAAACACTGATGCAGAGTTACACAGGCATTAAAAAGAAGCACACCAGAAAACTTGTTTGTCAGATTTCAATGTTTTTTTTTGTAAGTTAAAAATGGCCATATTTAAAAAAATATAAGGCAGATTTTTGTGCATAGAAAAAAACCAAGATTTTGAAATCAAGTCAATGGTTTTATAGTTTACGTACTAGCTTTCCTCCTTATTTGTGTTTTTCCTGTTTTATTGAAATATAATTGACATATGACATTGTGCAAGTGTAAGGTGTACAACGTAATGATTTGATGTATGTTTATATTGTAAATGATTACCACAGTAAAGTTAGTTAACATGTCTATCACCTCAAATAGTTATTTTTTTTTTGTGGTGAGAACTTTTAAAGTCTCTTGTCTTAGCAACTTTCAAATATACAATGTAGTATTAACTCTGATTACCATGTTGTATATTACAGTCCCAAGACTTATTCATTGTATAACTGGAAGTTTGTACCCTTTGACTGTTTTTATCCATTTTGCTCCTACTATCCGTCCCAAAATGGTCACATTTAAATGAGCCCGGATGGATAAAGCATATAAACAAATTTATTTTACATATTGTAAATAGGGTTTTCTTTGTGTTCTTTACTTAACATTCCATGATAAGACAATTCAGACTTATAGGTGGGGCCTGATATATATTTACAATTTGGCATTTAAAAATTAGTTAGAAGACTCAGTAACAACAGCAACAAAACAATTATTTGGAGCATTATTTATAATAACTAAGTTATGGAAACTACCTAACTGTCCACTGATGAATGAACAGGTAAAGAAGATGTGGTATACATGTACAATGAAATGCTACTCAGCCATAAAAAAATGAAGGAAATCTTGATATTTGTGACAGCATGGATGGACCTTGAGGGTATTATGCTGAATGAAATAAGTCAGACAAAGAAAGGCAAATATCATGTAATTTCACTTATATGTATAATCTAAAAACAAAACAAATGTACAAAAAAACAAAACAAAACAAAACTCACAGACACAGAGAACAGATTGGGGGTTGGCAGAGGGGAGGAGAGTTGGGGGTACAAAAATGGGTGAAGGGGGTCAAGTGGTATACACTTCCAGTTATAAAATAAATATGGCATGGGGATAAGTACTAGGGATGTAATGTAAAATGCGATGACTATGGCTAACTGTGCTATATGATATATAAACAAGCAGTTAAGAGAGTAGATCCTAAGAGTTTTCATTACGAGGAGATTTTTTCCTTTTCTTTTTACTGTATCTGTGTGAGATGTTGGTTGTTAACTAACTCTATCATGGAAATTATTTCACAGTGTATGTAAATCATCATGCTGTCCATCTTGAACTTATACAGCAATGTATGTCAATTATTTCTCAATAAATTTGAAAAACATTATGAGAAATACTCAGAGGGTCAGAATTGGCTTTGTGGAACCATTTGGCAAAAAATCATGGCTCCCATGGTTTGGTTCACATGTATGGAAAAATGTATTTAAGTAACAAAATATCAAGTCAGTTTAAAAACATGATCGTTTTTAAGACACGCTCCTAATATATCTTTAAAGAACATTTTCTAATATGTCTAAGACTTCTTGAGCTATGCAATGGCAGATAGTTTATAATTCTATCAAGAGACATAGGGTTATGAAATGTTAATATTAGAGAGAACATTAAAGTTATGTATTATTATCATCATCATTATTATTTTAACAAACACCTATTTAATGCTTACCAGGTGCCAGGCATCATTCTACGTGCTTAACAAATATTAACACTTTTGATCCTCATAACCATATGAGTGGTCAGTAGCATCATTATTTGCTCTTTACAGACAGGGAAATTGAGACCCACAGAAAGGTTAAGTGTAATGCAGTTCTAACAGTAAATAGCCAGAGTTAGCACAGACTTCACAAGTTAAGGGCATAATATCTAAACAGATTGCTTTCACTTTATTTACCAGCTGCTAGCTCCGGAGGTTCTCAGGCCACCCACGCTTCTGACAAATGGCTACAAATTTGGGGGTTTATGGAACTTGAGAAAGCATCATATTCATGACAATTTTATTATAAAGGATACAATCAGGACCAGTCAAAAAGAGAGATGCATAGGGCAAGGTCTGGGAGGGTCTCAAATGTAAAGCTTCCATATCCTCTGGAAACCTTACCATCCTGGCATGTGTATATCACTAACCAGGAAGCTCAAACAAAATTTTATCTGGGTTCCATTATGTAGGCGCGGTTGATTAAATCATTGGCCATGCAGTTAACTCAGTTTCTAACTCTGTCTCTCTCTGGAGGTTGGACTGAAATTATCTAGCTCAAAGCTCCAACTGCCTACTCACATGGTTGATCTTTTCAGCCTGACACAGTCAGCCCCCAGCCTGAAACTATTTTGGGGTCCACCATGAGTCACCTCGCTGGCATAGGCTCTCTACCTCTAAGCAATGTTGCTCTAATTTTGCCTCATTAATTCTCTCATTAAATTAATCTTATTTAATCATTACAACAATTCCTGATGGAAATGTTATCCCATTTTATGGAGAAGATATAAAATAAGATTCAGATAAAGTATATTTCCACTTGTTTAAGGAAACCATAACCCAGGCTTTCAGCGTTTACTCGCGGTGCCCAGAGAAAGCATTTTTTATTCTTCACCATCTGTTGGTAGCACAGGCCATTGAAAACATTGAAAAAAAGTTAAAATCATGAATCTCAAACAGATACAAAATGAACATATGTTAAAGATTTTTATTAACTCATTATTAATGAGGGATCCTGGCAGAAGTTACAACAGGTTCAAGGAAGTAAAATAGCAGAGATATTTATGGCTCCGAAATATTGAAATGAATTTGCAAATCTATGCAAAACTGGATTACTTTTGAACAGGGGGAGAATTATTTCTTCACAGGACAGAATTTATTACATGTCTATGGAAGGGAATCATGTGCATTGCTCTCAGTTATCTACCAAAGGTTATGGAAAGGTGAAGATCCTCCATAGAATCAGAACCAAATAACAGGGTGTGCTCTAAAGGATTAGCAGTTTTACATGAAACACAAACATTTTCTACACATCAAACCAAATTTGGTCAGGCTATCAATTTAAGATGACTTTATCTTTTCCTACTAATCGAACATTTAAAAGCTCAATCACTCTTAAGCTTTTTAATTTTAGGATACCTTAATTGCATGTTTGAAAATGTTGCTTGGCTCCCTGGAATTCTAAATGGACCGTTCCAAGAAAGCTGGAAAACTTCTAGAAATGTATAAAGCTAACAGGAGAAAAAGTTCCACCATCGAAGACTATTCCCAATAGATCACTACTATTGGCAATGTATGTGTCTTTTTTATCACCCCAAAGAGGTTATATAATACAGTGTTCTGAAACTTACATTTTAAAAAATAACATATCTTGGAGAGTTTTACATACATGTGAAGACAAACCTACTCTATTATTTTCACCGATGGCATAGAATCCCATTTTAAGTGTTAAAAAATAATATAAATGGAACTAATGTAGGGAGGAGCCAAGAGAATTAAAAATGTTAATCAAGCCACACTCAGAGACTGCAATATGCTTCTCAGCCCTGCGGCCAGGCTAGGAAGACACCTGCAGAACAAAGGAAGATTTCTATTCCTATTGCTAACAACCCCTTCCCCATACCTGTGAAGGGAAAACAGGAAACAAGAATCACTCCCTATGCTGAAACCTTGGGGAACCTATGGATTAAAGGCGGAGAACTGCCAGTAGGCCTTTCACTCTACATGTTCTTACCTTTTCAGGCTACTTACTATTCCCCTTCCTCACTGTGTGTCCATATCAAAGGAAATAGGTTAACGAAGTCTTTTAAAACAATAACTCACAGAAACTAAAGAATGACATGTAAACTGAATTCCCTGAACACTCAGGGTCCCTCTCAGTGTCTTTACTCTGTCCCTCTCGCTGCCCCCTACTCACTGTCTTTCAACATCTCTTTTGGTCCCTCTCATTCTGGCTCTGAGAGGAGACCACACATCGTCTGTGGAGTGTTACTCCTTTTCTAATAAACTTTCCTTATGACTCTAACTTTTGTGCGTGTGTTGAATTCTTTCTAGACTCTTTGCCAAAGGACTCTCTTCTTCTCTTGTTGCAAGGCTTGGTCTCCCCACCAACTTGGGGAAACTTGCTCTGTCCTGCATTAGAACCACATTAAAATGAAGTTGGAGCTGACATCTCAGAGGAATTGCCTGTCATTCTTGCTCTTCACACTTTTGGAATGTTAAAACAGGGCAATATAACCTTTGGACTGGCTTAAAGCAATCTCGTGTCCCAAAGAACTATTTGTAAAGATAAGAACAAATCAGATATTGGGACACAAAGTTACTTTTGACCCAGTCCAAAGGTTATTCTTCCCTGATTTAACATTCCAAAAGTTTGAGGCAAAAGATCTGCAAGGCAGTTCCTCTGGCATGGCAGCTCTGGCTCCGTTTTTTAGTGGCTCCATTTATTATTATTATTTTTTTACAATCCATAAGTTCAATTGTGGAATTTATTTCCAGGAATAACTTGAACTAAAGATTCTAAAATCTTTGTGTCAAAGAAGTTACAGGAGAGGAAACTGCCCCGTACTCTAAACACATCATCGGAGTCTTATTAGTGTTACAGACAGAAGAGGGCAAAGTTGGGATATTTATGAGATTTTGAAGTTTGGTTTCAGGCAGATTTTTCAGTGCAGGGATTCGGTTATAATTGCATAAGAATCATGATATAACTGTTTAGGACTATTGTACATAGCGAGGATTCTAGGATGAGAGTTACAAAGAGACTTGGGCTGTAAACTGTCTTTTGATTTTTTCTATTGAAGATTTTATGGGTCTTTCAAAGACCCATAAAATCTTATGGAAGATCCCAGAGTAAAAAAAATCTTATGGAAGATCCCAGAGTAAAAAAATAAAGTGCTTTCCAAATGAAGTTTGTAGATTCCTGGAATAGCAATGTCCTGTTAATAGGAACAGTAAGATGTATGGGTGCGGGTGCTTTCAACACCCAAGTGTAAAATAGTAGCTGTTTGAGAATACTTTATAAATGATGCAACTTCATGATAAAGGGACGTCACACATAGAACCATGAATACTGTACAGCTTGGACAAATATGGCTGTGGTGCTGAACACATTTTTCTCAACAAGACTTCCGATTACGGCATAAGGGTAGAAGAGTTCTGTAAAATTATTTACTGTAATTAAAAGGACGAGACACCCTTGGGCACTTTGATTTGTACACAAAATCTGAGGTGATGTGTTCAGGAAACTGCTTTA
The DNA here is from genome assembly GCF_000325575.1 of Pteropus alecto. Taxonomy (NCBI): domain Eukaryota; kingdom Metazoa; phylum Chordata; class Mammalia; order Chiroptera; family Pteropodidae; genus Pteropus; species Pteropus alecto. The sequence goes on along the minus strand of NW_006433378.1, from coordinate 18,553,718 downwards.
TTGAGATGTTCATTTTGATGGGGCAGCCCTATTGCAAGGGTCTGTTTTCTCCTGTAATCCCATTAACATTCTCAGACCCTCTCACACAGGGTGACCAGAGGCCAGAAAGGTTTTTTCTCCAAGGGCTGCCTGCTTTGGATGAAGGGAGGGAAAGGAGAATTCCTCAGGGGATCAAATATTTGGTGACTGAAGGAAATTTACTTCTGGCTTGAATCTTACTCTTGTGCCCGACAGTCTAAAGCTATTATAAGTCCTTAAAGATAACACCATCAATTGGAAGAAGAGCCATGGTTTCATGTATAACAACAAAGAAACCTACCAACTGAACCATGTAGAAATGCTCTTTTACCACCTACAGTTTTTATTCAATAGTCATTAAAATAGCTTTTTTATATTTAGATATTTATTTTTATCAGATATCATTCTTTAGCATATATAAAAAGAATATATGCCAAATGTTGTTTAAAGTATTCTTAAGATGCTTTCACATTCAGATAGCAACTCCAGGAATACCTTTTGATCTGGAATCATTGATGTTAGTGTTTTTCCAACTATATCATCATTTGTTGATAATACACCATTGATAGTATATTCAAGAATGTTGGCAGTACACCGTTTCTTGAAAATGTTCCTATTTTGTCTCTGAAATTCTTTTCCAATGATAGCCATTCTGTAAACTTTGATGCTGGTACTCTCTTGATATTATAAACCAATATCAAAAGAAGGTGTTCGGGTAACAACCAAAATTCACATTTCTTTCTCAAATTGACTTTCATTGGTTTATTGGCTGATATTTATACCACGAGAAAATTAACCAGATTAGTTCATATGTAGGCAGTGGCAACAAGGTTATGAGAATAGCTCAGCTACTAGTGATTTTGAGATGTCTTTACTGTGTATCTTTGAATGAAATAAAGTATTTTGTATTGAAAAAGTTACTGATTATAGTACTTCCTCTTAACATTTCTTAACTTATTTTCTACTATATAATCTTGTTAACTTGATTTTCTTAGCGCTCTGGGAGGGCTTTATTCTTATTTAAATATTTAGCTCTAGGACCTGGCAGAAGCTTTGCAGAACCTTGGACAGCTAGTCCTCTTTCTTATAAAAGTCTCACCCTGAAGACCATAATGCACAATTTGCAGAATGATAGCTTACTGGTAAAATATAATTGATTCCTGGGTGGTTTCAGAGGAAATTTCAGTTCCACGCTAGAACATGACATCAAATCAAGAAATTGGCATTGGAAATCTCACCATTTGAGAAAGGGAATTGATACTAATATGTCCTTCTGGACTGAGTTATATAACCCCCAACGTGTCTATGTGTGTGAGCTGGACTACTGTCTGGTCTGGGCACAAAGTGAGACTAATAAATTCATTTAAAATGTCAGCTTCAGTTTAAACTACATGAACCAAGTGGTCCCCAAACAGAAAACCCAATAGTTCTGTCCTTTGCTATTCAAGTTTCTGTTACACTCAGCAATAAACTAATCCCCAACAGGTGGAGTAACCTCAGTGATTGTGACTCTTTTTCAGTAAATTTGAATAATATGCTGCTGGTGATAATATGAGGGAAAGCATAAAAACGAGACCAATACAGTTTACATATTTTAAAAATATATTCTCTAGACTTTAGATACACAATAAAGAATTGTTTCTACTGTATATTGTCATTGATGACTTTTAAGTCATTAAAATGTTTTCTTAATGTATCAGCCATTCCAAGCTTCTTTTTTTAAAAAAAATTAAATTTATTGGGGTGACATTGGTTAATAAAATTATATACGTTTCAAGTGTACAATTCAATAATATGCCATAGGTATATTACATTGTGTGCTCACAACCTAAAGTTAAATTTCCTTCAGTCACCAAATATTTGATCCTCTTTACTCCTACCTACCTCCCCTCTCCCCTCCTTCTCTCTGGTGACCACTAATTCACTGTCTGTGTCCATGAGTCTCTGTTTGTCATGTTTGTTTGTTGCTTTCAGTTTTATATTCCCATACGAGTGAAATCATATGGTTCTCAACTTTTTCTAACTTATTTTTGCTTAGCATGATAATCCCAAGATTCATCCATGTTGTCAAAAATGGCAGTATTTCATCTTTTCTTATGGCTGAGTAGTATTCCATTGTATATTGTACCATGTCTTTATCCAATCATTTATCAAAAAAAAAAAAACACTGCAGTTTTTTCCGTGTCCTGGCCACCGTGAATAATGCTGCTATGAACGTCGAACTGCATGTGTCTTTGCGGATAAATGTTTTCAAGTTTTTTGGATAAATACCTAGAAGAGGGATTGCTGGGTCATGTGGTAGTTCTATTTTTAGTTTTCTGAGGAAACTCTATACTGTTTTTCATAGTGGCGGTACCAGTTTACATTCCCACCAGCAGTGCATGAGGGTTGTTTTTTCTCCCTGACCTCTCCAACATTTGTTATTTATTACTTGTCCTGTTGATGATAGCCATTGTAACAGGTGTGAGATAGGATCTCATTGTGGTTTTGATTTGCATTTCCCTAATAGCTAGAGGAGTTGAGCATCTTTTCATATTCCGTTATCCATTTGTACGTTTTCTTGAAGTGCCGTTCAGGTCTTTTGTCCAATTTTCATTGGATTGTTTGTTTTTTTATTGTTGAGTTGTATGAGTTTTTTATATATTTTTTGATATTAACCCTTTATTGGAAGCCTTCTATAAAGCTGCTTTGCATTTCAGTTTACTAAGATCACTGGCTTAATTTTCTTTTGATTTGTCTGGAATAACAAAAGGCCTTTATTTTTGGTAGGGAGAGGCAAGATATTTACTCTGCTCTTTATCTGCAGTTAACATAATACAACTCATCGGTTCCAGAGCAAAGGGCATTATCTACTCTGGGTACTGAGATGTGGGAAAGTCATCATTATTAAACCCCCATATACTTCAGTGTGGATCCTGATCACAGCGACACTAAATGCAAAAGGCACAACCCGTGGTTTCTCATGGTTCCTTTCTTAATTCACTTTCTAGTCAAGGAAGGAAAACATACACAAACTTGTGAATAACAACAGGAGTGGTATATGCACATAGCTGAATGAGGGGTGACAGGAACAAATTCTTATGAACATTGAGAGGAGGGAGTCATTATTAATTGTTGAGTTGGAGGGAGTTATATGTAGGAGATAGACTTTGTGGTGACTTTCAGAGACATTTTCTTTTCACTGGTTTTACAGAGAACAAGGTAAGCACTTTCATTTTGCACGCTGAGGCTTTCTTCAGTTTGTTAGAGGTTTCTCACTGAAGCAAAGCCAGTTAGACTTGGTGAAAATGTTTGGGGTGGTGCACCAGAAGCCAGGGAATGCTGTCACTTTTGCTCCAATGGGTGGGGAGTGGGGCAGGAGGCTAGACAAGATTCAGCAAGCAACTTGTTGGGGAGCCCTGCCCAACCCATTTGACTCCCCCCCACCCCCCGCCCAGTTACATTCTTTTTCTGAACCATCTGACCTTGCAGGGTCCTGTACATAGCTTCTCCCTGCCCTGAGGTGCCAAAGTACAATCCACTGGGCTCCATCGTGATGGGAACGGGTCCAAGAGAAGGTGAAATGAGTACCTTTACAGGGTCTTCCTTCTTACATTTGTCCTGGAGGTAAGGGGACCTCTTGCTTCTCATACAATGAACTTCTCTGCCCACCTGTTTCCTGCAGCCACTGCTTCTCACCAAGCTCATTTACATAAGAAGTCCACAAAGTGGGAAAAGCCAAGTCACACATAAACTATATTCAGAAATTGATGATGTTCACTTTTGGCAGCAAAATCCAGTTTTTGCTTACTGTCAGGTTTCTTAATGATCTCTCAGAAATTCAGAATTGTGATCTAGCGACTGTTTGTTTATGCAAGAGAACTTGTTGCCAAGCTTCTTTTATGCTTTGTCAATCAAAATTTGAAGTTTTCAGGCATGATCTAAGCTACACTCAGGGTAAGGAGAGCTTGGGAATTAAGCTTTTTCAGAGAAAGTTTAGTCACCAGAGTGTGCAGCCAAGCTTTGAATGTGAAAGAAAGTGAAACTTGGGCCTCCTGTACTCCCTAAGGGTCACATACTTCAATATTACTGAGCAAAAAATTGGACATGGGGTTAGTGTTAAAGTGGGCTAGCAAATATGCATAATTTTGAATGAGCAAAAATTGCTACATTTTCTTAATTGACATATATGTTTCTCCTGCTTCATTTTATTTATTTAGTAAATGTTTATGTAGCTCTCTTAAATATTTATCATTTTAAATTTACAAATTTAATAAATTCAACAAATTTAATAAAAGCTTATTAAAAATAAGATTCAAAAACAGCTTTACTGCTTCATTCAAGACATTTAAATATTTCCTTTTCTAAGATAATATAATTTTTAAAATTTAAAATCATTATATTTTATTGTTAAAGTATAATTTTCAACAAGATAAAATCATGGCTCACGAAAATGTAAACGTATATCAAAGATGATATCAAACTCCTTGATTAAGGAGATACCCAGTAAGATGTTTGAACATATTCAATGAGAATTTGAAGAAGATATAACTATTATATATTATAAATATATACACACATATACACATATATATACATGCACATACACAATCAGGGATGCTGAAGTGAATTTACTAATTGAGCACATAAAACTGATTAATATTCTATAGGGTGATAAAATGTCATATAATGATGTATGTTTAGGGTCCTCTACAGGCTGAAGATGACTATTTTTACCAACAAAATTCATTTGCATTGATATACACAAGAATTATTTGTATAACCATCAGTTTTTTTACAACTCGACTTCTCTACACCTATAGTTTTAAAATAGCCTAATCATTAGAAATAGAATTAAAGTTACATAGCTCAGTAGAATCAGATAAACTCTGGAACCCATAGACTCCACTAAAAGGACACCCAGTAATTTCGTTTGCCCATTTCTAAGTGTGAGACAGTTTTCCTGACATTACATTTAATTATATTTCTGAATTTGGTAAGAGATAAATCTAATCTTTTTTAGATGCCATTTTGGAAGGAGGCATGAACTACTGTACATTCTTCCATTAATTGTGATGGAAGGCCTAAAATGAAGGCAGGCCTCTTATGTGCGGCCTTGACTTGACATCTGGTGAACCCAGGGGGTCCTCAAATGGTCTAATTACATGTTCTTTTCACTCTTCTTACATGGATATTGACCCCTAGCCCATCAATTCTTCTAATCTAGGAGATCACGAATAGTTCCTACTTATCCTTGAGTAGAGGAGACAATCTCTGCCAGTCACATAATTCAAACAAGCCATTCACATCCACCTGTGGTAAACCAGGGGGCACCTCACCCTCTTGGTCCCTCTCGATATTATAAAACCTGCCTCTCGCAGGCCCTGGTTGTTCAGGATGGTTCTAAGCACAACCCTTATGTGGCTCTGTGCAGTGTCCTTGGCCCCTAGGCTGTAAGTATATATGACTATTGCTACTGTCAATCTCATCCGTCCTGTGTCAGGTGTTAGGTGTTTAGTCATTCCCATAACTGGAATGACACCAAAAGGTAAATAGGAGGTGATTAAAACATTAGTGTAGAGAGTTGAAGAAGAGAAGAGGAGGAGAAGAGAAAATATCCACGGTCAAACAGACCAAGGTCCAGCTCAAAGGGCAAGTGAGGCTTATGTTATGGGCTAGAAAAATGTTCTAGTTGGAAGAAAATTCATGTGTGAATATTAGAACCAAAAAGCAGTGTGTAGCCTTTTCAAGAGAATGGAAGGTTTTCTAAAATGACTAGAGTGTGTGGAGAGTACAAGATCATGGCTGTTTAGAGATAAACTAGACAGATACAATGTAGCAGTGCAAGCCAAGTTTAGGAATTTAGACTTTATCTTAAAAGCAATGGGAACAATTGAAGGGGTGCGATATGATCAGTTTTGTGTTTAAAAGAATCATTACGGCGTTAACAAAGAGTGAAGAGTGTTTAGACACCACAAGTCAGTTAAGAGGTGATTAAAGCAATGTTGGTATAAATGTGGTGTCTTTTTCAAGAATAGAGAGAATAGAGACAGAAAAAGTGGACTTAATTCAGGAAATATTGATGAAGTAGGATTTAGAGAGTTCGTTGATGAATCGACTGTTGGTAGGGTCGCCAGATTTTGCAAATAAAAGTACAGGACATCCAGTTACAGTTGACTTTTAGATAAACAATGAATAATTTTTAATATAGTATATTTCAAGCAATAGTTGCATCACATACTAAAAAATTATTTATTGTTTAATTGAAATTTAAATGTAACTGGGTGATCTGTATTTTATTTGACATCTTAAATGTGTGGTCAAGGGAGAACGAAGAGTTAAGGATGACTCCCAGGCTTTGGAACTAAGAAGCTGTCCAAAGAGTGAAACAAAGATTTTCTACTTACTCAGAAAATGAATGCTTATTACAAATCAAATATTCCCTGAAGAAAACCCACATCTAAAGCACATCTTTCTAAAGGTGATTTTACATTGTTATATTCTTCATAAAACATGGTATGTTTTGAATTTTTTTTTCCCTTGGGAAAGGAGAAAAGGAAAAACTTTCAGAAATAGGATAATGTAAAAGATGGGAGGACAGATGTTCCAGCATAAGATGTAGTACATTCTGGAAGCACGTTCTGTTTAGAGGCGGGTAAGTAGTGTCTGAGGTGAGAAGACCCGGACCTTGGATTGTTTTGATGTCAGATTATGTTCAGCTCTGCTTTTCATTATGGTTATATGTGAGTTTTACTTTATATTAAGGAAAGTTGCTCTACTCAACAATGTGGCAGGGTTTCTTAATTTTCAAGGGCAAATAAGGGAGGTTTTAGATACTAAATCTCAGTATTTAAAGGTAATGGATCACAGAAATCAACCTGGGATGAATCAAAAACCAAAAAGCAGAAGTCAAACCTATAGAACTTCTAAAAGAAAACATAGAGAAGATCTTCACAATCATAAGATAGACAAAGATTTCTTGAATAGGACGTAAAAAGGAATATACCATAAAAGAAGAACATTGTAAGTTAGATTTTGTAAAAAATTAAAATTCTATTTATCAAAGACATTGTTAAGAAAATGAAAGAAGAGTCATAAATTGGGCAAAATATTCAAAATCTGTATATCTGACAAAGGACTTCTATTAAGAATATTCTTAAGACTTCTAAATCGCAATAATGAAAGACAAACCTAATTTGAAGTAGGCAAAAACTGAAAGAGATACTTCACAAAGGAAGATATACAAACAGCCAGTAGATTCATGGATAAGCAATAAACTTTATTAATGTTAAGCCAAATATATTTTCCTGAAGACTACAATGAGATAGTACTTAACATCCACTAGAATGGATAAAACTGAAATGACTGACTGCTGTTGGCAAGGACATGGAGCAGCTGGAACTCACACATGCTGGTGGGAAAATAAAATGGTACAACCTCTTTGGACAATAGTCTGGCAGTTTCTTATGAAACTAATTTATATCAATCCTAAGACCCAGAGATTCCTCTCATGTATTTATACAAGAGAAATGAAAATATCTTCCCATAAGAAGATTTATATAAGTAATGTTTTATTCATAATAACCTCAGACAGAAAACGAATTCAGATATCCACCAACCAGTGAACAAACAAGTCTTGGTGTGATTGTACAGTGGAGTATCACTCGGTAAAGAAAGGAACAAGCTACCGACACACAAAGCAACATGGATGCATTTCAAAACTTTATGTTGGCCGAAAGAAGCCAGTAGCCAAAGAGAATATAGTATAGGGTTCCCTTTTTTATGGTGTTACAGAAATCTTCATTGGGTTCTGATTATGTCAGTGTATATATTTGTTAAAATTAATTGAACCGTGCACTTAAAAACTGGATATTTTATTGGATGGAAATTATGCCTCAATTAAAAAGATTTGGGAAAATACACAGTAATACAGCTCCTTCTTGTTTTGTGAGAAGAATAAATGACAGAGATGGTTCTTCCTGCTATAAAAGACGAAAATGCAAAGGACACATAGTGGTTCTTGGGAAGGAATATGTTCCCAAGGGTAAGATGCTCTGGTTTGCACTCTGGTTCCTCTTGACCTCACCCAAATTTCTTAAGCTCTGTGTCTGCTCTGTGAAATTGTGGATAAAATTACATGAATGAAAGCGTATCATAGAAACCCAAGTGGCAAGCGGGTACTCAGTAAATGTCATGCCTTTTCTTATTGGCGTTTGCGTTACTGTCCTCGGGGTTGACTGATTAACTAGCTTGGAGAATTTATTCAAATCAAGCACATCGGGTTGGTCTCAGGCACATGGAATCAATTGATAGTATCTAGAAAGAGAAGGAGTCTTGAGCGAAGATTTATACGGTTTTAAAGAGCATTATGTTTAAAAATTATATGGTGTTATTTTCAAACAGTTTGTCGGTTTAATCACTGGGAAGCCTTGTAAAAAAGCTACTAAAGATTATTTATTTTGTAAGGACAACTTTAAATAATATTTTCCTCTAGAAAATATTTTCCCAGGACTAAACCTGTCCTGTGTTTTGTGGAAGACATTTAAAAAATAAATTTAGTAATTTAAAATCGTAGCTTCTCAAGGAATGTAGAGGTAGACAGATCAGTTTATTAAGATAACTGAAATGAAATAAAAATGAAAAACTATGGAACTTTGTAATATGTAAATTAATACTAATGTACTCACAATTTAATTCAAATATCTCTCGTATTTACAGTGAGAATTTTTAAAAGCTATAAAAAAGTCTTTTTATGGATATATTCCAGTAGCATAACTATTTTTTTAATAGAACTGACAACTTTCTTTCAGTTAATTTAAAACTTATGAAATAATTGATCTATTGAATGAGGAATAAGGTATTTACTATTTTAATTTAAAATATTATGTCATTTTCTCCTCCAATAACAATCGAAAAAATGAAGAGAGAGTATGTTTTACTTTTTTTTTATTTAACAGGTTTATAAATATTACTCGATTTTAGCATGGATGAAAAATGAGTAAATTTTTGAATTTTGCTTCTACACATCTATTTTAAAGTCCACATATTTATTATTTAATATAATTTTCTAACTCAAACAACATTGTATTGTAAGGAAGGAGACATAGCACATTCCAAAAGAGGAGCCCAGAGTCAAATGTGGTAGTGAGAACATAGCCTCTTAGAAATTGAAAAGAAGCCTTTGGTAGAGCTATGAACTTCCACAGTACATAGAATGGCTCATATTAGTTAAATTTCAAGGGATCGGGGCTCTCCAACTGACTGTTGATTTATAGTTATTTTAATTTTATAATTTATCACCTTTCTAACCTTATTATTCTTCATTGGTTTTTAATTGGGCTCCTAGATATATAATTATATCGCTTGTAATAATTGCAGTGGTGTTTTCTTCTCCTTTTTAATATTTTCACGTCTCATATTTTTATATTGTATTTCATTGACTTGTACAGGAAATTGTTCAATAATTATGAAAATTATAGAAATTTTAGCCTGTTACTGAATTTAGTAGGAATGCTTTTAATTTAACTCTTAGATATGACTTTTGCTTATTTTATTTGCATATATACATAATTATGTGTATATATTTCACATGAAATACATATTCTTCTATTTTCTATTCTAACTTTAAAAAATGAAAAAAATGAAGGCTAATTTCTATAAATTAAATTTTGGGTAACTATTATGAGGCCATATAATGTTTCTCTTTTGATTTATAAAAGTGATAAACTATAATTATAAATTTTCTATATGATTCTATTTATAAATATTTTATTTAGGACTTTAAAATCCATACTCATGAGTAACATTTGTCTGTAATTTAAAACAAAATTTTTTTTATGATATATACATTTTGGTATTAATAATACAACTTTACATAAAGACTTTTTTTTTCTTTTTATAAGAAAGTTTAAATAACACAAGTATTATATATTAAACATGACAAAATTCACCTCTGAACCTATCTGGGCCTTTAGGAGGTAGTCTTTCATAACTTAAATTTTCATTTTATTCTATGATTATATAATTTTTTTTTCCTCCGGCTTTATTGAAATAGACATTTAGTTGCTTGTATTTACATCGTACAATTCGATGAGTTTTTTTTCAATTATAGTTACATATACTAATATATTAGTTTCAATTGTACAGCATAGTGATTAGAGATCTGTATAACTCGCAAAGTGATCACCCCACTTAATCTAGTACATATTTATTACATTATTAGCCATCTTTCCTGTGCTACACTTTATATCTCCATGTCTATTTTGTAACTATCCATTTGTACTTCTTAATCTCTTTACCTTTTTTTTTTTGCTATTCCCTGCAACCTCCCATCTTGTAGCCCTCAAAATATTCTCTGTATGAGTTTATTACTGCTTTTGTTGTTGTCGTTGTTTATATTGTTCTTTAGATTCCACATATATGTGAAATCATGCAATATTTATCTTTCTCTATCCGACCCATTTCATTCAGCACAATACTCTCCAGGTCCATCAAGGCAATGTCTTTTTCCATCCCCTTCCTTTTAGTCTGTGTGTGTCTTTTAATCTGACGTGAGTCTCTTGTAGGCAGCATATATAGGGGTCTTGTTTTTTTATCCATTCAGCCACTCTATCTTTTGGTTGGAATACTTAATTCTTTTCCGTTTGAGGTACTTGTTGATAGGAATGTAGTTATTGCTATTCTTTATTCCTGTGTTTGATACATGTTTTTTTCTTCTTAAATAAGTCTCCCCAACATTTCTTATAATACTGACTTGGTGATGATGTATTCCTTTAGCTTATTTTTGTCTGGGAAGATCTTTATCTGTCCTTCAACTCTAAATGATAACTTTGCTGGATAAAGTATTCTTGGTTGTAGATCCTGGGTTTTCATCACGTCGAATATTTTGGCCAAGCCCTTCTGTCCTGCATGGTTTCTTCCGAGAAATTAGCTGCCAGTCTTATGAGTGCTCCTTTGTAGTAACTAAATTGCTTTTCTCTTGCTGCTTTTAAGAGTCTCTCCTTGTATTTAACCTTTGGCATTTTAACTATGACATGTCGTGGTGTGGTCCTCTTTGGGTTCCTCTTTCTTGGGACTCTCTGAACTTCTTAGGGTTGTATGTCAATTTCCTTCACCAGGTGAGGGAAGTTTTCTATCATTATTTCTTCAAATAGCTCTTCAACTTCTTGTTTTCGTTCAAGGACTCCCTATAACATGGATATTATTACATTTAATAGTGTCCCCTAGGCTCCTTAAATTATTAATATAGTCTTGGCTTCGTTTTTCTTGCCATTCTGATTGAGTGTCATTGGCTTCCCCATCCTCTATATCGGTGGTTGGACCTTCTTTATTCACTGTTTATTCCATTTAATATACTCTTAGATAATTTTATTGTTTTTATCTCTTTGTTAAAGTTCTCACTGAGTTCATCTACACTTCCCCTAAGTTGATTGAGCCTCTTTATAACCAGTGTTTTGAACTCTGCATCTGTTAGATTACTTGACTCCATTATCCCTAGGTCTCTGTTCTGTTCTCTCATATGGTTTCTGCTTCATTGTCTTCCCATTTTGGCTGCCTTCTTGCGTCTGTTTCTGTGTACTAAGCAACGCTCCCAAGTCTCTCAGTCTTATTAGCGTGGCTTTGTGTAGTAGGTGTCCAGTGGCACGGTCTTGAGAGGAGTTCAGCTGCAGGGCAAGTTTAGCCCCAGCCCGTATCCCTTCAGGACCACCTGTTAAGATTCAGCAAGCAATTGATAGATGCTGTGCTTATAGTTGCCTCAAGAGGCCACGCCAGAAACCAAGGACAGCTACCACCAATGTGAGTCTAGGTGCTGCTCAGCAAGGAGTACCTGACTCGCCAAGGACACACCTGGATGTGGCTTGGGTGGGGCCCCAAGTTGGGGGAGGCAGAGTTTCAGGGAATCCTCTGGGCAGAGCGACCTCTGTTTCCCAGTTTGCTGAATTCTCAGCTATGGTGGTGCCTGTATCCACACACTGGGTTAGAGGAGGGCTCAACGGAGGAACAATGGCCACTGCCAGCACTTCTTTCTGGGAGAGAGCCTCACCTCCAGCCTTCACTCTGACAACTCAGCATCCCCTTGTAAGTCTCTGGTGCCCCCGGGCAGCCAACCGGGTGCTGGTCCATCACCACTCGCGGACACGACCTCTTTAAGAGGTGTCTGCAGCTGCCGCTGCTGCTGCCAGTGCTGCTGCAGCAGCCTCTGTCCCACTCAGCCGCTCGGGACCGGGCAGCCTCACATCTTCGCCCCCTCCTGCCTTCTACGGTTGCATGTTGATTCGTTATTTCTCTCCCTAGTCATAGGGCTTGTTTATCTAGATTCCAGGTGACTTTCCTTGCTGTTTGCTCCGCGTTTCTGTCACAATTTTGATTTATTCACAAGAGGGATGAACAAAACCTTTATCATCTACACCATATTTTCCTATCTCCTCTACGATTACATAATTTTCAATGATTTATTAACCCATTTTATTCAATATAAATATTGAATTATTAGTTTAAACTTGTTTCTACAAAGTATTTAAGATGGCTAGTATAAACATTAAAAATAGGGATTTGATCTTAAATTTTATTATATATGCTGTAACTCAATTTTATTCATGAAAAAGCTATAGTTCTATTGTATTCCACATTTATGTCAAGTGGAACAAAACCATGTGTGCAATAATAATGTCTAAAATAACTGGTTAATGTAGCATGTTGAAAACCTATTCCTGTCTAAAACTTTAGGCAATGTGTGATTTTGAAAATAGGGACTGTGTTTTACACCCACACACCCACCCACACACACACATATCATCTTCACAAAGCCCTGGCATGTAGTGAGTGTTCAATAAATATTTCTTTCTTTCTTTTTTTTTTAACGTAAGAACAAATCAGCCAATACAAACATCTCTGCCGTCTCTTGTTTTTGTTTGGGTTGGCAGAGCCATGGCTGAGGACCATTGCACGTGGACTCTTACTGGCCCTATCTCAGCCTTGGGAGCTATAGCCTGACCAGAACAAGTATTTCCATTGGTTTTTCTTTTAGAAACTGCAAAAACATATCAGGCAAAAATATATCTGGTGCTGAAAATTTTCACTGATTTTTATCATATCAGAATTTAATTATCTATAGGGAGAAGGATAGAATATCTTGTTAGGAGTAGTAGAAACAAAAAATGTTATAAAGAAGCAGTAAAATGTTAAAATTTGCCTGTGGGAGGAAAATATGTCATATATTAAATGCAGGCTTAATAAAAAATATTAGCAGAGAGGTGAAAAACGATATCCTGTTAACATAGACTTTTTACTTGCAATTATCGAAATAATTACCATTTATTATATTTATATTACATACTAAACAACCATTTATTATATTTACATACCATAATAAGGAATAGCTAGTTGCTTTTCCTTTTTATCTCATTTATGACTTAAATCAATTTTATGAGTGAGGCAATCTTTTAATCTCCAGTTTATGGAAAAGTAAACTGAGGCTCAGAGAGAATACATCCATAAGTTATATGTGTTGTAAGTGAGAAGCTGGGCTGTAAATTCATGCTGGTCTGGCTTCAACACCATGTGACCAACATAATGTGACCATTTCTTTTTAAGTTATAAAAGTGTTTTTAAATCTTTTCTTTGGATCTCATATACATCACCCTAGTTCTTTCTCCATATTTCGTTGCTTCCTCAAAAATCAACTGAACATACAACGCTTCGGGAAGCTGACTCCAATTTTCCAGTCTTTTCAGCTCTTCTCTTTCAATATGTTTCATCTAGCCTCCTTCTGTGACCATGCAGAACCAAATTTTGTGCATATTATATAAAGACCTCTGATTTTTTTCTTTTTTGAGTACTCAATCACTAATAATATTCTAGATGATTTTCATAACTAATTTTTATTTAAAAATTTTTATAGCTAATATGGAGACATTATATTAAAACCTGTCAGTGTGTTCAAAATAATAATCACATGCTAGGTATATCAGTTATATCAGTTATGTCATAAATCAATGCTGCCTTCACCTCCTTTTGCAAATTTCTGGAACAGCAAATGGTCTTCTTCAATCTATTAGTCTAGTTTCAGTTTTGAAATAGTAGCAATTTCTTTTGTTTATAGCCACTTGCCTGCCTTTCTACAAAACATTCCTGGACGTCTTAAGCTAGCAATCTTCCCAAGAACTGAGTATATACAGGGTCACAGTGACCCTGACTTATCCAAACATTTCCAAGTCTTCTGGGTCACCCAGCAGGGCTCTAGATAACCCAGTGTCTGCATAGCACAAAAAGGTCCCTGCCAAAGTGTGTCTTGTGACAATTTAGGGTGGGTTTGTGTTTTTATTTTTTTTCCAGACTGAGTTTCTATCCATATGAGACAAAGAAACTTTTTCAGTTCTTCCAGATGGCCCAAATAGTAGTTGAGATCAGAAAAGTACTTTGTGTGGTGGAATGGCAGTTGGATGGAAATGACAGAATCGTATTGCCCTTCTTGTGTTATATATCGCTGACCCTGATGATCCTAATTCAATTACTGTGTTTTAAAATTAAGGAAAAGACACAAAAAAGAAGTAAGAATCTCTAATAATTCTGCTACCCTTAGCCCCATGAAATTATATTGAAAAAGAAGTGAAAATATATCTTCTATCTCTCCAGTTCGGCCTACTGAAATAACCATTGTTACCAGTTTGTTTTTAGTTATTCTGACAACACCTCTTATAGTGGCTGCAGCTTCATTACCAGAAGCTTTGGCTTTCCCATGACCTTTCAGTCTTTTAAGAAATACAACCTGAGCCGTGAATAGGGTACAGGAAGAGTGCCTGCCCTACCTAACCATTCAAGTCATTGCTCCCCCATCACATGGGTGGGAGCTCTGCACACACCCATTTTTCAACTGCTTGGCCTTAGAGTTCCCTCTTAGACCGACATTAGTTCCTTGCCTCTATTTCTTTCTAGAAACGGCCTGCGGCTTGCTCATCTGTTCAGGAACTCCTCTAGTTTTCTCTGGCTTCACTGAGAGAGATACAGGTCCCCAAATCCCCACTTCTTTTCTGCCCTCGGTAAAAACACACAAATTCCTTTTGTTGCAGGATTTTATCGCAATTTACGTGGGGTGTACAGGATGCTGCCATACACTCCCAGGGTCCCGGCTTCGGTGTCGGAAGCACTCACAAGGAGTGTTGAGAGCCCTCCGCTGAGTCTGTCCGCAGGAATCTCCCTCTGCCAAAGGTAACAACCTTGTCTATGTTTACAGTTATGCACCCAAGAGGTGGTGCAGCCTACATTCAATGACTGGTTGATGTAAAGGCCGGACCCTTTTTATCAACCATTAAGGGGCCAACCAGCTTTAGAGCTTCCCAAAGCATCTCCAAAGCCTCTGTTGCAGCCTCATCACAGTTCAATTTCTGCTCAATCGTGCTCCCTCTGTGTCAGCCTGTTCCTCAGGAAACCCGACCTGTAGCATGGGGTAAGAAGAATAACATTAAAGGTTGCACAGGTTCTATAATAGTGGTCTCAGGTCTTTAATTCCTGACTCCTGAAACTAAATAATTACTCTGATGGGATTCTGCCCTCCTCTATAAAGTGGAAGTAATAAAAAGGCCATATGAAATTTATTTTCTAGAAAGAATATCTAGAAATAATCTGAGTGATAGTTTGAATGATAGTTTATTTTTTGCCTCGTGTTGGGTGACAAGTTCTTTAGGACTCTGCCTAACCTGAGAATTATCACCTCTCTGATTTACTTATTATCCCATCTGATTAATAAAGTCATAGGTGCATTCGGTCTATGTGTAGCGATAACAGTGGGGGCTGACCAGTAACTTGTGGCATTATGCATACTAATTAATTGTGAATTTACTTCAAAATATAAGTGTGATCTAAGTCCCATATTAAGTCTTGAAATTTATAAAACTGAAAACTCCTTGAGGGTAGGGACTAATTTCGATGATAAGTACTCAACATACATATGTTTCATTCCTGAGTTAATATTCCTCTTCCATGTGGAGATAACGGTCAAACATAATCTGTAATTTGCTGATGAATATGGTAACTGTCAAAGTGCATTGACAATAAGTGGATAATTATTTTGTTCTTTAGTACAGAATTAAATTGACATTAAGGCTATCCTGATTATTAATAATATTCCTTAGGATTTGCTATGTATACAATCTTGTAGTCTTTGAATACATTTTGTTTCTTTTCTTTTCACCCAAACTTTATGACCTTACCTTTTTTTTTTTTTTTTTTTTTACACAAACATCATTGGTTAGGATCTCTGGGACAATATTAAATAAAAAATAAATATGGTGAAAGTTGGCATCCTTGATCTTGAAAAAGTGTTCAGTATTTCACTATTAGGTACTATGTTAACAATAGGTTTCTTGTAGATGCCAATAATAATATTGAGGTGGTTCCCATTTAGTTCTAGTTTGCTGAGAGATATTTTAATGCATGGATGTTAAAATTTGTCAAGACTTTTTTGTATATATTGAGATATTCATATGATTTTTCTCCTTTATTCTGTTAACTAATTATATTAATGTAGTTATACATGTAAAGTCAATTTTGAATACCTGGTCATGATGTATTATTCCTTTATATATTGCTAGATTTGATTTACTGATATTTTGATAAGAATATTTGTATCTATGTTTATGAAGGATATTGTTCTGTAATTTCTTTTTTTGTAGTATCCTCATGAGGTTTTGGTACTTGGGTTATGTTAACCTTATAACATCCATTAGGAAGTATTTCCTCATCATTTACATTCTAAAAGAGTTTATGTAAGACTGAGAGTAAATGTTTGATAGAATTTATGGTGAGGCCATCTTGGTCTGAGGCTTTCTTTGTGTCTTTGTAGAAAGGTTTTAAAATATGACTAATTTCTTTAGTGCTATTCAGATTTTTCTCTTTCTTTTTGTATTAGCTTTGGGAAGTTGTGTTTTTCAAGGAATCTGTCTATTTTACCTAAATTGTTGAATTTATTGAATTATTTTGAACATAAATTTCTTCCAAATAGTCCCCTATTAACCTTTTGATGTGTGTAGGATTTGTAGTGATGTCCTCCCATTCATTTCCAATATTGGTAATTGGTTATTGATGTTTCCTTCCTCCGTCCTCCCTTTTCCCCTTCCTCTTTTTCTTCTTCCCTTCCTTCCTTCCTTCCCTCATTTCTTCCTTCCTTCTTTCTTTCTTCACTTCCCTCTCATCTTCCTTTCTTTTTTAAAAAAATTAGTCTTTTAAGAGTTTATAAGATTTGCTAATAATTTCAAATCCAACATTTGAGTTTTATTTCTTCTATTGTATTTTTCCTATTTCAATATCTTAATAATTTTTATTGTGTGCCCACTGTGTGCCTTATGCATTTTATAGCATTTATCTCTAATTCTCAAAATACTATTGCAGGAAGAATATTAGTATTCTTAGTTTAAATATGTGGAAAATAAGATACAAATAGGTTAATGATTATGTTGTATCTTAAATATAGCCTCTGGAGGCTATATTTAAATTTAGGACATCAGATCTCAAAGACTATGTCTTTTACTACATCACAGTGCCTCATGGCAAAATTGTAGAGTGCTGAATATATGAATTACAATTCTAAGTCCAGTTCTTGCCACATCACTAATCAATGCCATTAAACAGCATCAGTATATTAGGGATGCCTATAAAAGCTACAGCCAGTTTTTTTTGAGTCAAACCAACATATGTACTAATCACATCTAGAAACAACATATTGGTGTTTTATAATATGCATCTGGAAAATTTTAGTACGTGTATAAACAGCAAAATTTATTGAGGAACTAATCACAGAATGAAAATATAAGAAGGTTTATCTTTCATTCTTCCATGGCAATTGTTCCCACTACAGCCCAACATGCTCTCCTTCTGCTCTCCTTTTGGAAGGTCAAGTTTTTGGAATTTGCTCTAATGAGAGATTTCCTACTGGATCCAATCCACAGAGCCTGGGAAGATGGCAAAGAGAAAGAACAATTCCCGTTTGATGGATTGGAAATATACTTACGTCTTTACTCCTTAGACCATGTTAGGCACCCACTTAAGGGTCTTTACCTCTACTTTAAAGGAATATGTGTGTCAGGGTGAGATGTTCATGTGTCAATAAGAATATTTGATTTACAAAAATTAAATGATTTAATTTTGGAGAATTCTTTGTTATATCAAAATAATTCTATGATAAACGTAAGTAATTTTGAAAGCCTACCTCAGATTAGTTTTCTGCTTATTACCTCAAAATTAGTAGGATAAATGGAACTATGGCTTACTGTGGGTCTTAGACCCCTGCAGCTTTGGTAAAATTAAGTATGTATGATTCCCAAAATATGATGCATTTTCTTTGATCACTTCATCTATTTGGGAAATGTTAGGTGTTCATGTAGCCCTCTCACTACACAGATCCCTCCCCATTACTTTCTGTAGTAAGAAGCATTCACTCCTGAACTTTTCCTGACTCATTCTTCCTCTGCTTCCAATTTTTAAATAAAATGTATTTATATGGTTTCCCATTCATACAAATCCTGGTAAGATGAGATAAGACAATCAGATAACTAAATTCACTTTACTGATGACTAGTAAAGTCTTAACATAGGTCTTTGATATACTAACCCAAGCGCTGGAAAGAGATAATAATGAAAATATCACAAATTGTAGGTAATGGCTAATTCTACGAATATATGAATCCATATATAAATTACATGGAATGTACAAATGAGGTTGAAAAATTCAAATTAATCTAATGTTAGTTGGACTTCCTCATCTGAAAATTATCATCTCTCTCTTTTAGATTTGCCACAATGATAAAAATAAGATGACATATAAAAAGTTTTTAGTTTGATGATTGTGCCTTATTAAATTCTCAATAAACATTAGTTATAAGTATTATTTCTACAAATTTCACAGTTTAAGAATATGTGGACTTAAGTAAAGATGTGAGAGTTTAATCTCTTTTTGAACATAACATCTTACTTAGGAGAAAAATTTATTCCTAAAAGTAAACTCGTATGGCAGTGGTTTTCCCATCTTTTGCAAACAGTACTGCCCCTTGAGACAACTTATAATATCTCGATTCACATGTTTCAGGAGTACTCTATAGCATCCATTTGTTGTATTTGATTAATAAGGGTATAAGTTTACAAAAGAAAAAGCTTTAACTTGAGAAAACATGAAAAGCGTTGTCAGAAAGAGCAGGGAACCCTCGTAAATCAAATAAAAATGACAGGTGGGCAAATGGGAGCCAGAAGAGGGAGAGAGATGGCCTGTACAATGCAGACTAAAACATTTCCAAAAACTGAATAATCCACATTTTAATTCTTTCAAATAGCACAGACTAATTTTTCATGATGTTTATGAATGCCTTTATTATAAAACAAAAATTCATAGACTATCATCATAAAGGTACAAAACACACAAGGAATTAATGAAGTCTCAAGTCTACATGGGGTAGACAGACAAATAATCACATTAAGACAGTATAATGTGGCTAAGGTGCTATGACAGCCTGGAGAAAGAAGTTAATCTTTCCTTGGGGCCTTAACAAGGACTGTTGAGAAATGACACTACATTAGGATTGCAAATCATAAGTAGGAGTCAATGAGTAGGGAGTCAGGGGTACTGTGGAAATTATCCTTTACTAAACTTGCCCTACATGTTATCCTATAATATTGTGGTAAATGCTTCATGAATATTATCTTACTTGAACCATATAACCACTGTATGGGTGGATAGTTTATCCCCATTTTATAGATCTTGAAATTGATGGTCATAAATAACAAAGGCTCAAATTTACACAGTTAGCAAGAAGCAGCTGTGACCTACAAATCCAGGATTGCATGACTTGATATTTTTCCCATGTCAAGCACTACCCTGAGGACATTCCAGGACAAGATCCTAGAGTGGCAAAGTTAGGGCATTTTAGGACAGAATGGCAAGTTGAAGAAAGAGTAAGTAGGTCAGTATCGCTGGAATGTATAGTTTTGAGGAAGGAGAAAAGTGCTCTAAAGAAATAAAGTTGAAGGATTTTCTCATATTCTATCTCTTTAAAGCTTATCCTTTAATTTAAATGTTTATATTCACTCACGTCATCCATACTTCTCATACATTTAAAATCACATCATACCGGGCTACACGCCCAGGCTTCTAGGTTTATTCTCTCTCTCCTTTCTTTCACTCTCAGTATCACCTCCATCCTCATGAAAGAATGATCAAACACATAGGGGAATTCTATCCAAATATCCAGATAAAAAGTATAGACATTCTCATTCCCCAAGTCTCAGACTCCACCTCACTACAGTATAATTTATCTTAACTGATTATATCTGCAACAACTCTAACCGCAGACGAGGTCACATTCTGAGGCACCAGCGGCCAAGACTCCAATGTATGAACTCCTGGGGGACACAATTCAACCCACAACAGTGTGTTAAAAAGAGATTTTATTTATTTCCCTGTTGACTTTTTATACACAACACTGGAGAAGAATATACGAGGCACTCAGATACATTAGTAACCACAATAGAAAGAAAACTTTCTGTTAAAAATGATGGTTATAAACAAAATATTCATTTACAAGAACAATCAAAAGTGATATTTCTATTGGAAATGATTTTCTGTAAACTTTTAACCACTTTCTCCGCCACTCGTCTTTCCCATTTACTATCAGCGTGTCAATGTTGTTTTAAAACTAGGCAACTGGACCTACTGTAAATCTGAATTCTCATTTTTATTTCACTGATCTTTTTTATCTCCCTTTTCAATCACCAGTCATTAATGACAAAGTCCTTGACTTGCACAATTCAATTAACTTGACAAAATGTATTAGTTATGAACCAATTTGCATTTAATTTGCTTGCTATTTTCCAACCAATCAGTTCAAACAAGCAGCTTACATAACAGAAAAAAAGCAAGTGGCAAGTCATTGAAGTTCAGCTTCTAGTTCTTTTGAGATTGGTGAGCATATGATGGTTTAATAAACATTGAGTTTTAGACTACTCAAGGCTCACAATTCTTAATCTTTTCTACTCTAAAAACTTCATTTCACATCAGCAATTAATTTGTTACCACATCTTGGAAATTCTAACTAAATGAAACTGGGTCTCCTTAGAAACTGAAAACTGAAATTTCCTCATTTTAACACAAATGTCCTTTATTTTGTTGTTCCAATTATTTCTCTTGCCTATCGTTCAACTCCGTGATCGTCAGTTTCTTGGCTCTGCTGTATTCTCCAGATCTCTTGATTTCATTTTTCTTCCCTACCATTCATGGAATTTATAGTAAATCATTAATGAAACATTGACAGTCTTCAACTCTGGACCAATTTAAGTAACCGATTTTTCTTATTCGCTGTCTTCTTAGTAGGGCTGGAAGAAAATCTACATATAACAAAGCATTTTGGGTTCACTATAGAATCACTAAGAAAGCAAGCATAGCTTAAATTCTGAGTTTAATAGCCATTGTTTTGCGGATGCCTTATTGATGTTACAAATGAGTGCTGTGGTAATTTGTAACTCCTATTCACGACATTTTCCATATTAAAATACTCGTAGTCATAGCCTACAATGGAGAACTTTGGGGACTCAGTTACTCATTTGCTGATTTTCAGCAAGTCCAGAATTGAGTATAATGTTGGGTTTGCCCAGAGTCACTACCTTGGATTAACACTCCACAGTAGTTGGATGAAAATCTATTCAGGCCTGAGTCTTCATTGTGCTTCTCATTTTAAAGGGATGTCAGTCTCCCTGTGGGCCCGTCAAAGTGTAACGATCCATTAGCTGTTGCCTACATGCCTACATGCTATATGACTTTCAGGCAAGCCACAGATTATAATTTAAAATTCCCTGCTATGCAATTATAATCAAGAAATAAAATTGTTTGGAGTAATAATATTCATGGAGAATTGACTAAGAATTTGTAATCCATGTGTTTCTGGAAATATTCTAAATTTCATCCCTAGATGATACTGAATTAGCCATAAAAGGTTTGCTTGTAAAATTATTTTTATGGAATTGGTGTGTTGGAAATATGCCATTAGATTTATTTAGAGAAACTGACTGAGAAGTTGCTTACTGAACCACATAGTACCCTTTTCATGATGACCTATGAGGGAAATTTCTCTTAGTTTTCTCTATTAGGAAAAAAAAGTTTTTCTGGGAGAACATCTGTTTCATTCCCTTCTTTTTTGGCTAGGAAACTTAGAATGTAATTGTAGATCAGCTATGTAAATAGGATTTCACATTATGTAGTCTGGGGTATAACTTTAGCTATAGCTATTTGTGATGGTTAATTTTATGTGTCAATTTGGCTGGGCCACAGTGCCCAGATATATGGTCAAGCATTATTCTGGCTGTTTCTGTGAGGCTGGTTTTTGGATAAGATTAATATTTAAATTGGTAAAGTTTTACTAAAGCAGATTGCTCTCCATAATGTGGGTGGGCCTCATCAATCAGTTGAAGGCCTGAATAGATTGAAAGACTGACCTCCCCTGAGCAAGAACGAATTCTGCCAGCAGACTGCCTTTGGACTTAAAACGCAACACTGACTCTTCCTAGGCCTTCAGCCTGCCAACCCACTCTGCAGATCTTGGACTTGCCAGTATCCACAATCTTGTGAGTCAATTTCTTAAAATAGATCTCTTTCTACTTACATACACAAACCCTATTGGTTCTGTTTCTCCGAAGAACACTGCTAATATACTACTATTCCCTTTATACTTATTTTCTCTTTGCCTCAATCTCCTCACTCTGTTTTTATACTACATATATTGTTTAGGCTATTACTAATCCTTTTTAAAATCAAACATGGGATAAATGTATAACTCAACAAGTAATACACAGAAAGAATAACATAAAAATATTCAGAAAAAAACCATTTTTATAGTGCCTTTTAAATCAAGGCTATTCTATTAGCCTTGAAGGAGCAAACTTGCATGTTGTAGAGAGTGCCACATGGCAATGGTCTCCGGGAGGAGCCGAGAGTGGCCTCCAACCGACAGCCAAAAAGAAAGCAGAAATCTCAGTCTTTTGCTTGTATGAAACTGAATTCTGGAAACAACCAGTGGGCTTGAAAGAAGACCATGAGCCTAGGAAGAGATCAGTCACTGACAACTTGCTGATTTTATCTCGGTGAGACCCTGAACAGAGAATCCTGCTAACCTGTGCTCAGACTCCTGACCCACGA
Source organism: Pteropus alecto (assembly GCF_000325575.1). Lineage (NCBI taxonomy): Eukaryota > Metazoa > Chordata > Mammalia > Chiroptera > Pteropodidae > Pteropus > Pteropus alecto. Next base: position 18,530,552 of record NW_006433378.1, on the reverse strand, counting down.
ACACTATAAAATAATACATTTTGTGTTTTAATCTGCTGAGTTGGTGGTAATTTGTTACCCAGAAATGGAAAACTGATACAGAGAAAATCAACCCAGATTTATCAAAATCAAGATAAATTCTTCTAAAACAAATTAATGGAAAAAAAAAATCAGAATCTCATTAGATTTGCTTAGATCAATGCTTTATGCCAGAAGGCAGTGGAGTAACATAACTCTAATATTCAAAAAAATATGAGCCAAGGACTTTATATTCAGCCAAACTGCCTTTGAACTATAAAGGCCGTATACAAACTATTAGCGTGTGGGAACTCAGAATTTATGGTTTTCATGGCCCTTCCTGAGGAATCGACTGGAAAATCATTTTCAATCAACTGGAGAGGTACTGAAAACAGAATTAGTTGTGAACTTAAAATATATACTCACCTGTAGAATTCAAAATAAATGATGGCTGTAGCAGGGAGACACATATATGTAAAAGCTATATCTTTTGGCAATGTAGGTACAATACAAATATAAAAAATGGAGGCAGAATGGGCAAATCATATAAATACAGAATAAAATTTATTTGCCTTATTGTTAATAATTGAAAGCAAAAGATAATACTTCAGACCAAATGATGAGATAGAGGGAGAAGAGAGGAAAGAATATACTAATTAATTTCGACATTACTTACAATAGGAAATTTATGAGCTAAATATACAGGAATTGTATACATTGTACATATATTGCTCATAGTAGCAAATCAATTGGTAATGAACAAATATGAAGCCTAGAGGAATTACATAAAGATATTGTTATATAGGTTATCCTTAGGAAAATAAGAGAAACTTTTGTATATAATCTCCATATACTACTCTGGAGCAACTGCCTGGATATACTAATAAGTGGAAAAAACGAGATAGAACCAAGTTTATAGTATATGTTTACCTAATAAATTGGGAGATCCAAATAAATTTTGCATATGCATATAAGCTTTTATTTAAAAATTAAAGAATAAATTATAAAATTTAAAAGGTTACATTGGTGATTGGAGGAGGCAGGAATTAGGCTTCTTGGAGTACATCTTAGTTTACAGATGTGCTTTTGATCTCATGTAAGTAGTTTATATAATTATAAAACAAAATTAAATTTAAAAATTGATTCCTAATTAATTAAAATTTAAAAAATTAAGAAATAATATGAAGCAAATGAGCATAAAAATGTATCCAGTTGATACATTGAGTCAAAGACTTTATATTTAGCCTATATACAGAGAACTTTTCCAGTTGAATTTTAAACATCCCAGTTGTTTCTACAGCCCAGTTGGATTTCTACATCCTTCATGTGACATATACATGAAATATAGCCTGAGGACAAAAAAAACTAAAAAATAAATTTTCTCAAACTTTTTTTGGTCACCTATCTGTGGTATTGGTAGTGTTATTTGTTTCCTGCTGGGTGTGGTTTCATACCTGAGCTGGCTTTGTCCATGGTTTGACTTAAGAATGAAGTACTAGATTCAAATGAATACAAATTCTTTTAAAAAGTCTCTTTAACAAAGAGAGAAAAAGAAAAAAAATAAACCTAATGGAAGAGGAATTCTTTTTATTTGTTAATTTCCTTATTATTTCTCTCTCCTTTTTCTCTTTCTTGTCAACTTTCAATTTCTCTCATTTGGTTTGAGAAAAATCTAGTCAAGCTTTGTAACATTAGGAAGAGTTTTCTACTAGTCTGGTTAGGAAAGTTCTGAAGTGGGAGGGAAAAAGGATGTAAAATGCAGCAGTAGCTATTTAGAGATGTTGATCCAAAATTTCCCGGTGGCTTTCCTTGGAAGTTCCTGTGAGCATATTTTTCCCTTCTCCAACATATTTCTCCCTTCTCCAACATATTTCTCTTTCTTACTATATTATCACACTGGGAAAAAGGGAAAAAATAAAAGGTGTCTCTCTTTTGGTGTCAACAAATAAATCCCTTATCTTCCTCTTTCCCCTCTGATTCCATCAGTCTTTGAAGATTTTAGAGAATGATCTTGCCTTGCTAATCAACTGATGACACCTCATGCCAACCTTCCTGTGCTTTTATTCCTTTATAAGTTATTTTAAAGATGCATATTACATTTAAATTTGAAAACATTGATCATCATATTGTCTTTGCATGACGTATATCGAATGTTGTTGATTTATTTGCTTTGATAAAATAGTGAAGTTCCTGACCCAATGGAACAAAAATCGCTAGAGGCTATAATGTCACGTCCTGAATAGTTGTAAAATGCAGATGCTAGAGGCATAGCGAGGTCTGAAAGTATTATTGCAGTTTGTGCAGTTGGCTTTTTGAAGGGCACATGCTGAACTTCATCTTCTTCATTTTTTTTTTCAAGCAGGAGCTTGTAGAAAATGACTCTACCAGAAACTGTTACTCCCTTGGATTAGGGCCAAAGCCCAGCAATATAATTGAAGGGGATAAGGAAGGTGGCCCTTCCCCAAATATTTCCTCACTTAAGAGAAGACTTATCTCATCAAAAGGGATAAATGTAGAAGCCTATCAGTTCTTTCTTCACCTCACAGCCTTCATTACTCATCCTAGACTCACTCCATGTTCTCTCACGTGAACTATTTTAAGGTGCCCCTGAGCAATCTTGCTTTTTGCTCTTTCTGGCTGAAGCCTTTCTACAAACTCTCAAATTAGATCAACATTTTTTTTCTTTCTTCTTCATCTGAGTGTAGGATTCTCCCATGATCCCTCAATAACATTTGGTGATACGGAGAGATCTTAGGTGTTCGGAGTAGGGCGAGAGGATTTTATACGTGAAAATGATGAGAATTGTTGTAGTAGTAAGTCTCTGAAATATGGCCACCAATTCTTCCCATGTCTGTGGTTATATGCCACTCCATCTTCAAG
>NW_006433378.1:18485993-18527636 GCF_000325575.1 Pteropus alecto | reverse complement strand
AATTGCTTTGACCAATAGAATACAGAGATGAAACTGTGTGATTCCAGAGTTAAGTTTTAAAGAGTGTTTTTGAATTCTAAGGATTCAGTGCCATGTAAAAAGTCTTGAGCTCCATCAGAATTCTTAGTCACATGGATGAGTCAGCAGATATTAAGATTTAAGCCATCTTAGGAGGTCAGCCCTAGTCAAACATCCTGTTGAATGTACTGCAGGAGTGACCCCAGTCAATGTCATGAGAAGCAAACAAATCACCCAGCTGAGCCCAGTCAATCCATAGAATTATGAAAAAAAGGAAAAGGAAATAAAAAGCTTATTGTTTTAAGCCATGAAGTTTTGGGATGTTTGTTATGCAGCAATAGATATCCGATACAATCACCGAGTCCAAAATGATTTTGCTTTCAGACACCTCCCTTATAGCAGGGGAAATAGACTTGATTTAGCAATCCATTTTTGGGGAAATGGTGCCCTTCCCAGTTTCTCCCCCAGTTACTCCCATACACCCGAGTTAAAAAAGAACAGAGCCTGCTACTTGTGAAAGGTGCCAGAACAGATTGTATTGAGACTACTGCAGTAGAGGAGCGAGACTCCAGTATAGACTGAGCTCCACTCCAACTAAGACAAAGTTGACTGAAGATTTTAAAGGGAGAACAAGAAGGGACTATAGGGAAGTGAAAAAGAGTGGGGGTGGGTAGGACATAGGGACTATGTAGAAGTGGAAAAATTACAGAAGAGGGTAGATAGAAATTTACTGGAAATGATTTGGCAGCATGGGTTGGGACAATATATTTTTTGCAGTTTGGTGGTATCGCGTTTTCTTGAGCAAAGACTCAGCATGGGGGCTGGGGTTACCTTTAGGATCATGGCCTAGTGCATTCAGGTGGAAGCCAGGCTAAAATTCGGCCAAGAGTCTTAGCACAATGGTTGGACAAGTCCTTTGTTCCATGTTGGAATTCACGGTTCATACCCTTCTATGCAGACAAGCTCAAGTCTTTCTTTATGACAAGGCAGAGCATAAACTCTTAGTCTCCACACCAATACATTCTTTATGGGGTGATGAGGTATTCCTCTATTTAAGTTTTCCACTCCTTCTTTTTGTTCTGTCCCATATTATTTCTTTATATATTTTGATTCATAAAGTAACACTTCTTTCTTTTCTATTTTCTATCATAACTACTTTTGCAATTACTCCTTATTAGCCTCTGAAGTCTCTATGCTATTAATATGACTTTTTCTTCATGTTGAACTTTTTCTAATTTCTTTTTCTTTCCTTCTCTTAATGACCAAGTTCTTCAAGGTGATTACATACATCGTCCTCACTTCTTATTATCTACTCTAAGTAGGTTTCCCTCCCTACTGAACTTTTTCTGAAAGAGCTCACCCATGATCTTTGAACTTCCAAATCCAGCGAGTATACTTGCTTCATCTACAAACTCTTTCTTCTCTCTCTCTTTTTTTTTTTTTTTTTTGGTTATCCCACTCACTTTTCTAATTGTTTGTTTAGTGGATTATTCTACTGTCTTTTGCATTTGTCTATCTGGATATGTGAGAGGTAATTCAAACTCAGTAATTCTGTTACCACTTTGACCATTGCCAAATCTTGGCTACTGTGTGTCGTTCTATGGCACAATCCTTTGCCAAGCCAGATACGTGGGCTTGATCCTACTCTACTGTACTTTCTCTTATCTCCTGGATCTAATTAATTTCTGCACTTTAACTGTATCATGATTTCCTCCTCTGCTACTCATTTTTATTCTCACTGACTTAACTGAGAACTCTTGCCCGGTCTGCTTCAAAAGCCTTCACACTGATCAGTTGCTTTTCCTTTTTATTTATTTTCAATCTCTGTATCTGTACCAATGATTTTTTCTGAAATAAAAATTCGATGACATTGTACGTTACTTTTTAGCTACAAGCATGGTTCAGCTGAAGTACCATTTCTGTCTGAGGCCTCCATAGTACTTTCCTTCCCACTCTTCACTCTCTTTGTTCCTCACACAAATCTCGCTTCGTGCACTTAGCACACCGTTTTGCAATTTACATGTTTTAAAATCTCAAGGATTGCAGCTTCTGTTGTTAACCTCTTTGGATCCATGTAAAGAAGCTTGAGCTCAGTTAGCTCTCAGGTGTTTCAGTCATCAAGGGTGAGACACCAAAGATGAGCATGAAGCTGTCTTAGAAATACCAGCCCTAATCAAGCCCCTCATTGAATGCAGCTACACAAGTAACCCCAGCCAATATCAGGAAGACACGTTTCCAGTTTCTTTAGTGAAGGAACTTTTGCTTAATTTTTGTTTACCTGTCATCTATCAAAAGGGTTGGCAAAGGGTACCCATGGGCCAAATCCAGCCTTTAAAAAAGTATTGAAAATAAACAAACAAAACAAGCAAAAAACGAGCAAAAAAAAAAAAAAGTAACTTTGGAGCATGGAACTTTCGGAAGGGAGAACATCATGGTGGCTTTTGTTATTTAGAAAAGACATTAAGGCCTTGGGTTACTAGGGAGTTGAGGAGAGAGGTGATTAGAAAAGAGAAAGGGAGACAGAAAAGGAAATCTGATAGCCTGGAAGATACATTTCATATCTTTGTCTTGGGATGCTTACAGCACAATATTTCAGGGTGCTTATAGCAAATATGACCAGTCATTTAGGGATTTAGGGAGTGTCTTGGAGAGATAGCATTGTGAGGCTACCACAAAGCAGGATCCAATCTCTAGTCAGTGACTCACTTTTTTTTTTGAACAGTTTCCAAAATAATAGTAATAATAAAAGTGATGGAGAAAGCAGATTACAGCGTTCTAGAATTTCAGTGATAGGCATGTGAAAGCTATTAAATTGAAAATACTTTCTTCTGGCGGATCGAGCTGTAATGGTATGGTTTGTAAGTTCTTCATGCTCATTGAGTTTGGGGGTTCATTGAGGTTGAGTCTTAGAGAAAAAAGTACAGGAAAGATAAGATGATTCCTCAAAAGGGAAGTTTTCTTTTCTCTCTTTTTTTTTTAACATTAGGTGGGGAAAAAAATGAGTGGTAGCTAAGGAATGAGCAATTTTAAAGAATCCTTCTTTGATTAGAAATTTCAGGTTCCAATTGTCCACAAACTAATTAAATATTTATTGAGCCAAAAAATAAAAGCTAAAATATACTCTATTCCCTTAAGTAGTTTAGAAACATCAGTTTACAATATAAGATTATATATAATGAAGTATAAATGTATAAGACTCTTTGTAAGTATATGGTAAATTCTCTGGGAAATAAGAGGAGGGAGAAATCAGTTATTTACCACCAAAATAGCACTGAACATCAAACTACTCCAAAACTTAGTGGCTTAAAATAAAAATTATTTATTATTCCTCAGAAGTTTACAGTTTGGCTAGGTGGTTCTTTTCATCTAAGTCAGACGTGTTTGCTCTTGGCTGGGCTCATTCATGCATCTATGGTCAAATGGTGAGCCAGCTGGGGGTGGCTGATGGAGGAGGGCCTCAGCTGGGGTTACATGGTTCTCTACTCCATGTGGTCTCTCATCCACCAGCAGCCCTCCTGAAGCTTGTCCTAGGAGGGGTTTCTCTTTTGTAGCAGTTCTCAAAATTTTTGATATCATTACCTTTTTATATTCTTAAAACTTATTGAAGATTTCAAAGAGCATTGGTTTGAGTTGGTTATAAGTTAAAATTGAGAAATTGAAAAAAATGTATATTACTACATTACAAATAATAATAAAGAAAAATGATGAAAAGGCAATAATAATTTTTTAAATAGCAATCATATATTTCTGTGAAAAATAACTTTTTAAAAACAAAAGAGTGGAAAAGTCATTGTTTTATACTTTTTACAAATCTTTTTTACTGTCTGGCTTAATAGAAGATAAATTCTCTTATCTGCTTCTGCATTTAATCTATCACAACATGTTTTTTGTTGTTGTTATTGTTGAAACATAAGAAATTTTGGCTTCGCATAGGTTTTTAGATGGAAGAGGGAGGAAACTGTAGACTCCCTGAAAGGGTCTTGGGGGTCCCCAGGAGTCCTTGGATTATACTGGGAAAATTGCTCTATTCAAATGCTCCATAAAATTTTTCATGACAACTTTTGGGAAAAAAAGTTAAGAATGCAAAAAGAACATATCTTATAACAAGTTGTGATTTTCTTCCCCCAAAGTGGGCTATTCACAGTGAATGTTAAAAACTATTTCCTCTAATTTATTAATATGGCCAGTGCCCCAAATCACTTAGCCATCATGCCAAAAATGCAACAAATAAGAATTTTAATCATGGGAAAAAGTTTCAAAGGATCTGACTCAATGCCTAAGTTGAATTTGATAAAACTGTGACCTTAATTCCCATATATCTATCTTTATTCAAGGGGTATTTTTTTTTTTTTTTTTTTATCACTCGAAAAATTCCAGCCAATTTCATTGAGATTCTTTTTGTTCCAGAAACTTCCTCAAAACTGACCTTTCATTCCCTGGTGACCTGGGCAGAATTTCTCAGAAATCAAAAGCCTGGCTGCTCAGTCAGTTTGGGAGTGGCATTTCCTAACGTTTTGATTGGAAAAGAAACCCCGAGTTCTAACAAATTCATTTAAAAAAAAGAATGAGCCGAAGTTTCTTTGCCAAATGCTATATACAAAAATCATTACAAATTCTTAATAGAAATAATGCAATTGATGAAGAATGTGAAGGTCTGTGAATTATTAGTTCTATTTTTAAATTCTCATAGTGTCCATATATTTCTGTTCTACTTTAAAAAGTAAATAATGATATTAGTAGGCATGCCAACCCTTATTTCAGGTTACATATTATGGAATAAATGGATTTAAATAATGAGTACCTTATAATTCAATTCTCAATTATAGAAAAATATTAAAAATTAAGAAAAGCACACAGACGGGAAATTAATTACATACAATCTTCTCCAAAAGCTACCACTGTCACCAACTGATATTTTCTCCAAGCATTTAATTTTGTTGGCATTATTAATAAGAAGACATCTTATAGTGATTTTTCCTTTTTACTTAAGATACATGATGACTTTTTCCCCCTTGTGATTGACCACGGAGATTGCTTTAAAAAAAAAAAAAACCACTGCATGCTTACTAAGAGGAGTTTTGTCTTTACGTGAAAACAATGACTTGTAAAAAGCAACAGGAGTGACTTCAGGCCGGGAGAGGTGGGACAAACCCCTAGGAAGCTTTAGATCCTCCCAGGCAGCTATGGCTCTGCGTTTCCTTCCTATTTCCTCTGGGTTTACCCCTCCTGGGAGAATAATTCTGTCATTTCCATTAGGAAGATGATTTATTGAGGGCTGTTCCTTTTTAGGATTGGACAGGAAAATCAGCCTTGCAACCCGATGGTTGCTTATTTCCTCTGTAAAGCCCTTCGATGATCAGGTTGTAACAATTATGTTGGCCTTAAACTAAATTCCAGGCCCCTCTCTCATGCCTTCTGTAACCGTATCTGTTAACACACAAAGGTAACCACTGCGTCTTCCTGGTTTGGGGTGGATGAAAGTCAGGGAATTTCTCACTGGAATTGCTCCTGGATTTCTCACAAGAGAGCATCTAGCCCTGTAAAAGATATGCCCTAGGGCCATGCTGGAGAAGCTGGATGCCGACCAAGGTCACAACAGCACAAGCCCTTGTAAAAATGAATATGACTGCAGCTGGGAAACAATTTTCTAAGAAGGCATATGGCAGAACATTTTGCTTCCATCCACCAACATCTCCGCATGCCCCTTTATTCTTCATTGAACCTTGGGGAACTCGTAGTGGTTCAGTTCCCCTTTTAAAGGTGCAATGAGAGGACACGCCTCTGCATCCCAGCAGAGGACCAGTTCCTCAAGATCCTTCACCATCGCTGGCTCCCTCTCCTCAGATGTGGTTGTTCACACCTTGTCCAGGAGAAAAGTAAACTCGTGGTCAGAGAGCCCTGGTTACACAGCAGCTTTGCCTTGCATTAAAACGGTCGGTCACGCAGACACTTCCTTTAAAAAACAAAAGTGAGTGCCGTTGTGGCTGAGACGAATGAGCACCACACTGAGAGTAAAGGGGTCTGGATTCTGGTCTTGGATTTGTCACTCAATAGCCAGTGGTGTGAAACAAGTCACTTTGGCTCAATTCTGCTTCTTCAGAAGGGGTTTTGGACAGTATGACCTAAACATTTTAGATACATGGAATTTTCATATACTTCTATAGCCTTGATAGAAATATATTTCAAGGCTGAGGGTTTCAAGTTAAAGAAATAGCGGCATCATTTTAAAGTAACATGAATTCAAACTTTGATTCATAATATAAACTTTATAGGTTGTCACCACTCTGCAATAGTCAAATTAAGCAACTTTCATTTTAGGAAAACTCAGTCAGGTGTAAGATTGTGGGGCTGAAAACTGATTTCTGGTCCTGTGTTGGCTTCTCTCTGGCCATTTGACTTGGATGAATCACCTCTACCTTCTGTTCTCCACTTTTTTCTTTAACAACATGAGCGGGGTGAGCTAGGTGAATGTTTGCCAGAAAAGAACCAGTGATTGGATAAGTTTAGGGGAAGAGAAAGTGAAAACAAACAGGGTTCTAGACTGCAGCAAGCCCTGAACCCTTTTCACAGAGTCACTCGACACGTATTTATTGGGAGAGCTTTCTTACGTTTAAGACATTTAAGACAGACTGGTCCGCCTGTTATTGACCCATCAGAATGAATGCTGGCCGCAGCTCTGAAGCTACTCTGGAGGCCCCCAGAGGCCTCAGCCAGTTGCTGCTGGGTCTGGTGAGGTGGAGTCTGAAGAGGGCTGGATAACAGGGGAGAGTAGGCAGTCATCCAGTGGCTATTTTTTAGTCTATGGGAGAATATCAGTATTTTCACAGCTGACATGGCTCTACTGTAAGTATCTGCGTAATCTCACCTACATAATCTCTGCACTGCTACAGGTGCAGTGGTCTCTATAACCTGATAGAGAACACTGGCCCGGTGAGGTTTGGAGGGTGTAAATGACAAGTGTAAATAAAACTGTATTGCTAGCTATTTGATTATTATATAGTTTCATGTTTTATGTTCAAACGTTCTGAATAAATGGATATGGAAAAACCTCAACAAACAAACAAACGAACAAACAAACAAGCAAAAAAGCAAACCGTAACCACTGGATCAGCAGCAGCAGCAGCTCCTGGAAGCTCATTAAAAATGCAGATTTCTGGGCTCCACTTCAGATCTTCTGAACCAGAATCTGCAATTTTGATGAGCTCCTCAGGTGATTATTGGAGCCTTACGATTTGGGAAACACTGGTATACAGAACAGGTCTAGGGGTTTGGGCAGGTGCCACAGGCAATGACCAGGGAGTATAGGTTTTCACTGAGAAGAAAAATATATAGTAGTTTCTGCTAAGTCTGAGGACTGTTTCCCTGTTGGATGCTGGGCACACAGAACCTGCCTTTTCTTCAGTCTCCTGTGCTGGGGCTGGCATCTGTGTGTGTTTGACTGCTGCTCTGTTTCACTGTGGTCATTGTTGATCATGCCGTCTGGGGCCAGAGACCACACAGAGTTTGCCCTTCTCATAATTAGATGGGTCTACGTGTCTTCTTGATGGGCTTGAGGCTCTACCTTCTCAAATTCTAAGTCTAGATAGGAGTGACTCTCCTTAGCGAGCTTTGGGGGCATGGCCAGGCCAGTGAAGCCTCGCGGATTTCAGTCCTCTTAGTTATAAAATGCTCTCAAAAACTTTTTCCTCTCAGGTAAGGATAGCTGCATAATTTGAAGGACACAAGGCAAAATGAAAAATGCTGGGCCCTTTCGTTGTTCAAAGAGCAAATTAAAAAAAAAGTAAAGTTAGAAGGAGTAAAATATAAAGCTTTTTCTTTTAAAAATATTTTATTACTAATAAAATGGAACAAGGGTGATAGTGATAACTGTGTAATGGCATGAATATGTAAATGCAAAATACAGTATTTTTGTGCCAGAAAAGAATAATAATACTTTTCTACCAAATATGATGATCTTTAAATTGAATTTTTATTCCTAAGCCTGCAGGGACATTCGCTTTATAATGTTACAGCAGTTTTCATAACCAGAGGTTTCAAACTCTGAAAAATTCTAATAGCTCCTCAATACATCACTTTGCAATGTCCACGTGTACACTTTTACTCTGAAATAATTTACTGACAAAGTTTATTGCTGTGTCTTGGGAGCTCTTGTCTTTGTGCTCGGGTCGGAGAGTTCACATTTGTGCAGATGCTGCAGGGAGCAGAGCTAGGAATGGTCAGGCCAGCTGGTCTCCCCCGAGGTCCTTACCACGGGAGGTCCGCCTCTCCTCCAGGTTGTGTCTGCTGCTGTCACTGCTGCTACTTCTGCTGCTGCTGCTGCTGCTGCCATTGTCAGTGTCAGTCTGGGTCCCGGTGTTACCATAGCCACTCCCGGAGGCCCCGAGGTGCTCAGTAGTACCCCAGGTGTGAACAAGCTTGGCAAATGCTCCTGGACCCCCACTTCTGGGGGGAATGGACCTATATCTGTAGCATGTGCTGGCTGCCTCCCAGTGTACTGTGTACCCTCTGCTCACACACATGCTTCATTGCCCCATGGAGCTAAACTTACTCAAGTGCAAAGATTGGATTATTTAAATTTTTAAGAAGGCAACAGCAGGGCATTAAACAGAACACTGGGCCACTTCTAAGAGTGGGACCCTGTGCAACTACACAGGTGTGATGCCCATAAACTCAGTCATTCTCTTATGTATAATGGAAATTATGCTTCCAAATTGGATTTCTATCATTATGGATTCAGATAAACCATTCGTTCTTTTTTAATATACTAATTTTATAACCTTTCCTATGGAGACATTAATATTGATAATGATAAATCCAAATGAAACATTTAATAAGTTAGAAATTTATTCTAAAGGAAAATTTAAAAATCACCTTAAAAATCTATGGTCTGCAGGATATATTACTTTCTCGATTAAACATTTACTTCCCTGTAGGGAATTAAAGATACTTAACATCTTAAACTCTGGTTAACTTTCTTTTTGAATCTGGAAGTCAGAACTAGTCTCTGAATAAATATCAAATGAATGAATAAAGCTCTCCTTGAGAAAAAGATGGAGAAAACCTTAGCTCAAGTTAGAAACTGGGTCAGCTGTTCTAGAATGATGGTATTATACATTGAGATTTACTTTGGAAGCTCATGAAAAAGGCAAATACCCATGTCCCTACTCCCCAAAGCACATGACTAAACATGTCTGGGGTGAGACCGAGGGATCTGTATATTGAATGAGAATGCCAGGTGATTCTGATTCGGGTGGCAGGTTTACCAGTGAATTCAGTGTTTTAATTCAGTGTAGGGGTTCTGTATTTTATCCCTTAGCAAAACCAGACCAAAAAATTAATGGGATTTTGAGTAGACCATGATGAATAGAGCAAGAAGTTTTTTACCTTCCAACTTCTGGCTCTGAACTGAAAGAGTACCCCTTAGATCTTTTTGTCTCTAGGTGTTGATATTGCTGTGGTCTTCCTCATTCTTCTAGGAGCATAAATTCATTTAGAAAAGGTGTCATAGCAGTGAGTTATGTTTCTGAAAGACGTATTCTTAAATAGGGTAACGATGTGAGAAGGAAATAAAGGGAAGGAAGAATGAGGAGGATAAAGGAGAAGAAATGCAACTCAAAGACTGGTAAGATTGGAAGAGGACGTAATTCCATTATATATTTTTCTTCTCGATGTCTATTTTGGCATTCGACTCTGGGGAATTACAAATCAAAGGCACCCAGTTTCTAGAAGAGAGTGCCCATGTGGGAGGGAACAGGAACACTTACTATGCTGTTTGCCTTTGTAAATAATTTGCGACATTTGTTTTCTGAGCAAGGTAGTTAGATTAGATGGTTTTAGAATCATCTTGAGTAACAGGTATCTCTAAGTTTTCCAAATTGCCAGTTTCAGGATTAGACAGCTGCTAAAATACAAATTTCTGGGCCCAAATTGCCAGTTTCAGGATCAACTAGACAACTGCTAAAGTATATATTTCTGGGCCCCACCCCAGGAGGCCTGGAAATCTGCATTTTAGGTCTCAAATAACTGAGCAGCTAGCTCACATCTGAGGATCACAGTAGTGTGTGTCTGGACCCGGCTTAGCACCTCAAGCATCAGACTGAAATTGAACTGAGACTGTTTTGGAGAGCACAGAAGGCCTTCTCGAGCCTGACTGTTGTTCCAAGGATACTTCGATAGACACATGAATAAAACATTTTGAAAAAAAAGATCAATCTCATAAAATGGCAGCCTGAGGTTGTAGGATGCTGCTTGAATGACAGTTTCCTCTTCTCCGAAAGCTTTTTTTTCTTTCACAGCAATCTGCCTACTCACCCCTACCTCTCTTCCTATCACTTCCTTCTCCTTCTCCATCTTAAGAGAATCAAGATTCACAAAGGAGAGAGATAAAAGGTGAAACAAGGGAATGTACAAGGTAGTCTTGCCTACTGTATTTTAGCCAAGTTCATACATTTCGCATTTCCATTATTATTTTGAGCTACCAGGTGAATTTTTACATCTCTGTCTTCATATGGACTCTATTTTGTTGCTACAAATTATTATTTTCTGATTCCAATAAAACACAAATAACTCTTGTTATAAGTTCAACATTTTAGTTTGAACTTTCTGTTTAGCTTATGGTTTCTTGACAGTTAAATATATTCGATTTTCTAAGCTTTTGCCTCTGTTGGAATGATTTGTAACCTGATAATTATTTTAGTGTGTTCTAGTGGCTAAAAAGGAAAAAAAAAAAGGAGGCTGAACATTGCTGTTTTTATAATAGGGTGACCTTTCTCGAACACTTCAAGAACTTTGGATTTCACCAAATTCTCATTTCTGGTTGAGATGTTTGAACACCAATGAATTCCTGCTTCTTAGGCAAGCCACTGCTTCCCTATATTGCCACATTTACCTAAAATTCATTTTTAACTATGTATAATTAAAAACTAATTTTAAAATAATACTCAAAATCAATTTCACTTAGTAGGTTATAGATATGCCTTTACATATAACAACTTTATAGAATTATTCGCTCTAGACTCAAATTTATCATTCAATATGGTACTCTATTTAAAGAGTTTTTAAAACTAATATTCACCTTGTGAAATTTTTTTATAAGAAGGTGTGCAAGTACCTTATTAAAGGACTCACCTGAAGCTCCTGGTTATGGGTACACGTATTTTAAGGTGAGAGTTTGAGATTGGGCCTGTTGGACCACAGGATCTCATTTTGGGTGGTGTTTATCTTTATGGCTCCAACTCCTAGCACAAGATGCCCCAACATGTTTATTAAATAAACTTTTATGTCCCTTTGATTTAATATTGAGTATGCTTTAAATTTGATACTAAATTGGTTTAAGAGGTGGTTCCAGGCCTCCAAGGCAGAAGGTCAGATGTTCTTTAGAACAATTTCTGCGTGTTAGCATTGTGTTGACAGAACACCCAGGGTGTTTCCAGGAAGGCAAAGATATAGAGCTTCGAAGAAATTATCTGGGTAATTCATGAAAAAACAAGAAAAACCATTAATGTTGAGGAAAAGAAAGGGTTAGGATCTGAGTTGACTATGTATAATCTATTTAATTGAGTGATTACAAATTTTATTCTTAATAATTGTAATAAATTATTTGGATAACCACTTTATTAAAATTTTTATTTGATACAAGCTTCATCTACCCACAGCTAAACACAAGACCTCAATATCACAGATCCTGACAATTTGGTTAGACAAATGATCTATTTATTTCTTCATTTTTTACAGGCACAGAGATAGTCCCAGGACAAAGCAATACCATTAGATAACTCAGCTTTCGCTTTGTGCCTGTCCTCCCTGCCCTCCCTTCCAGCCTTTTACATATTTACTTTGTTGGCTGGATTTCCTGGTATGCTCACTCCTGGCACTTCTGCTTGCTTGCTTTCTCCTTAATTTGAAGATGAAAAAGGTATAGAAATGTTGCCCCTATGAAAGATGCTTATAGCATTGTGAAGCCCATGCTTCAGGTAGTTTTGACATTTATACAAAGAATCTTGAAGATAACAGCATACCAATAACAATAACCCTACATGTTTATGTATTTTGGAATAATTCAATTTTAATTTCCAAGTGTCTTAAAGTTTAATCAAGTACATAAATTTTAGGTGTTCCTGGATATTAAGGTGGTATATCATAAGACAGGAATGTGAGACAAGCCATCAATTTTAGTTATTTAGTGCTCATCAAGAAATATGTGTTGACTAGATTTTTATATTGCTAAAATATTTCTAGGCTTAGTTAAAAAAATCAACATATACCATTTCCTTAAATAAAATGATGTTTTTTTGCTATATTTTTTGATGCCCTTGATTTGCACTGCCTCTTTTTCTGCATCGGCAGTCCTAGAGATTTTACTAGGTGACTTCATAAGTTTCCAGTCATTTATACATGATGAAATAGAGAAAGAATATTCTTGGTCACTTTTTAAATAGAAGGTGCACTTTCTCATGGGAAAAACACTTCTACCTGAGAGGTACAATTTCTTTTTGTACACTCTACCTTCTAAATGTTACTTTTCATGCTGTAATGAATTCAATAGGAAACTCTACCCTTTCCTCTAAATGACTCATGATGTAATGCCTGTACAGATTAAAAGCACAATTTGACTAATGGGCCTCATTCTTACTTGTAAGGTTTTATACATTTCATCACATTCACCCTATTGGACATACCACAGACTACATAACTTGTTCTAAAAATAGAATATATGAAAAGGGTTGATTCAAAAATGAGAGGTCTCATTCTAATTGAATTCTTCAGCTTGGGAGTTAACCATTAATAATGCTAAATTATAATGTCATGTATTGTGGCTGGGTAAAGTGTAAAATATATAAGCCATTGACAGCATTATGGAATTGTTTAAAGTAAAGATTATCACTATGAACTGTTAGATTAAAAGCAGTAATCATAAGTCAGGTGGCAAAATAAGCCCAATGCAATGATGCCTATTTTCTGATATGTCGTTTATTTTGATTTTTAAATGGCAGGTAATCCATATTTGTTTTTGATAATAAAGAAGTGTGTTTAGATAGCTGATCAAACCTTTTAAATTAATTAAGGCTTAAAGATCCTAAATAATAAAGTAAACAAAATGAAGGATAAAAAGTAAGCAAATAAGAATGGAAAGAAAGAAGGAAGACAAATGGGAGTTTTGGGGGAATATGATATAATAGGAACACATTTTGATTATAATGAAGGTACTTAGTGTGATTGATCTTCTTTACTTAATAATTACTTGTGCCTTCAGGAAAATTAAAGAAGCAAGCAAACACTGGAATATTATTAATCAAAATATTAATGTCCCAATTCCCATGTAGTTACTTCAGTTTTTTAAGTGGCACATTCTATTTTCATATTCACTTGTTAAACATACTTTTTCATTAGTCATAACACATCGCATTTAGGAATTTCAGATACTTCCTTTTTTTATGTTATGGAAGAAATGCTTCAATTTGAACATATGAGGTTCAGGTACTTCTGAAACATTGAACTAAAGATGTCAGGTAGACTTTTGGATATAGAGGAGGTAAAGGAAGAAGCCTTTGCTGGTGATAGTCATAAAACAAGATGAGATTGCTTAAACAACAATAGATAGTCATAAAATCTCAAAAGATTTTTACAGAAATAACTCATACTGTATTTACATATTTGTTGGAGAAAAAGTCCAGATTTAGGTCTTCTTTCCAAGCTTCCAGAGTTTAAGGGAAGCCAGATATGTAGCTGCAATGGTTTTACTTCTGCACTGAGACAGATGATAAAAGTGTGGCCTTTCTCTCCTCCACATTCTGCGTAGCTTACCAAGAATTTTATTTAGAGAATTTGTATTTCTAGATAGTTGTATTTAGCTGAATTCATCCACACTTAAGTTTTCATAAATAGGCAGCAGCAAAGGAATATGAATAACATCTAGTTAATAAAATGCAACACTAATAGCATTTTGTCCCAGAATTGTCCTAGTCACAGTTAATACAAAGCAGTTGCTGTTTATGTCGGGTGAAGATTTTTGTGTCAGGTTTACGAGAGGTGATGACCAAATGTTCCTGTCCCAAGGGATTAGTAGGTAGCAATGTTCTGCTTCCCTTGAACACATTTGGAAAATGATTTCTGTTTATCAGAAAGGATTTGGAAATTTCTGTGAAAAGATGATGATTTCAGAATATTAATTGCTTATTAATAGACTATTCCCAGTTGAAACAATAGGAAACTTCAGGAAACCTAATTTAAAAAAGGGAAAACCCCACCTGTCCTCTCCCTTTTTATAGGTCCTTGGGAAGGGTGGGGACAGGAAGAGGAATGATATGTATTCACCGTATCCATTAGAATGGAATATAAAATCGAACACACTATTTATGTCTGATCACAAGCAGCAACAATTCCATTATGTACTGACTTTAGAAAAAGAGGTGAGAGAAGCTCAAACAGCCAATACTTGGGTTTTAAGTCAACTTGGTTCCCATTCCAGGACACAGACTTTCTGTACATGATGAGACTCATTCCAGAGACCCACGGTAGAAAAAGCAATGCAGAATGAAAAGGAAGCCAAACGAAGAATCTGACAAGAGACAGTGGTACCTACAGAGAAGCCAAGCACAACACTCTCAGGACATCACAATGAGCTACCTTCCATCGGTTCCCCTTGCGTTATCGTTCTGTTATGTAGCAGACAGTGCAGACTAACAAACATCAAAAGATGGCTTCAGATATCTTATCATCAAAGACACTCACAAAGCTATTTCTTGTTATCCAAAGGGCACTTTGGAATATTAAGCTACCAGGCTACATTGTACAGTATACTACTCTCAGAATAAGCATCTCTACACATTAATCTGAGATTGTCATTTATTAACTTTGAGCAAGTTTCTTTATCTTTCTTTGCCTGATTCTTATTTGTGAAATAGAGATAATTGCTGAGATAATGTAAAAGAAAACATTTTGTGAACTCAAAAGTTTTATATGGCATAACCAATCTTGGGGACAAAAAAAATCTTAAAAAAAAAAAAAATTATTATAGAACTAAGTTTGCTTATCCAGTGAAGAGGAAACAGAAATATGGTTGGCTTAAGCAGAAGTGGAAAGATACCCACGGAGTTCAGAGGCACATGGTGAAAATGGTGTAGGAGGTTGCCATTAAAAAGTTTCGATCTCACCTACAGAAATGTAACTTCTAAAATGTAGTTCTATACCCAAGCCTAACTACAATAGCCTCCCTGCTGCTTGTTAGAAAACCTTGATTTTCCAATTTAACATAATCACTCTGCATTTACATTTATCAATATAGCATTTAAATTTCACCAATTTATGATTCTGTCTTTCCCATTTCCCTTCTTACCTCTTGGAAGTAATTCAAGTCCCAGGATAGGCTGATATATCATCTTAGTTTTCACGATATTTACTTCTGTTATAATTTTACAAAATCTATCCAGTGCTTCAAATAACTTTGATCCTGCCTATATCTGTCCAAGATTGCATAAAGAAAGCCTTCACTGTTACTTTAATGATCGGGGGAAGAATTCGGTAAAAGGAATAAAAATCTACAATAATAGATAAACATAAAGGTATTATGATGCCTCAGAGGGAGGACAATTTACTCTTTTTCTGGATCCGTCAAATCATTATGTCAAGGTCACGGTGAACCCTGGCATCTAGAGACTCCAGCAGTTAATTCCCTGAGACAGACCTGACTTGGAGGGGATGGCTTCATTGGCGAGGCCAGTGGGAGGAGAAGAACCTTTCAGTGAGAGTAAGAGTAGAGGTGGCGACTGGCAGGTACGATAAGATGGTGGTAGCAGTAGAGAGAACTTGCTGTCTTTGGTGCTAGAGCAGTTCATCAGGAAGTTCTCCTCAGAGATAGGAGAGACCCAAATCCAGGAAATTTTGATGGGTGAGAAATATTTAGTGTAATTTAATTGCTATATATTTCTTCCTTTCGTATAAAGCAGTGGTTCTGAACTGATTTTACCTCTAGGGAACAGTGGCAGTGATTGGAGACAGTTTTGGTTGTCAAAACTGTGGGAAGAGGTATACTAATTGCCTCTTGTAGATGGAAGCCAGGGATGCTGGTAAACATTCCAAATGCCCAGGACAGCCCCTCACAACAAAGAATTATCTGACTCAGAATATCAATAGTGCCAAGGGTGAGAAACTTTGACCCCGAGAAAGATATTTTCAAGGGCTGAGATTCTACTTATTGATCCACCTGGGGTGAAAGGAATTTGAAATACAGAATAACTTTTTTGAAAGTATTATCTATTATAAATGTTTAACACAAACTCAAATGCTTAATTCAGACTATGCCTACTTAATGTTTTAAAAATGAGCAAGGAAAAATAGCAGTCAGTTATTAGAATGCTGTTTGTAAGTTCCCAAAGAATCAGAATCCTTCAGGCCTAAATATTTTCCAATTTTGGCTGCTCATCAAAATTACCTGTGGAGATTTAAGAGTACCCAAGAAATTGTTGATTCAGTAGTTTAAGTGTGGGGCCCAAACATTTATATTTTTAAAAGATCTAGATAAGATTCTGATGCACAGTGTTGAAAACCACTGTTTCATAGTCACATTAAGAAAGCTAAATTTATTTAAATTCTTACTCTTGCTCCTGTGCTTACAACCTTATGGTTTAGTAGTTTTAATGGGAGAGAAGGTCTTAGATATGTAGAAATGTATACCACTCCCTCTTCATTCTATATATTATTCAGAGCCTAAGTTTAAAGAAGAACTAAAATGGTTTGGGGATATAGAGATAGATGTACTTACAAAATCTTTTTCTTGCTTTTAAGAATGAGTTCTCCCAGCAAAAAATGTGTGGTCCATTCAGACTTAATGAGATATTCAGGCAATCTATGTTATTACTCGTAAAAAAGGAGTTATTCTTTGTATATCCCCCTTTGCCCTCTTGACCTCTGTATGACCCCTCCCCTCATCCCCATCCCTCCTCCAATTTGAATAGAGTTACTGATGAGGAAACAGGGTACAGAGATCGAGGTCTCCAGGTTACACAGGAAATCAGGGGGCAGATTGGGATCACATTTCCAGCAACCAATCCAGAAATCCCACCTAAGTAGTTTATCCGGAGTTCTGCAAGGGCCAAAGCAGGTTTCAGAGGAAAGAAAGTACAAGCTGGTTTGGCCATTTAAAGTAAACACATACAGAGACACACATCCCCACACAGGCAAGAATTTAACTTCTAATTTTGAGTCTCTCTACTATTTATTATCTCTGATTTTAATAGTTCAATATTTAAGACACTATCCACCAGATTCAAATGAGCACAGCATAAATTGTTAAAGCTAAATTATATCTTTTCTAAGTGTGTTCTAAAGACAAGGCTTTTTTTTCTTTTGTTTTTGTGCGTTTGGGGGTTTCCCCCCCTGCTTCTAACAAGAAGTGCCTTCTCTTTTCTCTCCTTTCTTCAGGAAAGTATAATACCCAGGAAGGAGAGACATCCACAAATCTTTGAAAAACAATATAATATTATTTTAGATTTTGCCATTAAATTTTACTGAAAGCACCACTCAAGTCATTTCAAGGCCTCCTCATTTGCATGGAAGAAATGACTAAAAGTGATTAATGAGAGCTCTTTGAGAACTTTTGATGACAAAGTCATTGGAAAATGTGAATATGGAAACTGCTATCATTTCTGTTTCTATAAACCATTGCCATGAAAAGAGTGAAAAATGTTATTGTGCCCAGAAAATCTTTGCTTTTACACCAAAAAGTGAAAATGGAATAAAAAGGCAAGTCAATATAAATATTATGTGTTCCAGATGAGTTTTACTACATGACCACAGAAGAGTGAGACAGGGTTCTGAGAAGTAAGTGACAGAGATTGAAGAAATGTAAGCTGCAAACATCTAAAAAGAATGTCACATTTTATCTTATGACTCTGGAAAATTGGTAGCTGATAAATATGGTTTACTGTCAAATACCAAAGACAGATGTGTCTGTCAGGATGCTTCTCTTGTGTTATTTGCACTGGGATTTCTGAGCAGGCAGGGGGGTGTGGTCAGTGAAGAGTCACTTATTCACTCTGTAGGTCTACAGATGGGCTTAATCTAAACTTTACTATTCTTTATGAAAATTCCATGAAGATCTGGAAACGTAGGAAATGTACATGACCTAGAACAAGGATCACTATCGTTTGTGTTACTGTAGTTTATTGCTTTATTTGTCAATAGAGAACACCGAGGAAGGCCACAATTCTGAGCTGCCCTCTAGAGCAGGTAGAAATAGCTCTGAGCTAACAACATAAAGTAGAGAATTCTTGAATCTGGAGATGTTCTTGGAGACAACGTAGCCAAATAAGTAGGAAGTTTCTAACATGAGAGGAGGACCGCCGGCATGTCTGGTACCAGGAACACATTTCAGAGCTTCTGGACCAGATGTTCGACTTTTAAATGAGTTATCATGCAAGGCTTCTGTTCTGACTCATGTCAGTGTGTTATGTTTGAGAGCACTCATGTCAGGAGCACTGTGGTAGCTTTCTTTCTATATATGCTTAAGCAGAAAGGACAGAGGTTATTTCAGAGGCTGGAAAACAGTAATTCTTCAGATAGTCTGATGGAATTGGAGTTCTAGAAATGCAGATCAGAGGCTACCGCCAGCTACTCAGACTCTGAAGTGTAACTTTAGCTTGGTTAAATTCTTGGTGGAGACTATGGCATAAGAAAAAGGGTTATGGTCGTATAACAATGATTATCTTTGGTTTCAAAACATTTACTTACGAAATGATCTTTAGGGGCATGTAATCCCTGTGAAATTATAGTGTAACTTTCCAATCGAACCGTATACGATCATCAAAGCAAAGAAAGGAGTAAAGGCAGTTCAGTTTAGATCTGTTAGCCAGGCTGGTATGAAAACTAGGGATTCTAGTAGTAGCTTATCTTCGATTAACTCCACGTTGACAGTCAAATCACTAAACTTCCATGTGCTCCAGTTTCAACACAATCACATGCATACCTAGCTCGGAAGATTTTTTTCAGGGAAAGATAAAGGTAGTGTTTTTTAAAAAGCCTTGAGTGTTTAAAAGCCATCAGAGTATTTAGGGGTTGCTGCTGGCCTACAACTTAAGATATATTATTTTTATTGATACTGCAAAGTGGTTTTTATATTACATAAAACAACTATATATAGTATGAAGCATTTGACTTCGAATGTGCCTTGTTAAAATATTTTAATGATAAAATAATAACAGCAACAGCAATTGTTATTTATGAATTTTATAACACTGTGTCAGACATTGCGATAGTATTTTATGTGCATTATCTCATTACTCCTAGAAGCAATTGGGAAACAATCTGCTGAGGAGATAGTATGATCTTCAGTCTTAGACATTGGCAAACTGGGGCTTGGAGAATTTGAAAACGTGATCATCCAGTTCATGAGTGGTAGATGTGGGATTCAAACCCACCTCTGTTTGATTCCAGAGCATACGCTAACCCTTACAAATCCTAACCCCCTAGTACCTCAGGATATAACCATATTTGGAAAGAAGGTTTTTAAAGAGGTAATTAAGTTTAAAGAAGGTCATTAGGCTAACCCTAACCCAGTATGACTGGTGTCCTTATAAGAAGGGGAAATATGGCCATAGACACACTCGTAGAGAAGACTGTGTGAAGACTCAGGGAGAAGGTGGCCATCTGCAAGCCAAGGAGAGAGGCCTTGGAAGAAGCCAACCCTGACAACGCTTTGCTTTTGGACTTCTCGCCTCTAAAATTGTGAGACAATAAATTTCTGGTGATCGAGCCGCCCAGTCTGTGGTATTTGTTATGGCAGCCTTAGCAAACTAATACAACCACCATTACATCTTGTCAGCTCATTACAGAGAAAGGCTGTCCAGCCTGGAAATCCTCAGCTGATCTGAGAAAATCATCAGGTCAGACACAAGTTATTTTAGCTCTTTTCCTCTCTACCTCAAGTCATCTAACTACAGAACTTTCTTCTCCTTTTTTCTGTTCAGCAAATATTTACTACCCTCATCTCCATGGGAGGAGTATACCTCCCTGCCCCTCTTAGATTTGCTTGGTGAATTATTTTAGTCAATTAGGTGTTGAAATGATGTGGGCTTGAAATGCATTTACACATTAACCTTGCCTTTCTGCCCTTGAAATTTGGGCCCGAGGAAGAACACACGTAGAGACGACTTAAACCCATCCTGGGGTTGGATCAGGAGTCCAGGTTGATTTAGCCAAGTCATAGCTGACACTCAGACCTGTGAGAATAAATTATTGTTATAAACTACTAGTATTTGAAGTGGTTTTTTTTTTTCTAATGTGCAGCATAATCGTGGCCGTAGTTGATGCATCTATTATCATTTTATCCCCTGGTATCTATTAATACACTATATCTGGGTCAGATTGTGTAATGAAAGCCTCCATGGGTTTTCCTGTGTGATTTGGGTAAAAACTCATGCCAGGCTTCCTCTATGTATTTACCACATCCTGGAGCTCAAGTCTAGAGACTTATTAAGTTTAAATGCTTTCTGGTCTTCTGGACTCTCCTTCTATAAGAAAGCTTGGGCAGAAGAGTGACTTCTGAAGACCGAATCAGCAAATGTCTTATTGCTATTAATTGTTAAGCAGCTTTAACAGGATAGAACCTGTCAGAGAAGAAAGGTATATGGTGGAAAGAAAGCCTGGAATGGGGAAACGAGCAACATCAGAGACAAATTTTATGCTCTTTTTATTTTGTCAGGGATCAACCCCAGTCCTGTTATAGCACAGCCCAAACTGGGAATTACCAAATAGTCATCTATGGTAGAATGAATAAGTACATTGTGGCATATTTATACAATGGAATACAACTTCTTGCCTCTAAAATTGTGAGACAATACATTTCTGTTAAGCCACCCAGTTTGTGGTTGCATTAGCCTTAGGAAACTAATACAGCAATTAAGGGAGCATACTTTTGTTGCATGCAACAACATGAATGATCCTACTGACTATATTTTTCAGTGGGTGAAGCTAGACACTAAAGAGTACATACTATGAAAGTCAATTTATATACATTTCAAACAAAAGGAAAATTAATCTACAGTGGTTTTCTTTAGGATGAGAGGAATAGTGAGTGTATGTATCAC
Source organism: Pteropus alecto (assembly GCF_000325575.1). Classification (NCBI taxonomy): domain Eukaryota; kingdom Metazoa; phylum Chordata; class Mammalia; order Chiroptera; family Pteropodidae; genus Pteropus; species Pteropus alecto. The sequence goes on along the minus strand of NW_006433378.1, from coordinate 18,506,538 downwards.
ACTATAGGAAGACTTTCTGGAAACTGTTACATTCTATTTCTTGACCTTGTAGTGGATACATAGGTGTGTTTATTTTGAAATAGTTTATTGAGCTGTGTTTTCAATATTGTTATGTTTTGCATGCATGCTGCATATTTAGACAAATGATTATATAAAACAATATTAATGGGAAGATGAAGCGGGAGAAGAGATTGAAGTGAAAGGATTTAGAATATTTGACATCGTAAGTAAGTATATGGGATGACACAAGATGGCGCCTAGGGCGCAGTGGAGGGTTTGCTCAGATGGGAGGAAAGGTGTTTCTGTATTTGTTGAGAAGGCACTGGAAGCAGAATCACAGAAGTGAGGTTTGTGAAGTCTCTGCTTTATCAGAGTTCTTGTCTTTCCTTTGTCTCAAGTAAAAATTGAGTTGAGTATTAAAAAAATATATTTTTTAGCAAGTCTGTTTGCATTTTCTAAAACTCAGTTAAAAAGCCATCCATTTTTCTGGCAAAGCCGGAGAGCCCTTTTGTCCATATGACACGACTCGTGTTGCTGTGGTAACTGAATGTTTACTAGAGAAAATATCACCAGTTAATAATAGCCTGGATGGAAATAATAGCTACTGCTAGGCCTTCAGAGTTACACACCATCAATTTCCAATTTGCTGAAATAGGTGCAGTTTGCCTTTTGAGTTTCAAAGTTACTTTTTCCAGGCTTCCATGATCCTTCCCCCACACCACGCACCACAGGCCCACACCCACACACCCATGTGCTTCTAAGGAATGTTCTGCTTGTCCAAAATGATGATAGAGGAAAGCTGTCAGGTTGGAGCCTTGTCATAACTTCAACAGTAGGGATAATGCATAAATTAGAAGGTTACTATTTATTGGCTTTGGTTAATAGTGAAATCACAGAGGGAATAATCACGAAAGAGAGTATAATTTATACTATTTCTTATACTCAGTCTTTTCCAGAATCTCATTCCCCAAGAACAAACCAAGAAGCAGATGTGTTGAATTACTCTGTCAAAAATCATGCCTGTGCAAAGCAAAAATGTGTTTCAAGGTATTCAGCCCACTCCCTCCCTGAGTCTGGGCTATTTATGCATTTGTTCATTTATCGAGCGATTGCTTCTCTCCATCATTCTGTCCTTCCTTTTCCACTTCCTTCATTCATTCAACAAATGTTTATTGAGCCAATCACTAACCTGCTTCTCAGGGATAGAGAACCTGTCCCTGCCCTCAGAGGAGCTTGAGATATAGCGAATGCAATGTTTTGATGAAGTCACCTCTCCTACCATCAGCCTTCCCACTGAATGCCAACAAACAGTGCAGCTGCAAGTGCACAGCTCATGACTCAGGTCCCATGTCCTCCCACAACGGGCCACACGTTGGAAGCTGTGTGAAAGTATGGGGGTGGGGGCTAGAGTTTGGTGTCTAAGCTTCTGGGAGAGACATTCTCTCCTCCAAAAGTCAAAAACAAACAACACTCCTGAGAATCTAAGCTTATGTTTTCAGAAAACAACAACAACAAAAAACCCAAAAAACTGGAGAAACATTCAGCTACCATGACAACCAATTCTATCACATGTCTAACAAGTCCATGAGAGGAGGAAAATCAGTGAATGGACCAGTTTGACACTGTGTGAATGTGAAGTAAGAATTGGAGGTCATCTCGAAGGGTTAGATCTTTTCCTCTATGCCAGTAGTCCTCAACACTTAGCATACAGAGAATTACTGGAGAGGTAGGACACGGGTTAAGAAATGGAGAAATGCAGATTTCTAAGCCCCACATCTAGGTTGTGGTTCAGTATTTTCAAGAGTACAGCTCAGGAATATGCATTTTAACTAGTTGCAATGATGGTGGTTGTCTGGCCACATACCTGCCAAAGAAGAGACAGGTTGGTGTTTTAGATAAAACAGTCTAATGTTGGAGGGCACATGAAAGGGGGAAACTGGGGAGCAAGAGAGATCAATTAAAAGAAGAATGTTCCAGGTGATAGATACTAAGCCTGTGCAGCAGCATTAGGTTTGCAGAGGAGGCATCAGCTCTGGAGAGACAGAGGACTTATAATCAATGAAACTTCAAGAAAGATCGAGTCAGGAGGCAGAAGAATTACACGCCTGACTACCCACATTCTCCAAGGAGAGAAGTCACGGTGCGAGTATCTCAGCTTCATATTTACTTGTCTCAGTCTGTCTGGATGGCCTTCTGTCTCAGCACCTACCCACACCCTCAGGTTCTTAGATAGAGAGGGTTAAAATGAATGAAAGGAAAGGGCCATCTGAGTCTGCGGGACATGCATGCAAGGTAATACTGCATTGTGGATTTCTAAAGACTGCAACACGTGTAGAAATGGAGAGGTTTTTAAATTTTATTTTTGTTTGTGTGTTTTCCTATATGAGCATGGTGACAGTTTCTGCCAGGAACTAATGTTTGGAAGGATTGAGGAGGAGGGGCAGGCCAGAAGGTAGGAGGCACTAATGGGTAATGGCTTAGGGGCATTTGAGTTAGACACACTGATTTAGCGCTACCTATTTCAGAGGACCTAAAAATAACTTGTTATACTTTTTTTCTGCCCTTTAAGATTTCCTGTTGTCTCCTTTCCCTGGTGGGTCTGTAGCAAGAAGTAAGGGTCGGAGCAGCAAGTAGCCAAAGGGAAAGTCATGAACAGCTAGCAATGGTGCATTTGGCAGGGTTGGGATACAGGACGTCGTGATGCGGATGGAGGAGAGCCGTGGTCTGGAAATCTTTGCACCAGAAACCCTACGCCATTAGCTGCTCTTTGCCTCATCAGAGTCCTCATCCCTTGTCGCCCAACTTTAGAGAGAAAGTGAGGAGAGCTGATGAGCAAGCCATTGCTCCATCAGGGCTATCAATGTCAGTTTGGTGTCAGCTGGACCTGCCCATAAATATCACAAACATTTAAGATTGTACATCATTTTATTGTTTGCTTTATAAGCTGCTTATTCGATAACTAGTTTACATGGTAGCTAGGATGAAGGTCAAGGAAATGGGTATAGTCACGTATATTGTTTGTTCTAAGAAATGGAAGAATGAATAGTTAGTTTCAAAATATATGCCTTGGATCTTTCATATATTAAAGATCCAAGGGATATATGTGTAATAAACATATATCCCTGTCATGGTACTTTCTCTTTAGAAGAGGGGTTGACAAGCTAACCTGTGAGCCAAATCTTACCATGTCCATTTGTTCACATATCATCTATGGTTGCTTTCTCCCTATGACAGCAGAGTTTCATAGTTGAAGAGACTATACGGTCTGCAAAGCCAAAATTATTTACTATCTGGCTTTTTTACAGACAAAATTTGCCAACCCCTAGTTTAAAAATCTTTAAAAAAGTTAAAGTCACTAGGATGCATTTTTCCAATGATTGATGTCAATAGGAAAGTAGTAAATTTTGATTATTAAAATGGCTGATGTTTCTAAAATTCTTTTACATACATATTAACCTCATTATCCTCATGAAAGAGTTTCGAGGTAGGTATACTGAAACCTAGTTCATGGATGAATACATGGAGAAGGAGAGTCACAGCTATTTGCCTGATGCTCGCTTTGGGGGACCAGAACCAGCACCCCAAATGTCCTCAGTCTAAATTCATGTGATTTCCATTTTTCTGGTCCCACCCTATAGCTGAGTGTACCTACTTATGGAGAAAACTCATCTAATAGAATTTCCAAAGTGCTAAGGAGACCTGTGAGCTCCCCAACGTCTCAGCCCAAATCCCAGCATTAGAAATGTATTCTTATGGATCAACAAGTCCTTCTCTGGAGATGTAAGATGCCCTCAGGAGGGCAAGATGTTTGGTCTGGCTACAAGTCAGTTGCAATTTCAGACAAATGCTTTTAAGTGAATGCTTTTCTCCTGACAAAGAGGAGTGATGTCCAGTGGGGAAAGGGACCTGTGGATGCAAAAAAGAAATATTTTTGAGCGTGGCCAGTGATACAGGGAGACAGATCAGGAGGGGGCATAGGGTAGTCAGGAGACATAAGAAGGGCAAGTCTACAGAAGGTGTTAAGTTCACTCTTCTTATTATTCACAATTCTTTTTGTTCTAATTGGTAGCATAGCGAGAGTGGTGCTTAGGCAAATGGATCATGGATCTAATTTATTTTAGTGATGCTTATATTCTTATCACCCTTTTCCTGCTGCCCTGGGACCAACCTTGTGTTTCATTTTACAGTTGCCTAGATACTGGAAGCCTGAGTGCCAACAAGCTTTCCTAAGACAAGAAATTTGGTTTTGTGAGAACTCTAGAATTATATCCCTAAGGAGGTTTCTTGCCATGAGAGTGTCACTGGAGCAAATTTGTGGACTCTAAATATCCTCCAGCAGATTGTGAAATTTGGGTATGACACTAGCAAATAGAAGAAGAGACAGCAGCAAATGTCAGGACGACATCGTTTCCAGTGTGATATTTTGTATGATACACTGTGTGCTCTGTTCAAAGACGTTCTTGGGAGAGAGAAGAAATAATGCCTGTTTATTTTGTGCCAAGTAATGAATGATCAAGGGAGGAAACTGAGATGAAAATCAGTTTCAGTTTTGAATATTGTTAGAAAGAAGCGAGAACGATGTCCCTTATGTTGGTGGCACCATCTTAAAAAGTGGAAACAGCATGTTTTTCTGTCTCACTTTGCATAGATGACAGAAAGTAGTGTTCAGGCCTGATGTGTATGTGACATGGAAATGTTTGTTTTGAAAAGAACATTCTGTGATAATAGTTGAAATATATGCCCTGGAACTATGAAATTAACTTGGTGAGTAGGTTAATTTACCCATTTTAGGATATTGCTAAGTAAATATAGAGAAAGATGCGGTTTTCATAAACAAAACCCAGTAAGCATTAGATTTCTGTATTGGTGCTATCTGCTCCTGTTTTTTGGAGAATTTCATTAATGTGTGGAATCTTCCTTCACAGGGTAGTGAGAGAAATGAACTGGGAGTGGTGTTCTTTGGGTTCCATTTCTGTTCTTGCTCATAACCGGATGGCTTTAGGTAGATCATTGTGTTTTTCTTACTTGATTTTCTTATCTGCACAATGAAGGGATTGAATTAGACAACTTCTAAGTTCTCTTTTAATTCTCAGGATGTAATTCTCTGATTCGTTGGGGCTGTGGACTCTAGTGAACTTTCCTCTTCCTTTGTTTTGACACCCCGAAATGCCATTTTCTCCTGACCTGACTCTTTTAAAATTAAATTGTGTCATTTCAGATTCATCAGCTCTCATTCTTTTTCTTTCCAGGAATTTAACCCTCTGTGCTAGAATTTTGGCTTCATGGAATTTGAGGATGGATAGATTAGATCCTCACCTCTTAACCAAAACATCGCTGACAGATCATCACTCTGAATCTTCTTATTCATCTCTAGGAACAGAGAGCCCATTACTTCCAAACTCAATGCATTTGTGCTGACTTAATTTTAATTGTGTCAAATATGACTAAAATCTTGCTTGAGTCTCTAATACATTAGATTTCGTTAAGAGTGCAGCTAGTTTATTACTTTTCAATCCACCTATTTGGGTAATATAATAGGCTTATTGCTCCTGCAAGAGTGTATCACACAACCATTCTAATCAAAGCTTATGAATCACTATGATTTCATCAAGTTTGAAGAGAAGGAATGACTGCCTGGTGGTATGAAGCAGTGCCAAGAAAATCACAAAACACATAGCTCTGTTTTTAACATTTGTGAAAGTGTTACATGTGCAATTTTGCTTCAGAGGGAGGAAGGGTGGTCGGGGAGGCGGGGGAGAGAGAGAGAGTGAGAGACAAAAACTGGCTTAGCAATAATAATATGCTTCACATTATAATGAAGGGAAGGATGATAATCCAGGCTGCTTTGAAGAGTCCATTTGGAGTGAGATGTCTACTTATAACATAACTGTGTCCATATGAAATAAATGCATCATGTGATTTTGCCCAACATACTTTTCTCTGCTTCATTCCAGTTGTCTGGAGATGATGGAATGAGACGGTGCTAAGTCATAAGCCCACAGTTAGGTAGGAGCATGTAGTCAAAGCAAGCTCAGCAGCCTGGAAGCTTGTTTTATGATACAAGCTTGGTTCGTCTCTTTCTTTCTAAGAAAAGGGATCATCTCTGCCTTTCTGAGAAAAATCACTCTACTGAATGATTCTGGATTTCCGTGGGAAATGAGAGCTCAATGATGAAATATACACATGAGCAGTGGTCAAACTCTTGATAATAAAACATTTAAAAAAACAAATGACCATCCTGAGACTGCTTTTAGTATCAGGAGCTATAAGGAAGGAAATTCCTTCATGTGCGAAGAGATACCTTACCAGGTGGGCTGTGTGAAAATGAAACATGGCTGACGCTTGTAAACTATCTCAGCTGGAGTCTTTCTATTTAAAACACATCATTTAATCTTGGACCCGATCTTAATCAGACTGTTTCAAACAATAAGTGTTCTAAACAGTCTGGTTTGTTTTTAAATAACAGGATAAATAAACTTGTTTATTGACACTATACATATCATTGATTTTTTTTTTTAGTTGAGGTATCATTGACATATAATATTAATGTTAGCTTTAGGTGTACAACGTAATGACTTGATATTTGAATAGTAATAGTCTAATTTTAATGTTAAGACTCTGTGTCTAATATTTGAAGACATTCATCTTCTTTTCTCCAAAACATATCTCTTTTACATTAAAATGCATATCAATAAGGAAATAGACGATTGATCCAGGCAATTAACAAAACTGAAATTCAGAGGGAGAGGTCCGGAAGGCTGCAGTTTTTAAACTGGGCCTTGAAAAATAACAAGCAGAGAGGAAGAAACAGCACAAGGGTATCAGGAACCTTAACTTCTGATTTATTTCAAATTTAGCTGACTTGGGAGCATGATATAATTCTTCCTATTCTACATTTGTCCCACAAAATGTTTCCTGTATTAAAAAAAAAAAAAGGGAGGCATCTTGGCTGTGTATGTGTGGGGGAGGGTGGTAGAAGATAGCATTTCCAGAGAGTTTTTCTTTTCTGTCTTTCAGTATTTTGCAATCATGTTATAGTTATTAAGTGTTGATATGCCAATCTCATTTGCTCTTGAAGTGAACTATTTAGAATGTTCATCATAATAGTTAAACAGGTTTTTTTTGTCCACCCCACCTACTTATTCCCAAAAATAAGAATTCTACATAAGCTCATATGCAATAATTGTAGACAACTGTTTTCAGCAGTCCCTCTAATCTATAAAACAGATATTTTTTTCCATCACAAATTTTCTATTGGAGTTCATTTAAATTTTTTTTTTAAAATCTCAAGTGAATATTTTAATTGCTACAAAGTTGAAATGAACAGAATTAAAAATTGATGGATTTGATTTTATCAGAGTTAAGTAAAAGGTTATGTAGGACTCATTGGTTTGTCCTATTCCTTGAGAGATTTAAATTAAGAATTTGGAGAAAAACTGGAGATTTGGATTATTTCCAGGCAAAGATTCAGATTTTCTTTTGTTACTGTGTTAGCTTAATTTTTGGCTTGTGATGTCCCATACATGGAAAAGGAAAAGATAAAGAATGTATAGCCCTCAATTTGAAACTGTATGGATTCACTTACTAGGCTGATTAGGATTTTGTCAATAGGGTGGGGTATAGACCTGCTACCAACTTCAGCCCTTAGTCACTTGGTTTCATTCTTTGGGCATTTAATTCTAGTTTTCTTTTTCAGAGGTCTCTCTAAGCTGAGCCTCAGATTTAGAAGTTCCTTCTCTGTAACTTTTGCCATCTGGAGCAGACTCTTGCATTTTCACCTCTCGTTCCAAATCTCAGCTGGCATCAGTCGTTTCCCCCTTACTTTATGTCGCTCATCTTCCCGTGTTTATTGAACAAGTGCCTGTAACCCAGCAAACGGCTGGGTCCAGCCTGAGTCAGGCCAGTGTGCTTCGGAGGGAGGCAGACCAGCTCCAGCTCTGACCCGGAGCACTTGGGCAAAAAGCTGCAGATAGGTTATGGCTTCTCCCCGGTAACCACTCCTCACTCAATACTTTTGGGAAGAAAAGTGAATTAAAGGACAAAGATTACTTAGTAGGAATTAATGAAAAGACTTTGTAACAGGTGTGTGATAACTGAGTTCTGCTGTGTCCCTAGCCCTCTCCAGGCCCTCTGCACAATAGAGGAAGATGCGCCTCTGGACCTGTCCACAATTCTGATCTTCTGTCCTTTGTCATACACTTGCCTCTTAGATTTCCTCTGGTTTCAAGCCCATTTTAAGCTTTTTCTTCCCAAGTTCATCCCGAGTCTGCTCCTGTTGTCTCTTTCTTGGCCATTCTGGGTCTCTGCCATATTTCTTAGGCATATTCTTAGTGTTTGCTGGTGAACACATTCTCTTTCTGCCTAGCTGCATGCATTTCTGCCTCTGCCAGGGCCTCTTGGATCCTCTGGTCCTGAAACAGCATTTCAAATATGCTCTTTAGCTATATTTTGACCTCTTATCTACGCACCTCCCCCCACAGTCCTACCTGCCTCCCCCCGACCGCCCACCGCCCGGTCTGAACTACAAATCAAGGTTTGTTGTCCATCCCATTTGCAATCCCTCTTCTCTATAGCAGTGCTTCTTAAAATTGAATATGCACACAAATCACAGGGAGAGGTAGGTGAAAGCGGATTCTGAGTCAGTAGGTCTGGCTTGGGCCTCATGGTGTTTCCAGATGGTGTAGGTGCTCCTGGTCCCAAGCTCACACTGTGAGTAGTAAAGCTTAATAGTTCTTTATTTTCATTTCTTGGAGGCTGTGCCAGGTTCCCAGGGCTGCCATGACAAAGAGCCATAACCTAGGTGACTCAAAACAACAGAAATGTGTTGTCTCACAGATCTGAAGGCTAAAAGTCCAAAATGAATATGTCTACAGGTCTTTGCTCCCTCTAAAAACTGTAAGGGAACCCTTCCTTGTCCTTTCCTAATTTCTGGGGGTTTGCTGACAAGTTCTGACATTCCTTGACTTATAGATGCATCACTCCAGTCACATGGCAGCCTTCTCCCTGTGTCTTCACATCATCTCCCACTACGTGTGTCTGTCTCTGCATCCAAATTTTCTCCTCTTAATAAAGATACTAATCATATTGGATTAAAACCCACCTTAAGAACCTCATCTTAATTTGATTATCTCTATAAAGACACTATTTGCAAATAAGGTTACATTCTGAGGTGTTAGGGTTAGAATAACAACATACCTTTTTTGGGAGCCACTATTCAACCTGTAACAAAGGCCTACTCCGTCTCCTATTTTTTAGAAAGTGTAAGACTTCCTTTTTCTCTTCTCTAGTAATTTTTTTTTTAAGTGGAATTCACTACTTTGATCAACAACTAAAACATGAGAAATTAAGGATTTTTAAATTTAGAATGGGCCAGATTTGGAACCACCAATGAAAAAGCAGTAGTATTGAAATATTTAAAAAAAAAAAAAAAAAAAAAAAAAGCAGCCCGGTGCTTTATTCTTCCAGGTATAATAGTCGGCAAAGCTTGGATTTCCAAGCTGACTGGTTCTAAAATTTGAATCCTAACCCGTTGCTTATTAGTTATGAGATTTTTGAGGGCAACGTACTTGCTTATGCTGAACTTGTTTCCTCATAAGAAAAATGGGTATAATGATACTTGGTATGTAAAGGGTGGTTGAGAGGATCAAAAAGGCTTTCAGAGCACCTGGTGGGGAGTAGACATTAAATATGTGTGATCATTTGTTTTGTAGTATAAGTCTTTGTTCTGAATATCTCAGTAGAACCGTCAGTGATACTTAAGGCAGGTCACCCAATGGGCCATCCAGGGCAGCCAGGTCAGCTTTTGAGCTTCTGCCCTTTTCTCCTTCTATATAAACCACAACAGTGGTTCAGAGGAGCAAAAAAGGACAAAGGGACTGCATTTCATTGATTTTCTGTGCAATTTCCCATCATGGATCTAAAAGAAAAATACTGTTTTCTCCTACACATCTATATTTTAATGTATATCATCATTTTCCTTGTTGTATTCACATTTTTTTTTTATAAATAATTTCCCCTAACTCTATGCCATACAGAAATATTTCCATCCTTTGATTGTTGATTGTATACAGAGAGGTGCATTTGAAATGTTGCTGCTTCTAAAATGAATGTAGCAGGACTCACTATAATAGAGGTCATTCACTTTGATGTTTGAATGAAAAATGACATTATCTGTTGCTAGTCCAGCATCTGGACTCTCATTGCTTGGTCATTTATGTTGGAGATAGAGTTTTCAAAGTAGAGTCTGAATGAAAAATAGGAATGGTTGAGGGGAACATACTGTAGTTGCAAATTCATTTGTTTTCTAGATCTGTGTGAATCACTGCAAAAGTAAAATGATAATGCTTAGGCTAGGTTGGGGTTCCCAGTTGAATGTGAAACAAATATTACTTAGCTTTCATATACCAACCACATTGGGAGCTTACACACCTAAACAGTCATGCATGCAACAGCGGAAAACTTTGTCCTCATGTTTCTGTTAATGTCGAGGCAGATGTCGTTCCTGAACTGGCCTCTTATCACACGTCCATATAAACTATACTAAGAAGATACTGTGTGTGTGTGTTGGGGGGGGGCTAATTGAGTGTGCAAACAATACACACACATAAAATGTACATACTCATTTATTTCTGTATTTCGTAATTGTCAAAGGAAAAAAAAAACAACTTTGTTTTTTAATGAATAAAGTCAAAACTTTTTTTAAAGATTATTTGATCCATGCCTCCACCCCAAATATCCAGAAGGGTAGAGGGGTTCAAAAGATTGTCAGAGGAAAAAGACATTTCGTAGATGAGTTTACTCGAAGTGAAGAGTTTTACTTCAGTCATTTCACAAGTGAGACAGACTGAAAGAAACTAGCAGGGCATTCTGAATGCTTGCATCTGGTTTGCTTCAAATGGTTTCACATTCATGGAGTTTCAAGTAAAAATAAAGTTCATAGCAAAATGAAATGCTATTTAAACCATGTGAACTGGAGCCAGTGAAAAAATCCATCCTCATAACCACAATGTGTGAAGTTCTGCTTGGTAAGTCATTTTTCAGAGAAGGTATGCAAAATTAAACCAGATACACCTGGGTGCTTGGGTTAGTTCTTGGGGTTAAATTAGGTCAGCCTTTCCCATCTAGTGTCTCAGCATGCAATTTGCTCAATTTTTTCTCTAACAATTATTTATGGAGCTTCTATGTGATAGATATTGCTATAGGTGTGTGAGTGGTACAGTAATGTTCTATGTAGCATATGGTTCATGACACTGAGGACTATATACTCTATTGGCAAAGACAAAAATACATGTTTTTGTGTGGTAGAATAATTTATTGAGTACTACTAGTAAAACGGGGGAAAGAAGTAAAATTAGTTGCTCACCTCCTTAGGCCAAGGAGCTAGAAATAGATGGTTCTTTACAGTGGTTCCTCCTAGGATTTCTGTACTGAGACAAAGGGGATTATCACTATTATGAAAAGCATAGATCGGTACTGTGCAGGGTTTGGGGGAGAACTCTTCCATAGTCAATCACAAAAGTTACATGGATCAGGCATGTAACTCAAATAGGCATTATCTATTTGTGTTAGTCAGGGTTCTCCAGAGAAACAGAACCAACAGGAGATATATGGGGGGATATTTTATTCCAGAGAAACAGAACCAACAGGAGATATATGGGGGAGGGGGGGATATTTTAAGGAATTAGTTCACGTGATTGTGGAGGCTTTGCAAGTCCAAAATCTGCAAAGTGGGCTGGCAGGCAGGAGATGCATGGAAGAGTCGCAGTCCAAATCCAAAGGCAATCTCCTGGCAGAACTTCTTCTTACTCAGGGGAGGTCAGTCTTTGTTCTGTATATGCATTCAATTGATTGGATGAGGCCCACCCACATTATGGAGGGCAATCTGCTTTAATCGAAGTCCACCGATTTAAATGTTAATCTTCTTTAAAAACTTTCATAGAATAGCGTTTGAACACATATCTGGACACTGTAACCCAGCCAAGTTGACACAGTGTTAACCATCACACTGACATTGATAGTCTGGAGTACAAATTGAGATAGATTGTCTCAGCAAATACTAGTCCCCATGACACATACAGTCCTGCCTAGTTTCAGAAGAATATTGAGATTGGGACTTATATTTGTTGGAGGATGGCACCCACAAATGTTAACCAGAAACAGTAACATAAAAGCAAAATATTGGTGAAGTATCTCAGGGAATCAGAAAGTAGTCAGAGAGTGTATCTTCTCTGGTCTCATAGGAGTTCTGGCTTCTATGGCATTCTGCTTTGCTGTAGAGAGCCAAGATGGGATGAGTAGAGCTAGAGGATGGGTAGAGCTACAGGCTAGCTTCCCAACCTAGTGACTCATGCCCGTTGCAAAAATCAGCATGGCAAACCATTGTCTCTTATGGTAGTTAGCAGAACATGGCCTTCCAATTTCCTGATACAGGAAATCAGAGAAAAGATCTCGACTTAGTGGTGAAGAGTTGTGGCTGGAGTTAGACTCAGGTAGAGAACCAAGCTACCACTTGTTAGAGTTGACTCAATACCTGGCTACCTTTCAGCCTCAAAGTGTTTTCACCCTCACCTTCCACCTCTCATCCTCTATGTTATGGAATTATGTAAAAATACCAATAAATATCTGTTTTATAAGGCTGAGGTCTTTTTTTGAGGCCACAAATTTAAAAATTTCCATTTTCCTTCTTCCCACTCCACTTCCAGACCCTGCGAGATGACAGTTCAAGAGAATATTATTTCCGATTAAATTTTCTTTTTAGAATGTGTTCTTATCTGATATAGTATATAGTTTACTATTTTAAATTAAATTAAAAAATTTTTAAAATTGCTTATTTTCTTTCCTGATTACTAGTATGTAAACTCCATGGAGGCAGAGATTTTTTTGTTTTGTTTTGATCACCACCTTATTCTCGGTGCTTGGAACAGCATCTAGCATACAGTAGGCACTCAATAAATATCGAATTAATAACTAAATAACTCCCCTGGTTGGAATGCAGCTAGTGTGGGTTGGAAAGAATTTCTCCAAGGGGAGATAGTGCCTTTTGGGAGGCGGAAAATTTACCTACTACCCAAACTTACCTACCTAATGCTTGAAGACAATAGACCCTGTTAGCCTTTGAATGAGTGCTGGGGGTACTATTCTTAAGTCAAGGTAGAAACCTGGTTCTATCTTCTGGATGAATTCTGGATGGGGAATAAATTTTCTCTGTGGGATGAAAATAATCATTTAGTGAGAAAATCAATCAGACTAACAAGTCGAAGCACTTAATTGGTTTGTTTTTCTTTTCCCCTTTCAGGTAGATAGACAGGTCTTTCGTGCCAAGGAGGTATGCATATTTTGTAAAAGCTAAAGTCCATCTAAGAGATCGCGATAGGTATCTGGAGAGAAAGAGAATGGGGAGGAACAGAGAAGTGGGGAGACCTTTGAGAATCGAGTTGGGGTAGAGAAAAAGGAGAATGGTCAAGAACTAAAAGAAAATGGGGAGTAAGTGGTGGTTCCCAGAGAGTGTGGATCCAAGCTCTTCTGGTTGGTGTTGCCCTTAGCTACCATACTGTAGGGGCTGGATTGCAACAAGGGCCTGAACTAAGAGAACCACCAAACCACCACTGAGTAAAAACCAGAAATCTTAGTCCTGTCTGTGATGGACAGATGGTGAGAGCCTCCCTTCCCACTTTAGAAATCCCATTAGCAACCTGGATTCTGGAGCTGCCCTGAAATGGTTAGGGCTCCAGGGCTGTTTGGGACTAATTTTCATATGACCTCTGTGGATTAGGGACTCTGGGATAGATTATAAATTAGATCTAAAGTTAAAAAAATAAAAATAGTGGATTTAAAGTGAAAAAAAAATAAAGTTAAAAAATAACTCTATGGACTAAGATTCCTAACTGTTATATTTATAAAGCTAGGTGGAGGACGAAATGCTGGAGGGATTCTAAAGAGCAAACGATGACTTTAATCTGATCATCAAGAAAGACTCTATTAAAAAATTAACATCTGAGTTTACCTTGACAACTGGGCAAAATGAGAGCAACTCATTACTGCTCATCCTTTCTGGGTGGAAAGTTTTGGTCTTTTTCTTCAGTTCCAGTTTATTTCCTCTGACTTCTTACAAGCGGTAGAGGCTTGTGGACCATGCGCCCTTCACTTGTCTCCTAACTGTTTGTGCCTCTCTTCATCCATCCTGTTTCCCAATTGTGATTGTGGTGCTCTAAGGTTGTATATTTCATGGGTCCTACTTTAAGCTCCAGTGATAGTCGACATATACAATCTTTGAATTTCTAGAAACATACATTTGCATTTCTCTCTTTTATTCCTTCTCCCACTTACCGCTCCTTCCCTTTTTTATTTTATCAGTTTCGCATGCCTTGATTTTAAAAATATCTCTCCTCTCCAACCTCAACATCAATTTTCATCAGTCTGAACAACTAGAACTCTAAAGTAGATTTAGGGATAAAATTAGGATGGAAATGAGGTAATAGATGTACACATGTTTTTAAAAGATCAAACTATAATATATTATTACATATCCAAATTAAAAAAAAAAGACACTAAATAATCTTTTTTATACTGCCACAGAGACAATTTAACAAAAGAAACAATATGAGATGCCAAGGGGTTCAAATGAAACAGGAGTTTAGTGGTCGCTGCTGTATTGAAGACTTTGAACCAGACATCTTAAAGCAGCAATAATACAATTTTACTTTAGAGTTCTGATGGTAGAAAGTTTATTGATCACAACTCCTCCAAGTTCTCAAGAAGTTTGTGGGCTCCCTTGTCTTCTTATCTTCAATCACTCGGTTTTTAAAAGAGTGTTAGATAGTGAGCATTTTCTCCTTACATACGTTAAAAAAAACTTTCACATAAAAATCAAAGATGTTGTTCTTTGATTTTTTTTAACCAGGAAAGTTTCTTCCTCTTCCTCTTCTCCCCCGCCCCCGCCGTCTTCTTTTCAGCAGCTTAAACTTTAAAGAAGAATTAATGTTAATGCTTCTCCAATGAAACACTTCCAAAAAATTAAAGAGGAGGGAACACTCCCAAACTCGTTATACAAGGTCAACAACAACAACAACAACAAAACAAACAATGTGATTAAAAAATGGACAGAGGACATGAATAGACATTTCTCTAAGGAGGACAACAAATGGCCAAAAGACATGGGAAAAGATGCTTAACATCACTAATCATCAGGGAAATGCAAATCAAAGCCACTATGAGATACCACCTCAAAGTTGTCAGGATGGCTATTATTAATAAATTAATAACAAGTATTAGAGAAGTTGTGAAGGAAAGGGAACACTTATGCATTGTTGGTATAGCCACTATGGAAAACAGCATGGAGGTTCCTCAGGAAATTAAAAATAGAATTACCATATAATCCAGAAATTCTACTTCTAGGTTTATATCCAAAGGGAATAAAGTCAGTATCTTGAAGAAATATCTGCACCCCCCTATCAATGAAGCATTATTCACAATAGCCAAGACACGGGAACAACTTAACCGCCCATTAACACATAAATGGATAAAGAAAATAGGACACACACACACACACACACACACACACACACACACACAAATATTATTTAGCCATAGAAAGAAGAAAATTCTGCCAATTGTGACAACGTGGATGGACTTTGAGGGCATTTAGCTAAGCAAAATAAGTTAAACAGAGAAAGAAAAATACTGTCTGATCTCACTTATATGTGGAATATTTTTTTTTTTAAAGTTTGGTCTCTTCATCTTTAAGGAGGGTGAAACGACTAGATTGTTGCCCTCAACTTTTTGTCCTTTCCTTTTTTTAGATCCTGATATCTCAAGGCTTGTTTATTTTCTTAGTTCTTCAAAAATTTATTTATATATTTACATACATTTATATACATATATTTATATCTATCTGTTATCTATAATATTTTATCCATATTTTCTAGTTGTTTTCAGTGGAATGGTTAGTATAATAGAGCTAGTAAAATTGACAAGTGGTAAATTAGACCAGAAAATATTTGTGTTAAATTCTCGTTATTAAAGGGTACTAAATCCTAAACTAAAGCTTTCAATATAGTGATACTATTGAAAAAGTAATTTCAATCCTAGGAGTAGCTAACTAATTCGCAATGATTAATTCTTAGAGTAGGGTTAGAAACGTTACCACATCATTGATGAATTAAGGCACAGATGGATATTTATATAGATTTCATGCGAGTGTCTTAGGTTTTCCACTACGAGAGCAAAGCCGAAGGCCAGAACAATTACTCAGGAAATTTGGAGCAAAATGTTTAAAAGGTCTCTGTAATTTATTTCCTCACCGAAATAATATATGTTTTGTTGCTCAACTGTATTTAACACATAACATGCAGATTATGAGTGTCCATGTAGAGGGGAGAAAGATATATTGAGCTGATGCAAATTCTCCAAAAATTATCCAAGAACGTATAGTTTTATTTCATTATTCATGCTATGTTGCAGTTAATTTTTTTCATATTTGCATACAGTGTTCTAAACATATGAACATCCTATTGCATAAGATTAACACACCATATGGTTGTGGAAGTCAAAGATAATTAAAAATGGCAGGCATTCTGGGAACACATCATCATAAAAGTAAAAAGGTCAAAATGAGAACATAATCTGGAAGGTGAAGAATCAAAATCTCTTTTTTTGAATCGTATCTCTTATGTACTTCAGTAAAGTTTCCTTTTCTAAAACAAAGATTGCTCTTCAGCCAACTGAAAGAAGCTTCTATAGAATCTTTTGCATTTAGTTTGAGAATGTAAGGAGAAGATAGACAGAGGAGTGGGCAAAGCATATTATGTTTATCTGCTTTATTACAAGGTGAATGTTTTTCTAGAATGTCTGTGAATACTGGATGGAAGTGCTGTGTGATACTGAAGACAAGGCATAGTAGACTGTTCATGCTGCTCAAATGGCCCAATAGTTACGTACCACTTTTAACTCCAAAGTTTTAAATTTATTTTTATGTTACTTTTGCACTTATATTAGAAAAAAAAAAGCCAGTCCTCTAATTTCACATATTGGAAGAGTTAGTCTTCAAAATTCCAAAATAGACTGGATAGGATCAGATGATTAGTGCCCTCAATTGCTGACCTAGTTTGTCTTCTTCCTGTTTAGTTTCCTTATAATTATGAATTGCCCGTGACTTCAAAAAATAATGTTTATGATTCTGTAAAATGGAATTTTAAGCTTCACATGGGTATGTGGTCATAAGATTGTATTATTTTTCAACAAACATTTCCTATTTTGGTGGAAAGTTTCATATTGCCCACTTTTATTGAGAAATTTTATGTAATTGGTTTAGAAAAGAGTCTATTGAAAATTAGTTTTATTTTGTGAAGCGTCCTGGGTGACTTTCTTGTGGCCCTGAGATATTGTTCTTCATCCATTCCATGTGGCAGTTACGGACCTTATAGCCATCACCCGAATATACTGAGTTCGCTGTCAGCACTGTGTACTTGCAGCTTCTCTGATGTGAATGCTCCTCCCTCCACACCCTTTTCCTCATGATTCAAAGCTAAACTCAAATGGTATCTTCATGAGAACTCCAAAGCTTCATGTAGAAAGTCATTCTTATATTGTGACAATTAACGCACACTGTCATAGTTGTTAACGTATTTATTTCTCCCTGTTGAATTTGAATTTGTATGGGGGCAAAGATGGTATCGTATTACTGTTCTTTAAATGACTGATATTTAATGTGGTGATAGATATGAGTAAATAATTAATAAATCTTTACCGAATGCATCTAAATTAAAATCCCAAAGTCTAGCATTTCTTTCAACATAATGTGTCTTACATTCAAATTTTCACTATTCTTATCATTGTTTAATTAAACATCATCTGGGAAGGGCAAGAGTGTATATTTGTTAATGTGTGGCTCTGTGAAATATCTGATACTTGATATTGTATTATTTCTAAAGATATACAGATTTTAATTAACTAACATATGCTTTTGAAAGAATGGTCATATTGGTGCGCCTAGACAAATTTAATCTCTCATCCCTTTAGAGGTATTCAGCATATCTAAAATGAGCGATGGCAATAATGCATTCACTGATTCAGTCTTAACAGACTGTCACGCCAGTTCACTTTGAATGGAACTCTTTGAGGTGTCAGAAGATGGGTGGAAGTCAAATGTCCCTTTGATGGGAGATTCTTTCTCTCTGGAATCTTAGTGCCCAAACATATATAGGAAAAGAAAGAACTGACTGCTTTTTCTCAGTAAGAAACAAAACTACGTTTTCTTCTACATGAGAACCGACTTTTAGTGAAAATATTTCATCTGTAATTAAATGAAGAGATTATCATCACTTCATTTAATTACAGTAGGAACTAATATGCTATTGGGAACATGGCAATATTCTCATTATTGTATATAATGTTCACACAGAGAAATTTCACCATCGTATGAAAGTTACCCAGATCAAGAAATAAATACGATTTTTGCTAGTAAAAAATTTGTCTTTATAGGAAAATAATGGCTTGTTTGTGAAGAAAAATGTTCTGAGGTTACTTGAAATTTTCTTATTCATGAAACAAATATTATCTGTTTACTATTATATTTATTTAGTACCATTGTGCATAAGGCATTGCTCACATATTTATTAATTCTGGATGCTACTCAAATTCAACTTACAACCAGATTCTTCAACTTTGATGGAATTCTTTAGAATCATTAATATTTCTCCATGTTCTCCAGTATTTCAGGTAATCATGCATATCCACTGCATGGGCCAGTAATTCTATTAAGGTTCTATAGATGTCCAACTGTGTTTGCTACCCCAAGAACATTCAGTTCCTGGAAGTTGAAAACATATCTCTAAGCAGCTCATAAATTCTGGCTTCAGGTTTAAACTGATGTCAGATGCCAGAGTCAATAACCCCCTAAGTTGGCGTGATCTCAATTCCATATGGTCCCATTAACCCACTTGATCTTAAAGTGCAAATCTGCTCCATAGATGATTATCTGAGCCAGGCTACGTCTTATGGAGAAGCAAGGCATCCTCAGTTCAGATATGTAAAGAGAGATTCATTACTTTGAAGTTCTAAGGTTATTTTCTCTAAAATACTTGGGAATCCTGGGAATCGTCAAGCGTGTGGGTACTGAGAGCACATAATAACCATTTGGAGGGGGTTAAGAGTGACATTTGGGGCCCACACCCCAACACAATCTGGTTAACTGCACTGAGTTGTGAAAGCAGGCTCTAGAGGTTATATACAGGTGGTCCGAAGATTATACTTTGGGAAGTACTGCCTTGAGCCTTATAATTCCTCATTTTGGTGGGTTTATGAGCCAGCTGCAGAACCGCAAGAGCTGGTAAAAAGATTCTTCTCGGAGCAGAAAGCTTCAGGGGAAAGTTATGAAGATTGAGGAGCAGGGTACTGAGAAAGAAGGTAGAGAACCTAAAAATATTTTGTTCATTTAAAAAATGTTACCAGTTGTCTGTGTTCATAATTTGTAATGAGGAATCATTTGGAATTATAATCGTATTCTAGTAAAAAAAGACTGCTGAAATAATTAAGGGAGTTGACTTTACATCAGTGAGGAGTGTGTGGCTTTTGTCTTTGGTGATACCTAAGTGAGGTTCCACTCATTGCACCAATCAAGCCTCTATCCCTGGACCAGGCGCTCTATAATTCTGTCCTTGATGCACCTCATGGGGAGCGGGTGGGGAGAATCTAACTGTGGGGATGGTAGTTGAAGTCAGATTTAAAAAGGACCCCCTCTCACAGGGAGCAGTATAACCCTGCTTTTTAGGAAAAGGATGGAGCTGGATTCTGCTCTTTGGCCTCAGCCAAAGCTAGAAATCCGGTGAGAGACCTTCATGGTCAGCTGTCAGTCCAGGGATTGCCTGCAAATTCACATCCTGCTATCATATTCCAGGAGATGGGCTCCAGCCATGTGTGAGCTTAATCCACATTTTATATGTACATCCATTCATTCTCTCACTTGTTGATTCTACTAACATTTCTTAAAGATCCGTCCATGTGTGCCAGGTCCTGTACTAAATGATGGAAATGAAACCATAACTGGAATTTAGTTTAGTGAGAGAGACAGACGAGGACAGATTACAATATTGGATTGGCAAGTGCTATGACAGAAAAATACGGGGTGCTAAGGGAACATAAAGGAAGAGAAGCTTGCTCAGACATGGGGATGCAGGAGGGCTTTCCAGTGGCAGGAGAATCTGAGCCGTGAGGGATATTATTGGTCAAAGATTTAAACTAATACTGAGGCAGACAAAGGGGATGAGAGTCATGAGAGAGAGTCATGAAATAGGAGAGGTGTGATCAAGGAACAGAAAATCCACATGTATGTGGAAAACCTGGAAACCTGAGCATACATGTAGCAAAGGAAGAGATTGCAGAGGCAAGCATGGAGGAAGCACTGGGTTTAGAGAATTTAGAAATGAATAGGCACTGCCCTCGATAAATTCATATTTGGGAATGGCTCACATCTTATCTCTCTTCTCATCTCTTCCCTTCCTTCCTTCCTTCCTTCCTTCCTTCCTTCCTTCCTTCCTTCCTTCCTTCCTTC
>NW_006433378.1:18482495-18485841 GCF_000325575.1 Pteropus alecto | reverse complement strand
TCTCTCTCTCCTCTCTCTATCTCTTTTTTTAAAAAATAAATTTATGGACAAATTGGGAACATATATCACCCAAACTCGATAGAGTTCACTCATCAATTTAGATCTCAATACAAGCAAATCAAACCATGTGTTTTATTAAAATTGTAATCTGTAATTAACCTTAAGCTTAAACTAAAAAATATCAAGATGATGAAGTTTTATTTAATAGGAATAAATAACATTCATGGACTCTGACCATGTGCTGGAAACTTTTCTGAACACTTTGCAAATATTAATACATTTAATTCTTATAAACAACCCTTAGCGTAGATATGGTTATTATTTTCTTATTACAGGTGAGGAAACAAGCATAGAGAAGTTAAGTAATTTGCTTAAGTTACATCAGAGCTTCTCACTGCAGAAGTCTAACTCCAGAGTCTATCTTCTTTGCTCTTATGTCATATAGGTTTTCTGATTTAAGAAATAGTCCATATGAAAAATCAGAGTGATAGCATTTCTCTAGTGGGTGAGAAGTGTAACTTAGGATTCAAAGTGGCTGGTTTATAATCAGAAATAGAAGGAACCACCATCTTTACCAGCAGAAAATGTGCAGAGGAGGCATATTTTAGAACTCTTGGACGTCACTCTAAGTCCTCACGGTCCCATCTGTTCCTCCAGGTACCACTTCAGAGTGCCCAGTTTTCACCGTTTGTGCAGATGAGACAGACCTGCTGGCATCTCTTCTTGATCTTCCATCGACACGACTTACTTTTTGCCCTGGGGATTCTCACTTGTCGCTGTGGGAGCCCACTTGGCCTTCACGTATGTGCAACCTGGAAATTAAGAAGAGTTAACATCCATGGCATCACCTTGAACCAGTGGAGAAGGGAGAGAGACCAAACACATCAATGTTTTCTCCTAGTTTTAAGATGCATTTCATAAGACTCCTGAGTAGTCTTGTTGGTTTGAGCCCTGTCAGTTGCAGCAGCTGGCCATCTCGATGATGCAGCCTTGTACTGGCTTTCCCTCATTCCCTGACTCACTCCTCCTGGACTTCACTCCTGCTCTATGGGATCACATTTGCACATCCACAGCGGATATGCAAACCTTTGTCTCAGACTCTGCTTTGTTCTGCTTTGGAGGAGCACAGGCTAAGAACATAGAACAAAACAATGAGTTTGGACATTGGTCTAAAACAAATGCCAGAGTAATTTGGTAATTAATTATGGTAGAATATGGTAGAATATGCTATTTCTACAGGAATAAAACAACACTGATTCTCTTTTTAAGTTTAAAATTGGAAGATGAGAGGTGTACAGAAGTCTCCACTCTCTGGTCCTAATGCAAAACTCCTTAAGATTTTCCTCTGAAGTACGGAAATAGGAAGCTCTCAGCAGACAGAGCTTATTGTAGTAAAAAGTTAGTTGGCTTTGATTATCAAGAGAAAGAAAGTTCCACACTGTTCCACACTGAGGGAAATTTGGAACCACTAGTGTGTTTTTTGGTACTCCCATGCCCAACTGTGATTGGAGGAGAGGGTAATGGACAAGTGCAGCAGCCATGACCTGATTGCACGGAGACCAAAGACTCATACCCTCAGAGATGAGGGTTTGGATCACCACACTGCTAAGCAGCCTAGACCAACAGAAGTGCAAGCTGAGGGCATGGAGAATCTAGAATAGGTTGTAAAGGTGGCAGAGATAGGTGTCACTTATAGCCTTGAGACCAGCTGTGATGGAGAGGGCCGTAGTTCATCCCACTAACCTTCATTTTCTAAGCTCTGCTGGAAAATGAGACCAATTAGAATCCTGAAGAAGATGTTCCTAAATGGGGATGACTTATTATTAGAAGCCAGTAGATCCAAGTTCTTAAAATAGAGCGGACTGTAGTGGGTACGATCATGTGCCATCTACATTACCCTCTCAAGAGCCAATGTGCTCATTCTCCAACTCTACATATATTGGCTGCTGATGACTTGAGCTATGTCGCTTTCCAGGAATTGCCCTTTGTGGAAGGACACTTTCACTCAAAGTTATGTGCCTTGCTGGCTGCAGCCGGCATCTAATAACGTGTCGGTTGTTTTCAAAGGCTTAACCCCATGACTCAGCTTGTGACATCTCTGAACAGCATCCTGGATTCAGATTGATCCATGCTGTCCATGGATGGCTGGAGCCTTTGGTGTAACTGCACCACAGTTCAACTTCTCTCTGTGAGATCGTGCTTCTGTCACTTCCTTACATGGGATATTTCCGAGAAGACAGGCCAATAAGCCTCCCGTATGTGAATCTCAGCGTCTGTGTCCAGGAAGTCTGATGGAAGCCTATTTTCACATCGATTTCCCTGGACAGTTGGGGCGATTTAAATTAATAATGCCATGCCACCTTTAGTTTACTATTTATTTAATTTGGAATAAGGATGAGAGATTTCAGGTAAGAGGCAATACAGATATTATGTAACTCAATATTTTCCTACGGTAGATGGCCAAATAAAAGGAAAGAGAAGTGGATCTTCTCTCTTTGGAACAATTCTAAAGGAAGGCATGTAGAGGGTACCCTCTCATTTCTGGGGCTCTGATGCACGCAAAAACTTGAAAGCCACTTGAGCGTGGACCCCTTTGTCTTCAGCATAAGAAGGGCAAAATTGGGACTGCAAGAGCGAAAGTGAAAGAGGGAACATCTGCTTCCCTCTCAATGCTCTCGCTGTTGGATTTCACTCTGGGCTGGCTGTCGTCCTCACTCAGAGTGGGCCATGCACTTCTCAGACCACTTAAGTATGACAGTGATGAGGGAAAGCATGCTATTAGTAATCACTTGTTTTGTGTTCGTGCAAATCAAGAAATGTTGGATAAAACCTCTCTTTTTACTCAGTTCTGGACAATTTCAAATTGAAACATATTTTTACCATCATGAAGAGCGGGCTGGACATCTTAATAATCGACCGAATTTATTTATTATTAGTCTCTCACTACGGCAATGTGGTGAAGTGGCCGGCAGCCCAGCACTACTCATTTTTCCCTTTCTTCGAGGAAGTAGCACAATGATGGGTAACAGACATGGCTGTAGAAAGCTTTCCTTTCTAAAATTCCTGTGACTACATTGAATTGTATGCCAAATATATACATATGTGTAACAAAAAAATGTGAGAAGCGTGTATTTTTCTAGTCTCATTTGATTGCATCAACACGGAGTTCATATTGGCTTTTGCAACAATAGCTAATGAGCCATATGTGGAAAAATCCAGATGTTTAGAGAGTATGCTCCTCTGATCTATTATACGAATGTCCATTTACGACAATGTCTCATATTGTATGGAAAGGAGAAAGCTGCATCATCAATAAAGAAATACAATTGAAGGCTAATTGCTCTGT
>NW_006433378.1:18401975-18482447 GCF_000325575.1 Pteropus alecto | reverse complement strand
CTGTTATTTTCAGTATGAAGTGGTGGGATCAGGGGAGAAACATTCATGACTTGCGCTTTCTGGAAATCTAATTGTTACTATGTATGTGACCATGCGTCTGTTTCATTAACTTCAGTTCTCCATTTCGAGTTACCTGCTGGTACCTCAAACACAGCAGTGCAAATCTTAGCTCCCCATTTCACTGTTTTCCCTTTCCGCCTCCCAGTGATCCATCTCGTGGTGGCAGTACTTTGCTACTTGTTCTCCATGGTCAAAGCTTAGCCCTTATATTCAATTCCTCTCTCTTTTGAACTCGAAAAGTCACTTGGTTGCATCAGTCTTTCTCAGCTCTACCATTAACATTTCTCATGAATCGTTCTTTCCTTTCAATTCTATTTACTAATGACTTAGTCTGAAGTCTTATCTCCTACTGTGCACTAGCAGCAAGCTTCTTAATTGTTTTTTTCTTAATCCATCCACTCATTTCTTGTACATGAAACATTCTAAAACACAAATCTGATGGTGTGATGAAGATGATGATGATGATGATGATAGGTACATGAAGGGGAAACTATAATCTCATTGATTTGCTATTAAAATTAATCAAGATAATATCTGTAAAGAATTTAGCTTTCATATATAAGTAAAATCACATGATATTTGTCTTTCTCTGTCTGACTTGTTTCACTTAGCATGATACCCTCTAGGTCCATTCATGTTGTCACAAATGGTAAGATTTTATTCATTTTATGACTGAGCTATCCCCTTGTATATATGTACCACACCTTCTTTATCCATTGGTGGTCGCCAGGTGAGAAGGAGGTTGGAGGAATGGGTGAAAAAAGGTGAAAGGGATTGAAGAGTACAAATTGCCAATTATTAAAAGAATCATGGGAATGTAAGGTACGGCATAGGGAATGTAGTCAGTAACATTGTAATAACTGTGGTGTCAGATGAGTACCAGACTTATTGGCATGATCACTTCGTAAGGTATATAAATGTCTTAGCACTATGTTGTACACTGACAACTAATATGGTATTGTATGTCAACTGTAATTGCAAAATAAATTAAAAAAATGTATTTAGCATAGTGCCTGGAATACAGTGTATCCTGAATAAATATGGACTGTTATGTCCCTCTTTATCTTAGAAACATTGTATTTGTAAATTCTAGTTCTCAAACTCACTTGATTCTCCCTCAAATCTCTGGCTTCTTACATCTGTTCCCAGAACATTCCTCCTCTCTCCCGTGTCCTCTCTATCTTCCACAGGTGACTTCCTATTCATTATTCAATCTCTGTTCAAAATTATGTTTTCATCTGGGTCTTCGTGAGTATTCAGACTTCTTTAAACCACTTTTCTGTGCTCTCCTACAGAACTTTGTATTTCCGATTCTGAAGTTATTATGTAGTGAAATAGAAAGTCTTTGCACCAAAATGCAGATGGATAAAGAATATGGAGTGTATTCATTTTCTATAATTGATAATGTGCTCCTCAGTGATTCCTCCTCTGGTGAGACATTCTAAATGCTTTAATGTAATTTCGTTTTCTAATGCATTTTTAGATGTCATTTGATTTTTTTTAAGTTTATGTCTAGTCTTTCAGACTTCTTCCCTGTTCCCTGTGCCTCCTTGCAAAGGCCCCCACAATGGTCCTTTCTTGCTGACTTGATACGCCTGGCTCTTGGAGGCTCTGCAGACTCCTCTGAGCATCAGCCGCATGCTGAGCCCCCACTGCAGTCCCACCAGCTCTTACTTTTCGACCTTTTGGGAACCTCTGCACAGCACACTAGGACTTCTGAGCCACCCTCCTGCCATGCAGAAGCAGAGTGCTGCCTCAGATCTTCCTTCTGCTTAACCATGCTGGTGATAATCTGCATTAGCCTGTAGATTTTGAAAGAGAGGGTGTTGCATTAGAAGAGTTTCATCCAGAGGGGAGACAAATTGAAAGAGATATTTGAAAACTATCTCTTTCAATTGAGGGAAGGGTAAAAAGGATAAGAAAAGGTCCCATTTGGGGTTCTAAGAAGAGACCTCCTCACATGATGCCCCTCTCTCCAGCCTGGAGTCATTTTGCAACAGCAATAGCAAGCATGTTTAGTCAGAAACAAGGTCTGTGATCATACTCCTCATCTCTTTTTCTACTCAAAGCATTTTCTGACATTTCCTGTTCTTTTTTGCTTTTATTTTACCTTATGCATTTTTCTATTATTGTACCTATGTCATTTGTTGCTCTTTCAAATTTCCGTTTCCTCCCTCTAAACCAGTAGTCCTCACCTGGAGGTGGTTTTGGCTCCAGAGGACATCTGGTAACGTCTTCTGGAGACATTTTCTATTGTCGTAACCCTGAGTGGGGGTGGGTGGGCTGCTACCAGCATCTCATGGGTTGAAGCTGGGGTGATGCTAAATATTCTACAATGTGCAGGACATTCTACCACAACAAAGAGTTATCTGGCCCCAAAATTCGGTAATGCTGAGGTTGACAAATCCTGTTCTAGACTGTAAACTCCTTGAGGCAGGGATTATGTCTTATTTATATCTTCCTCTCTGCTACCTCATACATTGTTTATACTTAATCATTGCATATCAAATGAGTAAATAAACGCATGAAGGGCGTGAATGAATGTGTAGCAGACATTTAATTTTTGAAATCCTCTAAATATCTCAATTGGTTTTGCTTGTACTGGTTAATATAAAATTATGTTTGGTAGTTGAGCAGAATAATGATCACACTTAATATCTTTAGGGCTCCAGATACTGGTAAAACTCTTAAAATCCATATATCTTGTGGAAGAGAGGAAGGAGCTAATAGCAAAATGTTAGCAGTCAGCACCAACCCCTTGCCTATTTCCACAGCCTGCCCCCCAATAAAGAGAGAATGTCAAAGCCTGAGAAAGATTTTCTAGCCTGTATCAAAAGAACAAAGTATGCTACTGGATATTTTTACTCAATGATTAAAAAATTTCACTGGAGATGGTTCTATGGATATGTAGCATCTATTTTCAATAATGAGAATTGGTAGTGAAATTATGGTCCACATGGCATATGTGTGCCATTGCATGGTTTGATTGCTTAAGGAGCATTTCCTGAAACAAACCCCGAGTGAGAGAAATAGTGCAACAAGGTGGTTGTGGCAATGGCAGAATTAAGAAGTATGCAAGAGACATAGTGACTCCGGGTTTTTATTATTCTCAGATGGTGCTATCCATTGTTTATGCCCAGCAAACTCAAAGCTCAGGCCCACATGTCCACAGTGCTCCCTCTTAACTAGTTTGTATAGTTTTCTTTTTCATGATGTCTTTCTGACAGTTTTAGGTGTTCTTTAAAATATTTGACATTCCAAATGATCCTCTGTCAAACTGACATGAGTGAAGAAAAGAACAAAAAAGCGTTTAAGAGATTAGGAATTACAAGTTCTGGTTTCTAACGTGGTCCTTTGTATGAAAGAATTCACTTGGGTTATGAGAGGTCTATTTTCATGTGAGTATTACCACTTTAAGAGTAAGTGTTCTACGGATATATGGTAGGTAATCAAGACTTTTTTTAGATTATTGCTAATAAGTATATTAAATCTTTATTCTGGAGTGACAAAATTTGCAAATACTTAGTTTACACTATCCCTATTAATTAATAACCACCATTTCCTTTTTATCAGACAGCAGTGTTTGGTAAAATGGAGGAAAGAAATAATTTAGCTGGTGAAGGCTTATATCAGATCAACAGCAGAATGAGAAAGAAAGTGCCCCAGAGTGGGAGGGAGTCCTGGCTTATTGCATGCTTACCACGTGCCAGCCACACTATGAGTTTTGACCCTCAAACAACCCCAGAGGGGCCTCCGAGGGAAGATATTTATCTTTCATTTTAAGGGCAAGGAAAATGAAGCATGAAAAGGCTGATTCACTTGCCCAAAACCACACAAGTGGCACCTTGTATAATTCGAGCTTGTATCCCCACATATGGAAAAATTGCCTTCTACCAACCTACTGCTTTCTCATAAATAAATAGAGAGGCTGGTGGTTCTCTATCCAGGTTGCATATTACAACCATTTGAGAAGCTTTTAAAGAACACTTATGCCCTAGTCCAACCCCCAGAATGTTTGCTATAATTTGTCTGAAGCCCAGAAATCAGTTCTTATTCATGTTCCCCGGGTGATTCTAAATTGTTACAAATGCAGAGAACCACTGACCCAGTCCCTAACGTTTATTTTATCCTTTGTATCTGAGCAAGTCTATTTATTTTGGACTTTTTCATGAAGCTTTTACATGAAATTCGCAAGGAATTAAACATGCCATAATTGAGCGACACAGAGAAACTTCTGTATTATTTTCCATAGTAAGGCAAGATGTTTCTTATTAAACCAGTTCAATTAAGTGAGGTTTAGAATTTAAGATCATAGGATTGATCATTAGTCAGGAAACCAAAGGTTAGCAGTGAAATACTTTCAATTTATTCTACCATATCTTTGGAACCAGTTACCAGTGGCCTGGCTCATCAATGGAGAATTCTTGAGGCAACCGAAAAACCACACACAGTTGACCAAGGCCATGAGCCAGTTAGTGCTGGCTCTAGGCCATGTCACCCTTAGTTCAGAGGCAACTCTTCAGCCTATTGTATTCATTTAAAAAATGTGTATCTTATATTAGAATGCCTTTGTCTGTGCTTTCCTCTCTGGCTAAAGTGTGTGAAAGCCATATTATGATGACTTTCATTTTCAAGTGTAGAACCAACAACAATATTTTCTTCTTAGAGGGACGGGTCCCATGACAGAATCTTAGTATACATGGAATTATTTGTTCCTTGCAGTATCTCTTCTTCACGTGACTTCTTACCATCCTTTTTAGTGCATGCTCTTTTTATTTTGTAAGTTTGTGCTCTCACTCTTTCTCTTTTTGCCTTTTTCTGCATCATTTTTCCTTTCTTCCTACCTATATCTCAGGTGTTCCAGGAATTTGTGATGTCACCTATGAATCTTCTTCATCCTCAGTATGGTCTGTAGGACTAAAGAGGTAGATTGTCCCTGGACTTAGACATAAAATTCTCTAAGTTTTACATTTAATAGTTTTGTGTATTAAGGGAGACATACATCTGAGATTGAGATTTTAGAAATAAACTGCATAAAACTGAAATTTAACAAAGGGTAAAGTTATGCCCCAAACCAATGTGCTATAAAGTAACCTTTGAAAGAAAGGCAACTTAATGTGTCCATTTTTAAAAGAAGAACCCTAAACCAAATGTATCTATCAAATACTAAGAACTTAAGGTATCAGCAAGGCCATGTGCAATAAAATGAAACAAGGCAAGCCTAACCCATGCGGTTCTTGAAAATGGAAATAATGCTCTCAAGAGCTTTATTTTTGTAATAAAAATGATATACTTCTTCAGTATGAAAACTCACATATTACAACTTGACAATGAAATTTGAATCACAAAGATCTTCACGTGCATTATCCTATTTAATATCCACATCAGATTTATTGTCCTTATTTTATCCTCAGGCTTTTGAGACTTTGCAAAAAGGTAGAAGAGTTGTGCGTGACCTCCAGGCTTCTGTTTAGACCTTTTCAATAAAATGAGAAGCCTCGTGATGACACTATATCTCAGACATCAGGGAAGATAAAGAGCTGCAACTGAGATCAGATTACTGTTCTTCTCTCCCGCCACGCTGACACTCCCACAGACACATATGGTCTATGCAATAAGGGCCAGAGGTTGCATACAAGACATCCCTATTGGAAAATCCCCTACAAATAAACATATTTTATACAGTTATATTCAGATTAAAAGAAGAGAAAAACACAGCTCTTCATAAAACTTGAGAGAGTAAGCTGTCCGCACTGGCCTCACTGTAAAGAAAATGTAGCCCTGAGGGAAAATCTAGGTGTATTTTTGAACGCTTTCAGCTTGGCTGAGCCCACGGAAGGTCCAACTGTTAAGAATGCTGAGAGCAGAAGAGCCCGGACTTTCTTTGTCCTCTGCTTACTCATCTGCCATGGGCACCCCTTACCTCCTTCATCTTATTCAATTCCTGTACCCTCCATCTGAAGTTTCCAGATACATTTTCCTGTTTTCTGACATATGACAGACTTGATATATTATTTGATTAAAGTTTATATGATATAAAATCTCTCTTTTCTTCATTGTCATTATTATTATTATTATTGCTTTTTTTTGGAACTAGATCAGCTGAGCTGAGATTAGCTTTGACTATTGGTTGTAAAGTTCTTGCTGAAGAAACTGTTATTGAAGTGCAGTCTCAAAGAGCATAAGTACCAGGAGAACTAGAAGTAAGGCTGTTAATACGCCAACAAAATGACCACACACGCGTATCTTTGGTTGTGCTGTTGTTTCTGAATTTTGGGGCAGAATTATTTCTAGCAGCACTGGAATATAATTTTTTTCTGAAATTATTTGGTTCGAATTTGTATAGAGATTCATTACATAGTGTCCATTAATGATGTATTATACTTTTTTTTGTCCTTTAGAAACTATTTCAAATGAGACGTTCATTATGAAATCTTTGACTGTACTTGGCTCAAATTAATGTTTAAGGTAGGGATGAGGGGAGAGGAGGAGAATAAACTACCTCCAGAGTAAGTGGACAAAGATGTTAGCTAATTTTGTTCCTTTTCAGTGTGTAGCCCCTGTGCGTGTGGCCTATAAGGACAAAGAAGGCTAGAACATCTCACAATACAAACAGCAGATGTCATCTAAGAGAAAACTTTGTGGAGAATGTAGCATTTAGTCTGGAAAATATAGTTGAGTTTGGATTTTGATAGTTATAAGTGCAAGAAGGGAGCGAATAGTGAGAATAGAAAGATAGGACAGAGAATGCAAAGTCAGGGAGGTGAAGAATCTTCAGAAACCGGAGCATGAGATACATATGAACATGTCGCTTTGCGAAACGAGATTGAAAAATTTGCTATTGGTGACTTTCCGTGTGTTATGGGAGAGGACGTGCTATTTCTCTGCTGGTAGAGATTGGAGAAACAGTTTCTGGTATGAAATCAAAAGCTCAAAAAAAGTTCACCTAGAAGTTACAGATCATCTGGTCTAACTTTCTTTCTTCAGAGATAGAAGTATCTGTGTACTGATTATAAACAGAGTGTTGGAGTGAGGAGGTCGGGGGAAAACAGACTCAGTATTGGCTGCATGATTTACTAGCTCTGTGAACTTGGATGAATTATCAAACTTTCCTAAGCTTCATTTTCCACATCTGCAAAACAGAAATAAAAGGCTGTTGTGAGAAGAAGGGAAACAATGTATGTAGTACTTAGCTTAGTGGCTGGAAGATAGCAAATACTCAAAACACATTTGCTATAATTATTACTGGTAGTGGTATTATTACCCATGATTTCAATGCTATGGTCTCTCTCTCTTCCTTGCTGTGCTTTTACTGAAATTGTACGAGGCGACTAGCGTCAGTGGTCAACTTTCCTGACCTCAGGACAATTTAGTAAATGCTGAGTCTATGTCACTCTGGCTTCCAAGTATGGAAATGGTGGAAGTAACACAGAGGTAGGTAGGATTCATCCCCAAACTCTCTGTTTTAAATGTTACTGACATAAGTATTTTCTAGACATCTTAACAAGCTTTAAATCTAAAAGAATAAGGCAAACACTTCTTTTTTTCTTTCCAACCATCAAAGTACTTTTATTAAGTCACCAGATGAGCACTTTCTAAGGAAAAAATAGTTATGTGTGGTTTGGATATTAAGCATTGACTCAGGCCTATGAAGGAGAATGCCAAGCTATGCCTGCTGACACACAAGTAATAAGAATAGAAAAAATCAAGACTGCCCCAAGTTTGCTAAATAAAGCCATACGTTTGGAGAAGCACAATACACCAAATTCTTATATGCTCCTTTCTCCCCACCCAAGATTGTCCTCTTCATTGACCACCAGCATTATATTTTTTCCTTCCAATACACATATTTTCCCAAGTTTCACAGTTGCCACAGTCTTCTCCCAAGTGTTCCATATTTTTGGACAGTGCTAGTCATAGGTAATATTAAGCAATCCTTCGGAAAGCAAGCCATTGCAAATGATTTTTTAGGATAGGAATTTCATAGAGACTATATGTAGTTGTTCTTACGTTAGGGATTAATTACTTTTATAAGACAAACAATGACTGCAATATAAGCTTTGAGGGACTGACTCACTAAGGAAACAAGACAGGTTTGGAAAACGAATCCCTTGCCATTGACGCACACGGGAGAACATTTTTAAAAAATGGTAATCTGAGAAATTTAATTGCCATGTAACGGTTCACATAAAACTGATACTATCAGTAAACGTGCCATAATTAAATATTCTGTGATTCTGTGTCAGTTTCTAAAAGATTACATTGCACAACCAGGTGTTTAGAGTTCTCAAATGAAAGAAAAGTTACTTAGTTTTCAGCTATTTGGGTTAGTTTTCCTCCCCCTGGGAAGTCATTCTGCATACCTACAAAATGATTTAAAGATGAGACAAACTTAAGAGATGAAAAAGCAAGGAAGAAATGTTTATCTGTTGTGTTCCACTTTTATGTTGTTGGATTCCTTCATCTTTCTGTGCTTCATTTTCTTTTTCAATTTCTAAAATGGGAAGGACTTTTCCAGAGCTACTGCTTTGGGGGGAGTTACCCAGAACTTTTTCGGGAACCACTGTAAGTGGAGATTGGGAGAGGAAAGGAACTCACGTGATCTTCAACCAGGAAAAAGTCATGTTATGTGTTGGACTTTTATTGATTTCGAACAAAGTATTCTTTGAAAAAATATCTTTAAACCAATAGACTGCTAGGTAATTTCTAGGTCTCTTGTATTAAATCTATGTCTTCGGTGACTACTTAGAAGCATCTAAGAGGAAAAAAAGGAGAAAAGTAAAGAAATTGATACAGTTAGGAATCTTTAAAAAGAGCCCCTTTTACTAATTTTTTTTCTTCAAATATTTATGTATTTTTCTTAGCTCAAAAGTAATATGTCCTGGTTGAAAAAAGGTAAAAGAAAGGTTTTACAAATACCCACATTCTTTCACAGACCTGCTGCTCTTGATAGCGCTTCATTTTTAATAACAAGTTGTTAGGCAAGTGCCCATTTTTTATTTCATTGTGCATTCTTATTACTTGGCTTTCCCAAGTAAACAAGCCCACATCTTCGTTGTGGCTCTTTTTCCTATGTCAATATTGGGATCATTCTATCAGCCAAGAGATCCTATTACCTAGGAAACCATGAAAGCTAACACTTATGCTCGCAGATGCTTAGATACATGTAAGTGCAAAAAGAATATTTAATCACTCACCCAACTTCCTTTCTCGTCTCAGTACATAGTTGTGGTTGATGGGCAACTGGTACGAGTGTTTGTGTGTTTGTGTGCGTCATGAGAAGAAAAGGAGAGGAAATGGGAGGCAATTTAGTGTGCTGGAAAGTCATGGAATTCCATGTTTTATGTCGTGTAGATGATGCATTGTAGATTGAGTGACATTATTGTGAAACTCTGCTCAGTCACAATTTTCCTTGAAGTGAATTTGGTGCAGCTTTTCCATTTCAATGTTTCAAACCCCATGACAGTGTGTCCTTCATAACCTTGTCTAAGAGGAAACTGACAAATTCTGATGAGTAAAATGAAATCCACTCACCTAAGATAAACATGCGGAAGGCTTCTCAGTGGAGCCTATGCCATTAGAATCTGTTTCATTGTACCCAGTTGCCAAATTAGAATTGGGAACAAAAGTTTCAAAATAGGGGGATTTTGCTCTTATTTTAGAAAACCTACCTTTTTAGAATTTCAGGCTATGCTCACTCATTTGACTTTATATGTGCCTGCAATGATGACCATCTCATTTCCTGTTACAGCTCCTGCTATGTGGCTCTCACTGTGGACTCTGCCAATTCTTTAACATA
The DNA here is from genome assembly GCF_000325575.1 of Pteropus alecto. NCBI lineage: Eukaryota > Metazoa > Chordata > Mammalia > Chiroptera > Pteropodidae > Pteropus > Pteropus alecto. The sequence goes on along the minus strand of NW_006433378.1, from coordinate 18,472,588 downwards.
TTCTTTCTCTGAGATTCAAACACCTCTATGCCATAATCCAGCTGGTTTTTACTTTTCAGTTAGTCCCACTCTGATCTTCTTTCCAGTGCTCCTAAATTAGGCTGTTTTTGCTTTTTTTCTTTAATCCAAACTTCCACCTTATGCTTAGAAAGGCAGTATACTATATACAAGGAAAACCCTGGGTTTGATTCAGAAGACCCAGATTGGAGTCTTGACTATTTCCCACCTTGAATGTTTGACCTAAATGTCCTTATCTGTAAAATAGTGTAACATCTATTATTTTTACCCCATCACTCTTGAATTATCAAAATGAGATGCTCTGGAAATTAAGAAGCAGTAATCAAATAATAATAATAATAATAATAACAATAATTACTATTATTCCACTTCTAGTAATTGAGTTGCTCTTATTTTTCTGTTATCCGAGGCTAATTTGCTCTACAGGAAATGATCAGAAATTAGAATAGACCTATGCCCTTGCTGGCCTTCTCAGAACCTAGTAATCAGACCCTCTGAGCCCTGATACTATGATTAGGACTTAAGTCTGGTGCAAGACTTGCTCAGCATTGATAACCTGCCTTTCTGGGTCTCTGTCTGCACCAGGCTCATGTTGTACTCTGCCTGCCTAAATATATATGTGTGTGTGTGTGTGTGTAGACCAGGCTCATGTTGTACTCTGCCTGCCTAAATATACATGTGTGTGTGTGTGTGTGTGTGTGCGTAGATGTGTATATGTGTGTGTGTGTGTGTGTGTATATCATCATTTTGATGAGATGAAGGTATGAAGGCAGGAATATATACAGCATATTGTATATATTTCCTTTATTAGAATCTGATCTCCACAGAGGGGACGATATGCTGTATATATCCCTGCCTTCATACCTTAGCACAATATTTGGTGCGTAGTAAATGTGCAATAAAGAGTTGTTAAATAAATTGCTTATTGCATGTTGTATGGTATAATGTGATTTATTCCATGTATTTTAAAAATATTACTAGTGGTATGAATTGAGTTATGTTCCTCCAAAAGATATGTTGAAGACCCAATCCCAAATACCTCAGAATGTGACCTTATTTGGAACTAGGGCTGTTACAGGTGTGATTAAGTTTAAATGAGGTCATACTGTGGCAGGGTAGGCAGAGGGGTGAATGTGGGGTATTTACTCCACTAGTTTCCTACCTGACAGGTCATGGGTTGGCTGTCTCCTCCACCAAAGGCCCATGGCAGATGGCTTTCTCTATACAGTCACCTGTTCTGGGAATCTCACTCTACTCTTTTCTCTTTCAATTTGGGAGTGGTACGAGGTCCCTACTCTTGTTACTCCCGGAACAACACAGTGCTGCAAGCTTTGGTTTTGCCCACACCGTTAGAAAAATTCTTGTTCATCTGAAATTGTCTATTCTGAGAGTGCCATTGTTTTTTGCTTGGAGGCTGGTTGATCTAGTTATTGAAGAAGACACACAATAAGCACGTAAGCATATTTTTAAATGAACAGTTTATAAATTGGTTAGTAGTATCATATTAATGGAATTACTATTACTTCTAAAGAAATAAATCAGTACATTTTCTTTTCTTTCAATAATCTGAATGAGGAGTTAAAAAATAAGTTACTTTAGTACAGAATCTGGTTCAGAGCTACACAAAGCAAGGAAAACTACTTTAAGGATCACATTGTCTTATGGTTATGGAACAAATGGGAAGTTTGAAAGGACAACGTAATCATGGTGTTGATTGATTTCATGTGGCTTTGAGATTTTCTGGCACAAGGAAGATCACTACTGTGTATGGTTTCCACGTGATTGGCGTGTAATGCCAAAATGCAGATTCCTTCTTTCTCTTAAGTGCACTTGGAATTGTAACTCAGGACTGAGATCTTGACACTGGCAAATGGGATTGACTCATTTCTATTTGTCCAAGAAGTAATACATGCCGTTAAAAGACTCCTCTCTCTCTGGCTTTCAACTAAAGAGCCCAAAAGTAGATTGTATTCTGGGATTGAAGAATTTACAGTCTTATACTCGGATCATTGTTTATATTGTATTCTTACACATGTGATATCACTTTTCTTTAATGCATATGTTGTTGATAAAGGCTGAAATTTTGATTACATTTTGAAGACAACATATTTTAAAAATAATATTTTCTAAAACCTTCAATGGTGAAGAAAAGTAGGCAGTAACAATTATTTTCAGGACAGAGTTATCTAAATTATGTCTACTGGATAAATTCAAACTCCCTGGTTTTACCTTACTAAATTTGCCTCTTAATATTCCCTAAGATCTTCAAATGGGACTTGATGAATTTAGCTGAACATAATACAGTAATCTCTTCTCTCTACCTATGGGGAAATCCGATGGGGAAAAATAGAATTGAGGAAATGAGATCATGAGTGAAACCATCAAAATTCTGAGTATATGTTTATCAAAGTAGAACCAAGAAAAACAGTCCATCAAGTAATGCATCATTACATGTAACTTCATTTGGTAATTAATAGCATAAAGTGGATACATATTCATGTATCATCCTTTGATCACCAGTAACTTTCCAGTATTTCCTTTCCCCATATTCTAAATATAATTTGTAAACATTTGTTTTGTTTGATGCCATTAAAATACTGTACAGTTTGCCCTCTGTGTCTGTGGTTCCACATCTGTAGATTCAACCAAGCAAAATCAAATATATTTGAAAAAAGTTTTATGTTGTTGCTCATGTGTACTATGTTGTCAGGCCTAAAATAATTGCATCTGTACTGGACGTATACAGAATTGTTCCCTTGTCATTATTCCCTAAACAGTACAGCATAACAACTTTTACATTGCATTCACATGATATTAGGTGTTATAAATAATCTAGAGATGATTTAGAGTATATATGAGGATGTGCCAGTGTATATGCAAATACTACCCAATTTCACGTAAGGGACTTGAGCATCTGTGGATTTTGATATCCGTGGGGGTCCTTAAACCATTCTCCCAGAGATATCAACTGTAGAGTTTTTCTGTGTCTGTCCTCCCTCCACATGTTCAAGGACTTTCTAATTTTATGAATTGAAATTACCCTTCATTATTTCGGTTTCACTGTGTTTCCTCATACACTCATATGCTTGCCTGAGGTGGGATATCTATTTCTCAACCTCCATTTCCCAGTGCAGGCCCGAGTGATGCCAATTCTGAACATGACAACTGCATTACAAAGTCCATCCCCACCCATAACCTCAGGGATGTTTCCACTCATAAACCAAAACTTTCAGTTGCAAGGCTTGAGAGAGCACTCTCTGAACTCCATTTCTCTCTCCTGCAGTTTCATCGCTTTGCTTCTCCTCTCTTCACCTTGTGATTTACTGCTGCTTCCTTTTCTCAACTTGTAGTTTCCTAGGTCTCTAACTATCGGCAGTGGGAAGAACCTTAAATTCACGTGCACAGAAACCAAAATGCCACTGAGGACACAGTGTGCAGAGTAAATCCATCTGTACTAGAATTTCACCCAAAGGGGAGGGAACTTGAGATTGGGCATGAGTGATTATTCTACACATTTTTAGTAGGGCCTTTTGGCTTTTGTTCATGGTCTTGCCTCTTCTCAGAACAGACTGTTATTCTTCACCATCTGGGAAATGTGTATATTCACCCCTTAAACCCAAGTCAGATGCCACTTCCTGTAGAAACTTTTCCAGCTCCTTCGGGCAGAATTAATCAACTCCTCTGTGGCCATATAGACTTTAGGTGTCTTTTGTTACAAGAATATGTTTTATTTTCAATACCTACTATGTGCTTGGTGCTTACCACATTGTATTAATATACGTTTGTTTGTCTATCTCACTTATTTGACTTTGAACTTTTCCAAAGCAATGATATTAACCTCACAGGGTTTAAGATGCTGGCATCTGGCATAACATAAGAACAAATGCTGTTTAAATAAATGAGTAAATATTTGAATGAGTATTCTGACTGAATTAGTTAGACTATTTAGTAGACGAATGTAAAAACTAATTTATTAAATATATTAATACATTAATAAATTTATATATTTACAAATGTTAATTTTTTATTTTTACTTCTATTGCATATATTTTTATCTTTAGGTTTTATTAGATCAAAAATTCTGTAAAAATCAAAAATGATTCATTATTATACTCTCAGCTCAAGATACATGATGCCCCGTAGGCACTTACTGCATATTTTTAGAATGTGTGAATAAAGACTAAAAACACAACAATGTAGAATTGAGATAACTCAATCTTCAATACTTTTTTCCAATGGAAACCAACACATTTTATTTTTGTTCTTTTCAACCCAAGCTAAATCTCTTAGTTCTACATCACTTTGATAAGTAACTGGACATGGAAAAGGTGAAAGTATGGACAAAGAGAGGAGATATAATCCATTTAGGGTAAATCAGAAGACTTTAGTTTGAAAAATTTCTTTCGGCACATGAGAAACCAATGGTTTGAAACCAAGGTAAACCTGTGGGTGGAACTGATTTGCACATTTAAAAACTGCCTCAAACTGCATGCATCACCTGACTATTTGTCAAACCATTGCCTTGCTTTTTCTTATGCCTAATTTGTTTTTGAAGGAAAAGTGGTATTTTGCTGAGAAGAAAGATATGTTTTCTCTCCATGGATACTTGTCTTTCTTACTTCTGTTAAAATTGTAGCTGTTGATAAGGTCCAAGACTCTTGCGATGGTGATTTTTGGTATATCTATTGATACGAATATTGCACGTGCTAAGGAAACATATGCACAGACAAAAGTGCACATGGTGTACCCACAGCCAGTTACACAGAATGCTCATGCATGCATCTGTTGCCCATTAATTTTCTTCCTACTCTTTGCATCATTCTTTTGAAGAAGCTCCAACAGCCTATTGCTTTGCCCAATTGTTTATAATGTCTATAAATCAGGAAATTGAACCAAATAAAACATCTAGGTTGTGTTTGCAAAAAATCTGAATATTTTGGTTTTGTTTTATTTTCCCAGGTTTAGAAAACATAAGATTGAGCTCTGCTTGAAGCTTTTTTTTTTTTTTTCCTAGTTACTCATCTTTTGGGAAATTGCTTACTTTCTTCTGCCAGTTAGTAGGTTCAAACCACATTTCGGTGTATTGCTCAGTTTGTTTTTGTTTCTGCTATAAATGTTGACAGTTTTTCTTAAGAGTCTTGTGAGTAGGCAAAACAAAACAAAACATAACTCTAAAAACTACACCCTTAGAAATCAGATAAAAGTGCCTGATGAACAGGGCTACCTTCTAGCACCTGTTTTTAACTTTCAGCTGTGACATTTTTAGCAATAGCTGTAGTACATCAATTAAACTGTGTTCAGATTTGAGCTCTCAATGAACTGAATTTGAAATATTAGTATTTCTATTAGAAACCCAGGTAAAGAGGACAGTTGGGGAAGGAATCCAAGATTTCAAGTTTGATTTATTGACTATGTATGTCAACAATATGCTTTTGATTTGCAGAGTAACGTGAAAAATACTCAGAATCTGTGCTTAGGTCAATTATGAGTCTGTATTTTGTGTCACAGACATCGTATTCAATCTTTCCACTTTATTTCCCAGTCACTGTTTTATAGAGGGATATAGTAGACAAGAAAGAACATCTAACAGCCTGAGTGAATCAGTTACATAAAACATTGATGAGATGCAATGAATAACACAACCTAAGGGGGGGAAAAATCCTTTTTTTTTTTTTTTAATTAAAGGTTAATAGACTACTTGTCCCAACTTGATACCTAAGCAGGTCTACACAACGTGACCACAAATTCAGTGATAATCTATGGCAACTTGACTTATATCATTTTTTTATTCATGTGATCTTGGTCTTAATATAAATACATACCCAAAGAATTTGTGTTTTTAGGTGAATAAACTATTTCCATGATTCAGCTACACAGTTAAGCAAAGACGCTAAATGTATTATTTACAACAAAAGTAACTGATTTATACCACTTGTGTTTGCATAGAGCTATACAGTTTATAAAATAATTTCACCTCCATGACTCACTCTAGTGGAAGAAGAAGGATTAATAGACTCATTGTGTGGATCAGGCCTCCAAGGATCGACATAATCCATTGGTTCATGACCAAGGTGAAAAGAAAACCAAGACGCCTTCCAAGGCTTATATCGTAGTCCCTTTTTTCAGTGTCTGAAAATATACTCACTGCATAAGATGCATAAACTTAAGTTCCATGGCCACCTGTTAAGAAACAGTTTTTAAAACTTAGGCTTCTCCCTCTTATCAGTGAAATGGAATTTGGAAAAACCATAAGGCAACAAGAGATCCTGATATTTCTTCAGAATCCTGAAATTAGGACATCATTCTCTCCACAAGACATTTTGTGTGCTGTGCATGAAACATATTCATAGGGACAATACCAAGATTTTGGCAATTTGCAGATGGTTGAGTCTGTCACTGAAGAGTAACTTCATTGAAAAACATTCCATTTAGTGAACAGAATCAGTTAAACTGCTTGGTTTCTTAGGAACATATGTTTCCCAAACCGATATTTCAATGAATGAATACCAGCTCCAGGAAAGGTGTCAGTAGGTGCTTCGAAAACAAATTGTGCAGAGTCACCATTTTGGGAGATGGGGACACATAAATTCTGGAGATTTAAATGATATTAGTTTTGAAGTAAAAAAAACAAACAAACTATTAAATGTTTTCCTAGTGTTTCTCCAACTGATTAGAATACACATACATAAATATAGGTACATTTATATATATAAGGATGTATATAATTTATTAATATATATTAACTAATATATATTAATAATTTGAGGAATTGAGTTTGGGAAGTGTTGGAAAAAGGGTTCATTTTCTTACTGATTGTTTTAACTTTGCATTATCATAGCATTTTATAAGATTTGTGAATTCTACTATGTATATAATTTTTAAATATTTCCACGCCACTATTAAATCGGACTTATTTAAAATACAGATGAGACAGAGGTTCAAAGTACAAGAGAAACTTCTTGTTTCAATGTATACATTTCTGCTTATATTATTTTCTGTTCCTCTAAAGAAGCTTCAGTCTGAACTTACTGACTTAAAAACCTCGATCTGGAATTCCAGTTCTCTGCCTTCCGGGCCTATATGCCCTCTCAAATTCTCTCTCTCTCTTTCTTTTTTTTTACATAATTGAATTCAACTCAACACCACCAATCGACTGGATATAATGGACTATTTCATCCCCAAACAGCAAAATATACATTTTTTTTTTCAAATTCGCTTGAAACATTCACCAAGATAGATCACATTCTGGACCATAAGACATACCTTAAATTTCAAAGACTAGAAATCATACAGCGTCTGCTCTCAGATCAACTTATTTCCTTATTACATGATCACATTTGGGAATAATATCTTTCCTTCCTGTTTGGTAGGATCTGAATCTTTTAAAGCTATTTCCACTGGGGTCTTTGTGTACACCAGACTTTTAAGTGTCAGGTGAGAAGTCCCAAAGCAGTCCCAGGTGCCTGTTAAGACGTGGAGGCACAGCCGTCAGCAACCCTCACAGCAGCTCTTTCATGGAAAGGCCGTCCCTGCTTGTTATCCGGAGGATGACTGACTCATGGTGTTCCATGCTTTGTGTCCTTTTTGTTCCTTGGCCTGTGACTCACCTCCACCATGCTTTTTCCACTTTTAGCTTCATTTCTCCCAGCTGTGACTTGTGTTCCTGGTTTCATCCTTGGCTTCCAAGTCATTGTTTTTTTTTTTTTTTTAATCCATTTTCTGCTTCTGATTTATTGCTGATGTATCTTTCCTGCTTTACCCTCTGCCCTTGGCCATGGCTCTGACTAACTGTAAATTGCTGATCAAGGGCTGGTCGCTATTGCCTTGAGTGCTCTGACTCTTATGACCTTGGCACCACGATAACCTCGTTTGTGCTGTCACGATAGCGATAACTTCCCTTTCCCGAGTTATTAGCGAACATGTGCCTTGTACTTCTTACTTGCTATTTGTCAAACAGTGCTTGCTCTGGCGAACAAGGCCTTCATAATGCAAGAAAAATTAGACTAGGTTTAAGGGATTCTGAAGAGTACGAATTATACTAAAATAGAATTTAGTGTACAAACACTGTTAGTTTCAGCAAATACTGGTCTCCTTCAAGGTGTTCTTGTGTTCTTTGTTAAATTATGTCACGAGTTGCTCATAGTCTCTCGTCTAGCTGTGCCTGGTCCTAAAGGAGGCAGATTACAGGAGACCAGAGAATAAGTGAATACTTATCATGAGACAGTAAGAAATGCTGCTGTTACAAAATGGTTATGTAAGACAAGGCTTGGTATTGAGAGAAGGATGACGAGATCCGGAAATGCAAATGAAGAAGGATGTTTTTCTTTCTCATTCTTTCTTTTCTTCTTTCTTCCTACTATCAATATTTATACATTTTTAATGAGCAAAAATGGGATAAATACATTTAAGTTTAAGATAAAATACAAACGATCAAGTCATGCCTCCAGGAATGTTTCTATTTTGCTTCATGGGCTGCATATATTCTGTTATGATGGAGAGAGAAAGCTAAGATGAGCTAATTCACATTAAACACTGTCCAAGAAAACTATGAGCACATTTGTGTTAACCCAAAATGAGTAGTAGAGGAGATGGATTTAAGTCGGGAAGGAAAGCAGAAAACTAAATGAAAAGTTGTGATTGCTCTAACCTCTGTCGCCACCAGTCTTTTCAGCTGATCACCTCTTACTTCACCTCCACCTCCTGGTCCTCTGGCAGGGAAGAAACTGTGGCCTGCAGAGACGTGCTCCAAACTGGGTTCCTTCGGCATGATCTACAGAGCTTTCAAACAGGGGAGGAATCCTGAAAGCATTGCTAATTGCTGATCTCTCAAAGTCTAAGGCAATAAAAAGAGAGCAGGGCCTCTGCTTCACAAAATGTAAGAGGCAGGCATAGTTTACATGCCAGACTGTAGTGGAAACAGACAAGAGCAAAAACATATATAATTCTTATAGAAGTGATTTTAACAAGAACAGAAACAGAGCATGCAATCCTACTTAGTGCATTCTAACCCTCAAATAGATTTTCAATCTTTCTATTTCTACCACTTTCCAGACTTTTGTATAGTGGACAAAATGTGAGTCATAATGGACTAATGAATAACGTTTCATTTCACAAAACATTTATATAACATAATGGCTTTCAGACTGAGCGATTCTAGTGGGCTGTGTTCTCAAAACACCTCCTTCTTCCTTCTGGTCTTGTAACCTGATAAGCCCACTCTGCCCTGCCTCTCAACCTCCTATTGGGTTCTTATGCACATGTCACACAGACCTTACCAGAAGAAATAATAGTGCAGGGCTTGCCATATGTCCTCAGTAGGGCCAACTAGAGTAATTTTTTTCAGTTAACATATCAACATGTGGGGAGAAAACTCTTTCATATGGAAGACTGTGAAACTGGATTGCTGGCAAACGTATTTTCTACTAGACGGGGAGAAGCTGCCTGCAGAAAGAAGCCAAGACAGAGGGTAGTGAAAGGGATCTTGATGCCTGTAGTTCTTCCTTCCATCTGATGAGTTACACCAATGGTATTTCCAGCTGCATGAGCTGTGGATTTCTCTTTTACACTTGTGATAATTTAAATAAGACTTCCATTACTTGCAACGAAAAGAGTCCTAATATAGAGTGACAATAAATTTAAGGAAAAGTTGAGCTCAGTTTACCTCCCTACATTTGTGTTTGGGAGTGAGGGGAGGGGATGTAGGGAATAACCTCAGAGGGTGTCCCAACATGCCAGAGGATGACATGTTGGGCTTATGTGTCCATTCGGGTCTGAACCCCTCTGTAAACAGGATCTGAGGAATTTATTTTAATGCCTCAGGGCCAAACACTGTTGGTACAGGGCAAATGCTTAGTTAATGCTTAATGAGTAAAATGAATCTAGGAATAAAAATATATATTTCTGCAAGTACAATTTGGTTTGATGACGTCGGCTTTGTGGAAGTAGATATGAGGTACATTTTGTCATGGAGCTCACTGTCCCTTCTGTTAAAATCCAGAAACCAATCCTTCATGGGGGTGAGTGAGGAGGCAAACAATTTACTTGTGACTTTACTCAATCCAGCAACCTTGAAGTGAAGAATATGGCTTTAGTAGAAATCAAGTAGTTTTTTATTTTGAAATTGAATCTTAATTGTATCTAATATGGTCCTTATGGGTTTAGGGAAAAATGCATAGATCAGTTTGCCTGGCACGCAGAAAGTACTCAATAAATGTAAGTTATAATTAGAGAAACAAACCTACAATAAAAAACAAATAACACAGAAAAAGTCATGGCCTTTATTCCATTGACAAGTTTCTTATCAATCATCAAATTGTCCAGATCTCGATCCCTTAAAATATAAGATTGCATCCAAGAAAGAATGGGCCCTACTGTATACTTCTCCACCTCCTCCCCTTCTCTCAGTTTGCATACAGCTTTATCTCTGTTTACAAACTCCTGATTTTGAAATTATGTGTAAGCAAGGCTTGGGGACACAATGAGTGCCATATTGTCATAGTTTATTTGGTTTCCTCCAAATAGTGGAAGACTCTGTTCCTGATAGTATCTGTGAACAACCAAATTTCTTTAGAATTCAGCCAGTGATTAACATCTACTTCTCTTTCTGCTTCTCCTATGACATCTATGAGTGGGTATACACTAAGCTCCCTTGTTCTCTGTCTTCTGCTTGAACGCAGCCAATGGGGGAGGGTCTTCAGTGGGAGATCAGAAGGTAGAAGAAGAGAGAGGATGGGATATTGATTTCCTCAGCTCTCTCCCTGCTGGTCTGCGGTAAAGGACTGGTTTCTCACTTTACTGCAGGCCACTAGTCTCTAGGAAATCAGTTTCTTCTATACCTACTGCTGAAGTTACCCCTGGCTGGGATCTAGAAACGGAGCCCTTACTTCTTACTTCAGCTCTGTCTCCTTATATTTCTTGCTTGGGATGTTTCAGTGTTCATTTTTGATTTCTTTTAACCTTTCCCACTGTTTGTAAATAGTCCCTTCATTTAACTTTTCTCAGTTACTCTATTGGAGTGTACCATCTACTTCTGGCTGGAACTCTGTCTGATGCAGAGCCTATTAATTGCCAACATTTCTTACTTAGGTAAATGATTTCATTTAATCTACACTTCAGTACCCGTTAGCAGTCCATGCTACTTGGATAAGTAAACTAGAACTCAGAGAATTGTATTAACTTGTATAAAGGCACCTATCTAACAAGCAGAAGAGCCTGAATTCAAAGCCAGATCTTCGGAATTCTTGTTTAGGGATGTAGCCACTAATACATGCTGTCCTGTCTTTTTTTATTTTTTATTTTTTTAAGTAAGGCAGCCCTTAGTTGACCTCACAGATCACGAGGACCTTGTCAGCTTACAATCTCTTATTCTTTTTTAATTTTTAATTTTTAATTTCTTATTTTTTATGCCTACAGCACCTGGTCTTACTAGGTGGTCTCCTATCCAGGTACTAACCAGGCCTGACCCTGCTTAGCTTCTGAGATCAGATGAGATAGGGCTTGTTCAGGGTGGTATGGCTGGAGACTGTCTTGTCTTTAGTTCCAAGTGCTTCCACCAGTTCAGAAAAATTCAGGGGATGTATGTGCTTCTGTCCAATATATTTAAGAGACGATCCGATTTAGTACAACAACTTGTCTATTTATAAAATTCTTAAGAAGTAAATACATTCAAGTTTCTAAAAATACACATGCAGGATTACCTAAGTATTCACTTTATTATGTCTTATACTTGATTACTAGAGCCTTAAACTTATTTTTTCCTCCCTGTATTGGAATAATTGTTAGAAGAAATTTAACTGACTCACATTGAAGACTCCTTGTCCAAAAATCCTTACAAGAATTCATTTGTTCTATAAATGTAATTTCATATTTTCTTTATTTCTAATTATTTGAATCAACCTTTACCCCAAATTATTTTACTTGCATCACTGAATATCTAAATGTTCGCAGAATCATATTTGACAGTTTCAATTCTAAATCTGACAAAAATTTATTATTTTTCCAGTCTTCTATTTTGTCCAAAGACTTCAGTACAGTTGGCACTGGTCAAGAATGAAATTTACACAGTTAGTCCTTTGGCCTTTGTTTGATAAAGCCAAACATTATAACTTTGATAATTTCCCCTCAAATACCATTATTTTATTCCACATAACAGATGCTTGAATTTATCCCCCATAATCAATTTTCTTTAATTTCTTTCTGAAAGTTTAGTTTTTATTATTTTTATTTTTTTTAATGTTAATCAGCCTTCACATTCTCTTATTTCTTTGTGGTATTGAACTATCCAGCCCATCAATGAGCATTTTCTTCAGTAGGTTCTCTGACAACAACGATCAAGACATAATCCTCCACCTTCTCTGCCCTGTTAAGCTAAATTTCCAAAAGGAAAAATTCAGCTTTTTATTAGATTGTCTGCCACCCCGGTCTTCATTTAAATTGAGTAGATTACTATGATAGTGGTCATTTCTGTCAGGAAGGTCCTGGCTGTATTCCTGGTCTTTGAATTCCCAAAGACAAAGTTAATTTCTATTCTTAGGTCACTAACAAAGCAATGTGCAATTTCCAAATCAATCAAGACACAATTTTATGAGGAAGGCCTTGTTTTCACCGGGGCGGGGGAGGGGAGAAGGGAGCAATTTTAGATTTTTGTTCAGAGTCTGGAGGACAGCCATGCAATGCCACCAAAGCACAGGGTGATGGAAAGAACAAACAATATTGAACCCAAGGCCCAGGTTAGTTCCTGAAACCATCTCAAAGTTAAGAAGTCTCTTTTCATGTTTCTCATCTGAGCAATACAGATGATAATGAAAGGGGATGGGGTCTTACCTTCACCAATTCAGTGGTGAAAAGATAGGATGGATAGACATGCAAAAGGTTTTGAAACTGGTAAACCCTTTGCAAATTTCTTAGAATTTAGGAACGACATTTATGAACCAGTCACTTTGTAGCTGACTGACCATATTGTTACGATAAGACTAATTTTTTTGCACATATTTTTCTGTCCAACATTATTACATATTTTCCCACTTTTATTACTAGAGAACAGCCAGGCAACACCTGATTCCTCACATAAAATTTTCGGTTATCTCTATTCTTTTTATATAGACTTAATTGCCTTTACCTAGTCTTTAACTAAAAATCTTTTTAAGAGACCTTTAATTTTTAATATAAAATAAATGAACATACACTTTAAAAGACCAGAACGTGCAGAAAGGATAGATCATCACTGTCCAAACATGTAAGCTATGAGCCATAAAATGAAAGCCTCATGTGTTATATTAAATTCTCTAGTAGTCACATTTATGACAAAATAAAAAGAAACTGATGAAATTAAGTTTTGTAACATATTTTATTTAGTCCAATATATCAATACACAATAATTTCAGTATGTAATCAATATAAAAATTATCAACGAGATATTTTACTTTTTTCATTATAGGTCTTTGAAATCTGGTGTGCATTATAGCACATCTCTTATCTCACTAGGACTATCCATATTTCAAGTGTTTACTATGCATCTGTGACTGCTGGCAACCATGTGTAGCATCCACACTGGAAAGCATGAAACTCATGCTGCTTTCTATGCCTTGAGTAGTTAAGTTTTTTTTTTCTCTTTGACCTAGGAGTCTGGTGTCTTTCATCCAGCTCCCTGAAACTGCGGCAGGCTAACTTGTTATCTTGCAGGTCAGATGAAATCTTATATCCTTCACTCTTGACAAGGCTTTTCCAGGCTCACATGGTAAAAGGGCCCGTTAAGCTTATGACAACGGATCCAAAGAAAGTGAAGCACAGTCAGTCATGCGCTCTGTTTCCATTATAATCCAGCAACGCCAGCCTTGAGTAAATACAATGTTTTGTGATCACTTAGTGACAACAAAAGTGTCCTCAAAATTAATATTGTTAATGAGGATGGTGGCAACTGCGTGTTGACCAGCTCCAGCCATTGAAACAATTTGTGCTAGAAGCAAAATTTATATCTGGAATTTTCCCACATTCTTATTTAGCAACTTCTAAGGCATATAATCTTACCTCTATCTCCAGATACTTATTACATCCTGTTAATTTACCACATCCATTAATGACATGATCCATGAGTTCTAAAATATCCACTTAGCAAATGTGTATCTGGTAAGTGGACATTCTCTGTCTGTGTTCTTTTCTCTCCCAAATCCCACAGTGTCTTCCCCACTTCATCTCCAAAAAATTCCTAAAAATTCCTGGCCATGTGTCTCATTTTTCCTTTTTTAGAAAAGTGATCACTTCTAAAGAATTAAAACAGAAAGATCAAGCCTAAGGACAGGTAAGAGAATCTTAGCATCAGAGGCTCAAAGTTTGAGAACTGATACAATGATTATGAAAATGTAAATATGTGACCTTCTTCCTCCAGGCTATGCTCCTTGGAGGAAGGCAGTTAAAGGACAAAATTGCATAGCCTGAGAACAATTGTACAGGTTTTCACCCTATGAATATCTACACAAAAGAAGGCTGGACCACAGCCTCATTCTCCCAAGATCCCTCAATCACACACACTCTCTTGTTGTGATTCAAGGTCTTATCTGTGCTATTTTCAATTTGTTGGACTGCGCTTCTTTCAGTGGCATGGCAATGATTGTTTTTGCGATAGGCCTTAAATTAATGAGGCTATATCTCCCAAAGGAATATTATATCTTATACCTCTTCTCTTAAAAACCTGGCAAAGATTTTCCTGTTCCTAGTTGGGAAGACATTTGGATAGTGTTACACAATGCCGTGATCAAAAGCAGGGGTGGATATGCTATAGCCTGTGGGTCAAATCCATCTCACTGTCTTTTTTTTTTTTTTTTATGGCCCACAAGGTAAAAATGTTTTTTACCTTTTAACTTCATTAAACGAAATGTTATCCTCCCCCAAAATAATTTTATTTTTCTCGTTAGTAGATCGACATTACGAAAACGTATACTCTATTATTACTACATTTTAATTTGAATTTCATCAATAAAAATATTATTTTCTCTGTTGTTGTATGTTTCTACATAATATTTTTTGTTTCTTGGCCATTGAAGACAAAAATATTTACTATCTGGCTCTTTACAGGAAATATTTGCTCACTCTGCTCAGATTCCGAGCAGGTTACAGGTGAGACTGAAATCCTCTTCTACTTGGGAGTCAGCTCACTGCCTTCCACGATCCTTGCTCTGAGCTGAGATGTTGGAAACAGTTAAAGGTTCTGTTTAGTGTGTAAATGGAATTTTACTCGGCTTCTTCAAACAAAAATTTTCACCTAACAATATTTTCTCATCAGCCATTGCCATGTTGGTATCACAGAAAAGTTGTTGAAGATTCTTGGGCTTCTGTTCTATCATTGGCCTATACAATGGCCACGGTGATGAACACAGCAGGTAGAATGGATCTTCTGAGTCAATGGATATGGTTCATTAGCTAATCTGTGTTCTAAAAAGGGATAGAGTTAAAATAGCATAATCCTGCACATGAAACTATGATATCACCATTTAAAAATATTATCATTGAAATGTGAAAATATTGTGACATGTGATTTTCTTTCTCCAGGGCAATTCTTTAGGTGATATAGGATATAGAAGCACTCATAAACACTGTATGTAAAAGAAGGTGAATTTGGCATGTTTTTATTAAAACTACTCTCATTTTATTTAAACATTAAAAAAAACAAACAGTGAAGTTTGGAAGATGTGGACTTGTATATGTTATTCTGTCCAGGAAGTTAAATAAATTATAAAGACTAAAAATGGTAGCTTTTTTTTTTTTTTTTTTTTAAGAATAGCTTGATAATGGTTTGTCCTCAATTTCCTGGCATTAAGAATGATGACATGGTTTCATCTTGCTGTAACTGCACTGAGAGGACAAAGGAGCATAATTTACAGCAGGGGAAGGATTTTTGAGGACAAAAAAGATTCTTGTTTAATCTTGCTTTTCTGTTGACTATTACAACTTCCCACAACTGCGTCTTTAACTGGGACGAGAAAAGCATTCTTCCCCAAGGCGGGTATAGTTTTCTGACTTCCTGAACTCTAATTAGCCTCTCTTCATTCACCCTATATTTGTTACTACTAGATCTGGCTGGTACTGGTACTATTCTCTGGAATATTCTTGCTACATTTGCATTTTTTTCCTTGGCAAATTGGCTTTTAGCATAAGTTAGAGTCACTCCTGTTTGGAGACCACTGTCCAAACAGGTTAAGCCTAGAAAAGTGTTAACTATAAATTTTCAAAATTGTGTCATGCTTAACACTACCCATTAACTATAGACAAAGCCTGTTGGTTAAAATAAGAAGGTGGGATTCTCCTTGCTTTTATTATTATTATTCTGCACTGTATTTGTTTTCTACTGCTGCATAACAAATGATCACAAATTTAGTGGTTTATGACATTAGAAACTTATCTTCTTACTGTTTCTGTAGGTCAGGACCCTGGGCACGGTGTGGATGGGTTCACCGTTGAGGGTTTCGGATCCTCATTAAGATCACTGGCTGTTGGCAGAATTTATTTTCTTGTGGTTTTAGTACTGAGTCCTTATGTTCCTTCTAAATGTTGGTCAGAAACTACTTACAGAGACTCAGTACTGTCTGAAGTTCCTTGAGAAATGGCCCCTCCATTTAAAGCCAGCAGCAGTGCATCAAATTTCTCATGCTTCACATCTCTGACTTTCCCTTCTGTAATCAGTTGGAAAAAACTTGCCGCTTTTTAAGAGATTATTTGATTAAGTCAGGCCTCCTGGATTATCTTCTATTTTAAGGTCCAGTGATTTGTATCCTTACTTGCTTCTGCAAATTCCCATCAGAGAAGTCCTTAGATTAAGTTTGATAGAATAACCGGAGAGACTGTGTGTCTATACCAGGGTCCTGGAACTTTTGGGGGCCATTTCAAGGTTCTGCCTCCCACATATACTATACTACATGCATACATGTAGTATAGTACATAATAAGTGATATTTAGAGAGAGAGAGAGAGTAAAGAAATTGAGAGACTCTGAAGAGTGTTATAGAATTAAAATAAGAAAGCAAAGCAAAACAAAACAAAACCTTTATTTTTCAGTCCTTGGTTTGGTAAGTGTGGGGAGACTTTCAGTGATAATCTCTTTGGAAATATATTTGATCTGTTTCTTTCTAAGTATTTTGGACTAAATAACAAAACTTCACATGTAAGTCTAATAACCTTATGTGATTCAACATAATTGAGATTCCCAACCAATTCATTGATAGAGTTCTTATCAATGCTTGAGATAGCACAGGGAACTATTGGAGCAAAAAGAGATAGATTTTCTGCCTAAAACAGTTTTGGTGGTATTAATGATTTTTATGAATGGCATATTTTTCTGTTCCAATACATAGAGTTATGTCAGGAAACAAAGTTGTAAGTATTTTGCCTTGGTGGAGGATGCTTAGGGACCACCAGCTCAGGACCCTTGCAATGTCATATTTATATGTTTGAGCTCTTTTCCTACTTTGTTTGAGATTGCTATTCCATTCTTTTACTTAATTTTCTTTTTAAACATCTCTTCCATTTTCCTAATTTGCCATAGACGAGGCTGTCAGTTGTCTTAGACCCCATGCCCTATCTCAGCTTATCCTTCCAGTCCATTGTCAAAACCTATCAATTTTTTCCAATCTTCACTTGCTTTAATTTACCTTCAGAATAAAGTTCAGTCTTCTAGACATATGAAACGCTATTCCCTTCCTAACTCTCCAAGATCAACAATTCTCACCCGACCCAACTATTTGGACCATTTGTAGTTTCTCAAATATATTTCTCATTCTTCTGCGTTTTTGTTCATGTCGCTATCACTGCATAATGACTATTCTCTCTCCCACATGCCTAACTCATTCTTATATTCTACTTATCATTCAAAATCAAAGTCAGGTGTCACCTCCATTCCCCCAAACTCCCATTACGACATGGGCTAGGCACCCTTTTCTATGCTTCGATAGTCCCCTATACATATATTCCTTTTACGTCACTTTTTACGCTTAATGAGACCTGTTGTTTTGCTGTTCTGTTTCCCCCAAAGAAAATAAAACTTGAAGTTAGGAAATTTGTTGTTCATCACTGTGTTCCTAGCTTCATGAATAATGCTATTTCTTGAATAAATATGTGAGTAAATGAACAGATGAATAAAGCATGTACAGAGTGACTATTGAAATCACAGTTCAGTGGTTCAATATGTTATGAATACTCCCTTATACTTCTATTATTCAGGTAAAAAAATGAAAAGGATGATATAGTCCAGACATTCAAAGAAAATGCAGTGAAACAGAATTGCATTGCCAAGGGCATACAGTCATTGACCCTTTCAGATTTCTTGAATTTCTATTTGTTTTATCCAAATGCATATTATTTTAATTTTAATTTTGAAGATGAAGCAATATGCATTTTTAAAATTTTCATTTTTAAAGGAAACCAACCATTTATATAGAGAGTCCCTTTGACCTTAAAGATGATATGGAATGGAAAGCACATAGATTGTCCCAAATTCCACAAGTGTGTGCCACATGAGTGTTGGTTGATGCAGTTATGAAGTGTAGGTTGATAGGTCTGTACCCACAGTGCGTTAATCTTGAGAAATGTAAATATGTTAATGATTTAAGCAGCCTTTCACCTAGGCTTTGGAGGTAGTTGACAAAGGTCCCTATATATTTCATAAACGAGAGGAGGAGGAAATGTTAGTGTCGATAGTCAACATCTTCATGGTACAAAGACATTGGATATTTGTTGGTCATCTACTCATTCGATCAGTTTAGACAACCAGCATTTCTTTAACCTGAATTAATAAACTTGGTAGCCTACATTGATCAAATTAACTGGAAAGTTTCTAAATTTGTTTTTCAAATTGTTTTACATAATAATGGCAATAGAAAGCACAATGAAAACAAAGCTTCACATGATTAACAAAATAGGCCTTCATTAATTACTTACGAAATTTTGAAAGAGTTAAGTATCTCAGTCTCTTCAGGCTGTTGCAACAAAATATTAAAGAATGGGTGGCTTATAAATATCAGAAATTTATTTCTCAGAGTTATGGAAGCTGGAAGTCTAAGATCAGGGTGCCAGATGGTTGGGTTAGAGCTC
Source organism: Pteropus alecto (assembly GCF_000325575.1). Classification (NCBI taxonomy): domain Eukaryota; kingdom Metazoa; phylum Chordata; class Mammalia; order Chiroptera; family Pteropodidae; genus Pteropus; species Pteropus alecto. Next base: position 18,453,494 of record NW_006433378.1, on the reverse strand, counting down.
TTTTCTGGGTTGCAGATTTCACATGTCCTCATATAGTAAAAAGGGACTAGGGAGCTCTGTGGGATCTCTTTCGTAAATGCACTAATCCCATTCATGAGGGCTCTGCCCTCATGACCAGCTTACTCCCCAAATTCCTTACTCATTAATTCATTACCTCAGGGTTTAGAATTTCAAAATATGAATTTAGAGGAAACACAAACATTCAGATAATAGCAGTAAACCATTCTGAAATTAAGAAATCTTAAAAATCAATCTCCCATCCATTTTTTATTAGACAACAGAGAACTATATTAAATATGTGAACTACGTGTGCTGATTTTGATAATAGCAGTTTTGAATGAAAGGACACATATTTCTATGATGAGTCATAAAAAGAAGAAGCATACATTGGTTGTTTCCCACCTGGATTTTTCATAATGCACATAGATTTGGAAAGTTCTAAATGTTTTGATGAATTTAAGGCTTCTTGGAAGTTTCAGACTGTTTTTAGACAATTTAAAATTAATTCTTAGGTTGAGAGTAAAGAGGCCCTATAAATAGATCTCTTTTAACCTGCCTAAGTCCTGAGCCAATTGAGAAGACAAAAGCTTCAAAAAATGATCTTTTGAAACACAGAGCAAAAAGGCACAGAAGAGAATGTATACTTCTTATGGGCCTCCCACTTCCAAGATGGAAGGACTGGGAAGAGGCTGGAAACTCATGTCTAGTTTCACTTTCCAAAGTCAATGCTCAGATGAAACCTGCTGGTCCTGGAGGACCGAATGAGGGCACAACAGAGACACCTGGCCAACAGAGGCATTTATGGTGTTTCTTGTGCATAAAATAAGGTTAGTTGTCTTAATACTTCGTTTTTGGCCATGTTGAATTTCTCTGTGTTCTGATTGCAGTGAAGAACTAATGAATTTTTAAACATATTTCCCAGATCTTTTCCTTTTGCAAACATGCTCAACTGCAACAGACTAAATACATTTCCCCAAGTCCCTACTCTAAAATTTATGCCTGAAGTGGAGAGTATCATTATCAAAATTATTATTCATAACTGTGGACACATATTTAAGAGAACTAAGATTATGCTTTTTCAGAAAACTTCCAGATGGAAATTAAAAGCACAAATGTATAAATATGTTTATATATGCAGATATTTGGTATTTTGCAAACAAATATTCAAATATTTGCCAATTTTCCAGTTTTTATCTTTGTGTCATGAAAACATGATTATTTAAATCATATACCTGAAAAGAACAATTATTTTACAATTGAAATGTTCATCCTCACCAACATTCTATTTGCATTTTATCAAGATTTAGTAAATTAGTTTTGTTTATGAAACACTATTAGATTTTCTGAATTAAATATATAAGTAATTTCACTAATATATGTATAACCTCTAAGCCTCCATATATTTATGTATTCTCTGATTGTAGATTTAAAATCTCTGATTGGAGATTTGAAGATGAAAGTTTAGAAGTGAGTGGTTTATAAGGATCAAAAATTCACCATTGAATTAACTTGCAACATGTGAGAAATGCTTTGGTTAATTAAAAAAGCAGTTTTAAAGATAAAACACTAACATATAGCCACATAATGTTAATAAGACTTGCCCTATTTAATTTCTATGTAATAAAAAATACTAGGATTAATGTTTTAGTTTAAATGTGTTTCAGCCACCTCTGTAATAAACTTTTATGAACTGACCTTTCTAGATACATTTTATTTCCTGGGTATACAAGGTATAGGAAAAAAACCATAGGGATATGAATGAAAACAGTTACAGACTGCCTTTCAAAATGAAGCACTTGTGTTTAATTTATTTTATCTTTTGCCACTACCCCCATAGCTTTCATTATTTAAAGGGCCCAGAAAAATATTGCTTATATGAATTAATGGTAAATGTGTTTTTGTTGTTGTTTTTATTGTTTTTACTTGCCATTGCTTGAAACAATACATGTTTAATCAAAAACAGAGGCTAATTCTTTTTCATACTTGTGTTGTGGTCTCTCAACTTCCTGAAGAGGCACAAATAAAACCACTAAGCCACATCATAAAATACTTTATTTGCTTTGAGGTATCAGTTATTATTATGAATGAAAGACATTCAGAAGAATGGACATATTAAAAAGTACCTTCATCTTGTGTTCCTTAACTGTGAATTTCTGATTATTCTACAGAACAACAAACTTCTAGAGACTGAGCTTATGCAGCTTAATGGAAAAAATTACATGCGTAAGTCAGTGAAGAGTCGAAAAGTCAAGTAGTTGGAGAGTTGGGTGTGCTAGTCATGGGTGACCTTTGGCTGTCTTCTTGAAGACATGTGAGTTGAAACTTTACCTAATCTTTGAACTTGAAACCACAGTCCGATTGTGTGGTATCTAGGATTGAAGTAGTGCAGTACATACCCTTGATTTTTTTCTAAAAGTGATGAAGCAGATGGACTCTGGTTCATCAGAATTTGTGATCTTCTACCTATATCCAGTTTCAATGTGTAAACAAAATAATGGATAATGCCTATTCATATTGTTTATATCCACATGATATAGACTCACAACTTCTATTCTTTCTTTGGTTGAAGAAGTTGGAAAGCTATTAATTGTATTTCCCAGAACTCTTTGTAGCTGCGGTTTAGAAACTGTGAGAATCTGCCAATCTGCCCAATTGTCATGAGATTTAGAGGGTTGGATGTAAGGGAGAAGCCATTCTCCTGCAACTTTTAGCTGTTGCTGCTGGCCAGCAAGCTCACAGAAACATGGAGTTTGCTCAATTCAATTTTCTACTGTACATTCTCCAGCTCCCAGGGTGTCAAGAAACAGACATTGAAGTGCTAGTATTGATCTGAACTTCCAGTTTGGGAATCACAGCTGTCAGTGTCTATTTTCCAGAATCTTGGATTAGGAGAAACCACTGGAGTAAGTCATTTGGGCTTCTTCCATCCAGCACAGCTTCGGCGGCGGCCTTATTGGGTTGCTGTTGATATTTTGAAGTCATTCCAGGAGACCACATCTAGAAACCATTCCTTGAGCCTTTTCAATGATTTTGTAAGTACCAACCTCTCTGTTTTAAGTCTGTCCCTGCTTAAAACACTTAGAGCATTTTCTCTGTCCTGCACTGAATTCCTCCTAATATAACAGGCAAGCAAATAATGATGTTACTATTTAGAATACAAAATTCTATTTCACTTTAATTGCAATCAATATTATTTCTTTGAAGTCATATCTGCACTTCCACTTCCATTAGATAATGAAAGACCTGATGTGCCCAGATCCAAATCTATAATCAGGTAAGTTAGAGAGTAAATTTGCACAGTAAAAAGTCAGTTTTTTCATTTCATAACTCTCTGAACTGTTAAGAATAACAAGAGTTAATTTATATTTGACTAAGATGTATATCACTGATGTCCTTAAGGTAGTCATCAAAATCACGTATCAAAGTTCAGGGTCTAGATATATTGTGGTCAGTGAAGAATGCAGCTGTACTTCAAAAAAAAAGACGAGTAATACTTAATGAATTTAATAATAACAGTGCAGTGTGTGTGTGTGTGTGTGTGTGTGTGTGTGTGTGTGTGTTTTCCTGTCTGCATAGACAAAGGGTTTATGAAGTTTGAGCAAACAGTTCTATACATGTAAGTTCTCCACAGAAAACTCTTTGGAGCCTGTTCAAGGCAAGTGCTATCTGAGCTTGGTTAAAATACTGGCTTAAAGTGATAGCCAGTCATGGAGAATAGCGCTGGCTTGGACACCAGGAAACCAGACTAACTCAGGCAAGGTCTTATGAGGTTCGCTGGACCTAAAATTAAGTGAATATAGTCTGTCTCCTGGTTTGGTTTCCATGGGAATTTGTGTTTATGGGGGAAGCCTGAGATTGTGTCTTCCAAGCCAAAATATTTGGACAGTTCAATCAGTTTGGCTCTTCACTGAATTCAGCTAACTGAATGCTCTGTCTTTATGGCTGGTGTGAAATGCTGATAGAATTGACCAGGTGAAACTCATTGTCAAGTGTCAGAGTCAGTGTGTTTACTCCTCTCCAGGCTGATGTTGAGCAAATTTGACTCATGTTTGGTTGATGGGAAGAGATGTCATGAGCAATGAGAACTGAGTGAACCAGATAGGCCTTGGGTGAACTTGAACATTTCTTAATCCAAACTTCTTGTAGTTATTTAGCGATAAGCTCATAATCCTTGTAGTTATTTAGCGATAAGCTCATAATCTTTCTCGCTCCTCTGAGAGAGCAGGAAAATGATTCACCAGATTGGCATGGTTGTCTTCATGATGTTTCTGCTGCTATCGGAGAAGTGAAGGAAGGACATGCAATAGTAAGATCTTCCTATCTAAGAAGTAGGTAGTTTGTAATGCATTTCTAGGGCTGATCAAATCAGTTCAGTCCAATTTATATATATTTGTTGTATACTGAATCTGTATACAACACCTGACACAGCATAAACATAGGGACAAAAGATATCTTTATCTTCAAGGCTTAGAGTGGTGGTTTTCAATCATGGCTGTGTGGTAGACTCACTTGCAAAGCTTTAAAAAATCCTCCTGCCTGGTTTCTGTGCAGACCACTTCAACTGCAATGTCTGTGGACTCCTACCTAAGTGCTAGTGTGCTTTTAAAGTTCTCCAAGTGTTTCTGATATGTAATCAGAGCTAAGAACTATGTTCAGTGGAATAGAAATACATACATATAAGATGTGATAAATACTAGCATTTATGGCTAAAATTAGGCTGGTATAGATCTTTTTAGCACACTAACATTTTTTTTTTTGAAATCATCTTTAGAAGCTCACAGTCTATTATGTTCTCTATGACTAAGTCCTCCTTAGTATTATTGGTTCCTATGGCAATTTGTACTTAGCCTTTCACAATACCTGTAATCACATTTGAAATGATATGTCATTACTATCTTCCTTGATATGTTGAAAACTCAGTAAGAGTAAAGTTTTTCTATTACCTAACACAGTGCCAGGCACAGAGTAGATGTTTAACAAGTAATTTTTAATCAGATGAATGAATGATTTTGCCAAGAATAAATTGCTGTGCTCGTATAAGCCATAATTCATTACTAATGAGGTTCTCACTCATATTCTAGGTCATGGAACTGTCCTGAAAAATGCTATCAAGAGCATAAATAATAGATCTGGCATGAAAGCTAGGACTTAGAACTACTTAAGAGTTGTATGTTTCAGGCAGGCTGGCCTCTCTACTGTAATGTGAAACTAAAAGTTTTTGTGCCTGGGGTTTTATTTTTTATTATTCAGTTTTCATTTAAAGTTTTAAAATTATTCCTTTATATTTTTTCAATATCATAGTAAAAGATATCTAAGTATATACCAAGTCAAAATGTCTCCTTAATGAGACTTTAATTGCTGCATTATCAAACTGCCATCTTCATTCTCCTTTTGACGCCATTCTAAAACTTGATTTGTGTTAAAAACCAGTCGTTTCTTTCTTGTTGGTTACTAGGTTACAACATTTTGTGAGCCTTGTCTCTTTATAGCTAAGAGCAAAAAGCTAGCTAACCCAGAAGCAGGGAATAATTAGCAAATTCACACATTATCTTTCCATTTAGACTTCAAATCCAAAGTCTACAGGTTAACATGATACTTTATCTTTTGATCAAAGGGGTTTCCATTTTTAAAAAATGTGATCATTTTGGCTCAATAATTAAATTCTAGATCTTCCAAAATCCTGCCACCTTTTCTTCAAGAACCAAACAAACATCTCCATTGAAGACAGAGTAGGTTATTAACTAAAAAAAACAACAACAATGTATTTGAATTTTAAACAGAGGATAATCATTTCCAGGCACAAATTCATACACACGCACTTATACACATGTGTGGGTATATATATGTATATATGTGACAATGGAAAATTAGATCTGTAACAATTCATGCATGCACAAATGTGTAACTGGCTAAGAATAAGGAAAATCAAATTTCCTAAAGACATATATATTCAAGCAGGCTTGATATGTGTGTGGCTTTGCCAAGTGGAATATTGGCTAATAGTAGACCATCTTCTATTAATTCAGAAACTCTCCCAAAATAAAGATCACTGTGACCTGCTATATAGACACCTGCATTAGAAACAGAGAGAATTGAAATAGGGCTGACAACCAGAAAACCCGTGAGTATCTCATGATTCACTGTGAAATCCAAAGATGTGGATGATATTTCAGGAAGAAGAAATCATTTTCTGACTTAAAAAAGTAGCCACCTTTATGCTGCATAACTTCCCAGTATATATGTCTTTAAGGAAGACAATAAATGAAATTGTTAGTTGCCAACCCTACTGAAATGTTTATAATATAATAAGAAGGAATTAAGTTATCTAGAAAATCCCCTCTCAGAATATTGTGATTTCTTAAGCACTTGCTCATTCTAAGATAGCTCACCATGGTCAGAAGCCAGACTTTAGAGATGCGCTTCTCAGATTCGAGTCTCCCTATTGTCTCTGACTGGCTTTGGGTCTATAAACAAAGCCAGTCACTACTTTGGGTCACTACTTTAGGCTTCGGCTTCTCTGTCTGCAAAGTGTGAATATTTACAGTATTCACCTCAGAGGGTTGTTCTGAGGATATGCTTAATGTTTAAAAAGTACTCTAAGTTAATATTTACAAAGATCCAGAAGGGTGGGGACACATAGTACGAGCGGTAGGTATGAGTGTCTTATTAGATAAATATACTCTTAGAGAGTCACTGTACATATCTCTTTGCTTCAGACAAGCATCTGAAAATCTTCTTGATTTTGGATAGAGCCAGCTTGTGGCTGGGCCAGGGCAGCTCAGAGAGCACACAGATGCCTCTCATACTTTCCCAGAAGAAATATTTCCTGGAAGCAAGAAATGCATGGCTTGCTCTCTAGCGTGACATTAATAAAAAGCTAAGCCTCGATAAGGAGCATCCCACAACTGTGGCAGAAGTAAAGACATAAGAAATAAGGCACTTGCAGAAATGCCTTAAAACCTCCTATTCCTGGGTCATTTCTTCTGCTCATAGTGTTGCCCGTGTCTTACCTGCAGGTACATCACCTGTGGAAACTTTTCTGCCTGCTCTTCTTTATATATGAAGCTGTCCCCTGTCCTCCTCTGTCCCCACCACAGCCTACAGGTTGTACCTCTTGAGGCCGAACTCATGACACTGCTTCAGGGTCATCTAGCATCAGCAGTTGTGAACTCAAAACAGCCGTCTTCCAATGCCCTGACTTCTGGGACTGTTACTCCGTTATTCCAATCCTTCACCAGTCCAGTTCTTCACTATCTTTGTTTCTGTTTTCGCCAGTCTGTCTTCTATCTCATACTTCTCTGCACCCCTTATGGGGAAATTATCCCTTCTTTTCTGTATCTTCTACTTCTTGTTCTCCATTGAAGTTATCTTTGGTTTTGATAAAGTTTTCTTTTTTCATTTTTAAGATGAAACTCTTCCTAGACTCAGTTTCCCCATGTAGCATTTGTCTAGATGTCTTGATTCCTTCTCTTCTCTTCTAGTGACATGAAAAACTGTTGCACTTTGGCCTGACGCCTCACCAACTCTTTTGAAAATTTCTAGCAACTCTCACCTATGCCCTCCGATGTATTATAGCCAATAGGGAGTTTTTGTTTCTCTTTTCACTTGACCTTCTTGGTGACATTATTACCGTCTACCACTTTCTCCTCTTTTTTTTTTCTCTTTTTTTTAGTCAGGCATCAAATTTTATTCAAAGCAAACTGTGTATTCCAAAGTGATCATGAAACAACTCAAAATGCAGAGACAGAGGACAAGAAATATCTCACTGGCCAGTAGATTGTTTTAATTCTCTCACTCTATGAAACTCAAGCATTTCATTTTTAGGTAAGGTAAACTGTAACTTTATTAGACTGCGATACTGAAAGATTTTGTCCTGTAGACTAGTTTCCATTTAGTCAGTCAACTGTTTCTAGCTGTCTCAATCAGAATAGATGCATTTACAGAACCTACTGTCCCTTGGCCTTCTTTGTAAGCAACTTTAGATCTGCAATGCACTTGGCAATTGCCTTTTCCTGCTGTGCAGAGATGCTCCACACCACATCCTTTCCCACCCAGTTTATCATGAGCTCTTGTTCCTTACATCATAGTGGTTAGACATTTATGTATCTTTTTACAAAGTGAGCTCCCTCCCCCCATAACTCTGGTACCCACCTGGCACTATACATAGTTGTTACAATATTATTGACTATATGCCTTATGCTGTATTTCGAATCACCACGACTAATTTGTAACTGCCAATGTGAATTTCTTAATCTTTTCATCTTTTTCATTCAGACCCCCAACCCCCATCCCATCTGGCAACCATCAGTTCTCTGTATCTATGAGTCTGTGTCTGTTTTGCTTGTTCATTTTGATTTTTAGATTCCATAAATAAGTGAAATCATATGGTATTTGTCTTCATCTGACTTATTTCACTTAGCATAACACCCTCTAGGTCTGTCTATGTTGTTGCAAATAGAAAAATTTCATTCTTTTTATGACCGAGTAATATTCAATTGTATGTATGTACCACATCTTCTTTATCTAGTCGTCTGTTGGTGAACATTTAGGCTGCTTCCATATCTTGGCTGTTGTAAATGATGCTGTAATGAACATTGGGATCCATATACCTCTTTGGATTAGTTTTTAGGATTTCTTCAGATAAATAACTTGCTCGATGTCACTATTCATCAGAGAAGTTGCCATTATCTAAAAAAAAAATTTCTGGTAGCTTTTGCCCTGAGTTCTTGTGGCAGATCTGAATGTGTCTCCTCCGAGTGTTTCGCCTCACTCCACACATAACTACATAACAGCAACTATCTCATCTATTTTTGCCCATGTGTGTGTGTGTGTGTGTGTGTGTCTACTCTCCACTCTAAGTTACCTGAGAGCCCATGAGCCTTCATCGGTGTTTTGGCCAGAAACACAGCTCCGTTTTGGCCAGAAACACAGCTCTGTAAGAGGAACATCAGCAGAGTCCTTTGTAATACTTTAGAGATGGCATAAACTTTCCCTTTTGGAAAAGAAAAAAAAAAAACTGAAAATTTAGTTACATAGAAGTTCAAAGAGTGGTTTTTCCCACGTAGTTTCTTCCATAGCACAAGGTTGGTTGGTGTAGAGAAGAAAGCCTGGTCTGTTTCAGGAGAAAATGTCGAAGGGTGGGGTTTCTTTATCAAAAAGTCAAAAACTGTGGTGGTTATAGTGCTGAAAGTGGTTGCTGTGTGTGGGAATGTGTTGATAAATCCAGTCTGTAGAAATATATTAAACTCAGCAAAATCATTTGTTCTGTAAGGCAGCAGTCCCCAACCTTTTTGGCGCCAGGGACCGGTGCTCCTATGAGATTCTAATGCCAGATGATCTGAGGTGGAGCTGAGGTGGCGATGCTAGCGCTGGGGAGTGGCTGCAAATACAGATGAAGCTTCGCTTGCTTGACCGCTGTTCATGTCCTGCTGTGTGGCTCGGTTCCTAACAGGCCACGGACTGGTACCAGTCTGTGGCCTGGGGGTTGGGAACCTCTGCTGTAAGTCACAGGGATCAGAGAAAGGAAAGGAGGGGATCAAATGAATCTTGTGTTAGAGTGTCATCTCAGAAACCCTAAGAGAACATGAAAGCTTACTTAATTAATACATTCGTTAATTAAACAGATGTGGTAAAACACCTACCATGTTCTAGGGCATTGCCAGATGTAGTAGGAATACAATGTGATCAAACCTAACAAGCAAATCAAAACCCAAACCAACCAGTCAACCAACCAATCAACCAACCAATAAAACAAATCAAAAACAAAAACAAAATAAGCAGAAAACTCAATAACAACAGCAAACAAACATTGCTTCTACCTTCATGGTACTTGAAATCTAGATGTGAAGACTAAAATCAACAAAAATTTTTTATCAAGGCATAAAGCATGACTTGGATGGATGTTAGGAAAAAGAGTTACGTGGAATTGGGAAAGCACAGGCAAGAAGGAGTCCATCCGGAGCTGATTAACACAAAACTCCATTACAAACACGGGTTCCCATGTAAACCAAAGCAAAAGGAATCTAAAGAGGCTGAGAGTGTAACATTTGTTGTAGGTTTGGGATGTAATTTCCATCAGGCCCATCCTGAATTCTTTCAGCCCCTGAGCATGTGAAAAGGGGGAGTTTATTTCTTGGCCAGTGTTGCTAGGAGTTACAAGTGATTTGTTAAAAGGAAAAAATGTTTTCTGCATCATTTGTTATGTATCTGCTACAATGGGTACTGCTGTAACACTAGTCATGAAATTAAATATCATCAGAACAAAAACTCATTGAAACCAATTAAGAAATATTTGCTTAAATCAAGGCCTACAGCTTCCGCGAGAGAAGCAATGATGCCACTAGAAACTGGTAAAATCTTGTGTAACTTCCTTCTCCAAGCCAATGAGTGTATTTCATACATTGCTATTAATTCTAACACTAATCATATATTGCTATTGATTAACAGTACACACAAAGATTCTTATTAGGCTGAAGTTGGAAATGTAAGATAAATAAGTTCTGGAGATCTAATATACAGCACGGTGACTATAGTTAGTAATAATATATTGTATACTCGAAATTTGCTAGAGAGTAGATCTTGTGTTCTCACTACACACAAAAAATGATAACTATGTAAGTTAATTAGCTTGATTGTGGTAATCATTTCACAATGTGTATGTACCTAAAAACATCCCGTCATACACTTTAAATACACACAGTTTTGTTTTGTTTTGTTTTGTCAATCATAGCTCAGTTAATCTGGGAAATAAATGAACGAACACATAAAAAACTAGAATTTTGGAAGAATCAATGCATATTAGTCAGCCTAAAGGAAGGGCACTTTATTCAAATGCCCCAAATGGTTGTTAGAAGAAAACCGGTAGTACAATTCTTCAACATTGCAAGCTTTCATAAGATCTAGCGTGTCAAAGGATAGAGAATTCACACTGCTTTGCTTTGTGTTGGAATAGTCATTATTTTCTATGAAGGAGCAATTTCTTAGTTGGATGAATGCTACGTTAATCAAACACAGAAATCCTGGTTGACTATGGGCACAAAAGAAAGATAGTGAACAGGATCTTTAAATTTCCATTCTCTTTTCAGGATGAAAGGTGGAATTGGTATTTTTCTTCCATTTGAAGTCACTTGTGACTTAACACTCATGCTCTCCCCACCTTTACTTTTTTTTTAAAAAAAACTCTATTCTTGTTAATGTGTTTCTCAGCCAGGAAAAATGACATTAGGAAAAACACATTGCACAGGTTAAAAAGAGGACAGAAATGGAAATCTCAAAGTGAAATAATCTTCATGAAAAAAAGTTATTTCATATCTCTTTGATGATGAAAATATCACTCAATTTTGGAAAACTTTTACATTTAATTTATTTCTCACCACCTTTTAAGAGAGTTGGTGATATAGATTTTCTTGACAAATAGACCTAGCTATAAATTACTGCTACCCAGATCTAGAAATTTTTCTTCTTATTTTATAAATGCATTTTTAGATATTAGAAAAAGAATAGGTCAATTTCATTCTCTTTCCAGTAAATATCTGTTATTTTTGTTTCTAAAATTAAAAAAAAAATGCTTTAAAACATTTACAATCATTTATTATCTTCAATGTCTGAATTGTGTCCATATAGTTGCAGACTAAGAGGGTCTAACATATGTTGATACATAAACTTTATCTCATTTACCTCCCCCAAATAATTAAAAGACACTTCAGGAGGAATTCAGTCTGTATTATTCTTAAATTTTATCTGCCCTGACATGCCAAAAAAAAAAAAAAAAAAATAAAGAATATTTTCAAAGGACAGTTGTAGCTAAACCATTTGGTACTAGTTATCCTGGTGCTTATTAAAATGAAGCTTAGTTTCCAAGTTACTCTTAAGTATTTTAAAATTCAGATTGGAGTTGGGGACATATTTCTAATGATTTGTTTAGTCTGGTATTATCATCAACCTTTAACATGGGCTGAACCAGCTTTCTCTATGATTGGCGCTCTTATCACATCTGTTACATTGTTATTGAGCAGACATGCTCTCATAGGAAATGTTAGGGCAAGTTACCCTGGGCCTTTGAATCTGGATGTCTGTTGGACAGTTTAGTTGTTACTGGATTTGAGGTTGCTTGGCAGAAACCAGCTTTTCATCTGGTTCTTCCCCTTTGGAGTGGGTGATGGAGCAGGGTTTCTGTACAGAGAAATGGACACTGAGAACATCCTAGAAGCCATCTTTTTTTCTGAAAAAAAAAGCAAGTGCTTGTGGGATAAACTGTCAGTTCTCTGGGCTTCTCTATAGCTACAGAGTTCTGTGTGTTCAATTACTTCTCTTGAACTGCAACCTGACATCTGCGATGAACTCTCTGGGCGCCAGCCCTTGGTGTTTTAACTCAACCAAACAGGCATACATGCCACTCTGGACCAGATATTCTAAAAGCAATAGGAAGATGTGACTGTGACCTTAGCTAGTTTACTGCTGTGGGAAAATGAGGTGGGAAAAGCACATTCAAAACAACTCTAATGATAGATCGCTACCTACTAAGTATCATCTGCTAATGGAACCTGAGGAGTTTAATGGGAGAATTTCCCGCTAGAAAGATTTTGACAGAAACCAAGAAGTCTTTCTAGGCAGAGCAAACATTTAGGTTTTGTTCTCTACCAATTGGCCCCAAGCTACATTTTCAGTTTTGGTGTTTACTATTTAACAAGTCATTTAGTTAGATAGTTCATCAAATGTATGTGACTGTGTAGATTAATTATTATTGAGTGCTGGGGTAAACCAACCAGGCACTCAAGAAGTTTGCAGCCTATCAGAGCAGAAAATCCCTGCCTTAACAGGAAATTCTCAGAGAATGAAAGTTAAGGTGGGAGGTTCCCATTGTGAGGTGAGATACTGTTTTAAATATCGAAAGCGCTGGAGTTGAGATTAGTAGAAATGAACATGCCAAGGAAATAGTCACACAAAAAAATTGGAAAACTCATAAGAGAGGTTGTCTGGGCTACTGACCTGCTTGTATTATTCGTTTTTTCACTAAACAAGAAGGTTTTGATTGTGTGTCATGGGCCAGAAGTTATGCCACACATAAGAGGCAGAGGAACTAGACAAATGATGATTGTCTTTTTTAAAATATCCACAACTCGAAGGGGAGACCAGGCCTCCAAAATCAACTTTTAACATAGAGAAAAGAGGAACATTTGTCTTCAAATGGGGAAAATGAGAATCCATACTAAAAAATTTGAGCTCAGTCTTGAAGGACTAGCAGATATCAAAGAGCTGCACAGATGAAGAAGGTCATTCTAGGTAGAGGGGATACATGCAGAAATCTGTGTGATATGAGAGAAGATAAATCATCCAGCATATTTTTATTTATTCTGAGAACTGCACCTAAGCTAGGGGCTGAGCAGCAGGCAAGTATGAGAATGCTGTCAGATATGATGACGGAAGAGATAGTGGGGTTAGTATATAAAAACTAAAGTGAGGACACCTCTTGTTAGTGTGAGAATGAGCCATGAAAAGATTTTAGGATCTGGCAGCATAGAAGCAATACGTGGTCAGGTGTGAAGAATGGCTACATTCTAGGCACGAAGTACATGGAGAAAAGATCTGAGGGACAGACTTTTAAAGTTAAGTCATGCATAGAGATCGCTGGGGAAGAAAACCAGGAAAAATAACTAAGAATGGTCAGAAAGCAGAAAAAAGCCAGGATAGAAGGTCGTTAAGACTGTGTCATAGAAGACAAGGTAAAGGCTGAAGAGAAATGCTAAATACGCTGATGGAGACCTGTAGAATAAAAGTTGAGAGGTCACCTGACATGGCAATAATAGAGTCATAGGTGACCTTTATAAGCACAGACTTGGTACATTGTTGGAAATAGAAAGCAAATTACAGGGGGTGGGGGAAGGGGGAAGTAGGTGGAGAGGAAATAGATATAATGGGCGTAGAAAATTCATTTGAAAAATCTGGCAGAGCTTTTGGCTGGCAATACATGGCCAAAGGGAGAACAGAATTGATAGCTAAATGAGGAAGCATGTTGTCATTTTCTCTTATACGTAAACCATGTGTTTCAGCTTAAATGACCTAATCTCAGTCTCTGAATGTGTATTTGGCATTTCCTCTTCTGTACTACCGCTAAGCTCCCTATTTTTGCCCTTCTTCTCTATTTGTCCAAAGTGTATCACTTATTCAATTTAAGATCACATACGTGTAGTAAGTGTTTGACATATTTAATTGATTGAAAAGTTTCCTCTTTGCTTTGTTGGATTTGGAGATTCTGCTAATATAAGTCAGTTCCAAGAAAAAGAAGAATAAAAAGGAATAATAACATCCTGGAATGGATAGGCATTTAAGATTTTTTACAAAGGAGACATCAAATCTTATCGTATTGAACACAAATGATTTTTTTTCCTGCTAGTTTCTATGGAAGATATGCAACTAAAAACTGTAATTTTAGGCCAAATCATTCACTGAACAAAGAAACAAAGAAGCACCTCACTCTCAACCTTCTCAAAGGGACTATATTCACATTCCGAGTTAAAAAAAAAGTTGTTTAGGGATGAGAGTTTGAAGATTGAGACATGCAGACACCTAAATATTTCCCCTCTATTTCCTCTAAAGAGGCGTCTAGAACTAAAAAATTAATAACATTTCCAGCAAAGGACACAACTATTTATTTTGTATTTGTTATGTACCAGACATTATGCTAGGAGTTTTATGTATGTATTTCCTTCTCACAATAATACTGAGAAAAGGATTATATTAGTTGGAATTCAAAGATGTGTCAACTGAAGCTCAGAGACACCTGGAAATAGGTCTTAAGTGATCTTCAAGACACATTGCCTCAACAGTGATTCCGTTGTTATATCGCATAATTATATTGACAAAGTTCACATAGTCACTAAAAACTTGATTTTTCCTGAAAGACTGTTTCCTGTAAGCACTGAAACAGCTATAAAAGGAAAAAAAGGGAAACACACAAAATAACAGACTCAGCTGTTTGTGAGACAACATGTCATACAAAATATTAGAAATATCAATACCAAAAATAATAGAAACGCTAATGATGATGCCACTACATTTTATTCTATCGCGTAGTACTTCAACTATTTTACATATCCCCCCGACCCCATGTGTTCTTATTCAGTTTTGTGGAACTGAGTGCTGGAAAATCCAGAATCTTGCTGGACCGTTCTTAATAAGATTCTTCTGGTTTGGAAAAAGCGTTGAACTACGTATGCTAGAAAAGTTTGAAGTAACAAAACTCGTTTCTTTCTATTACAACTGGCTGGCCCTGGACATGCAAAAATATCAGAAAATGCCTGAAAATGGAAAATGGGAGTTCCATCATAAAGCAAGAGTTGGCCCTGTGGGTTTGGAATGTGGCTGGAAGGTCCCCGGCTCTGGAACAAAGATGGCTAGCACAGCTGGCCAGCTCTGGAAATTTTCAGAGATTTCTGGCCGGTTTTCTGGGGCTTGGCTGGCTGGCTTTAGGGAGGCTGTGCTCTGGGTTCTCCCTGGTGCAGAGAACAGTGAGCATAGCCAGCTGGCTCCTACATGTGGCCAAGTTGGCAGATGAACTAATTCAACTTTTGGGGGACCAAGAGAAAGGGAGCCTTATGATCAGCAAATCCAGGAGAGAGGAAGAAACTGATAAATTAGCTGATGGATTCCAATCGCCAGGGGAGAACTGAGTAACATAAAAGAATGTTCTGTTTTCACCAGTACGGACTCAGGTACCATTGAACTCCTATATAATAATGAGCTTAGTAATTGCGTCTATATTAAGAATGAATGGGCTTAAAATCTCCTGATATGAACATGACAAAGGTTCTTTCCTTTATCAAACTCTAGTCAGGTTCCTCTGATCCCTCTTCTTGACTAGTCCTCCATCTTGGTCTATAAAAACTACAGGCTCTGGACGCAAATGATTTTTGTCTACCCATCCCCCAACATTGAAAGCCTTAAACAAACACTAACAGTTTCTAACAGCTCAAAGCCTCATCCTTAGCAAGAACCTAGCCCTTCTTAAAGTGCCTATCTGAGAAAGCTCAAGGCTGCCAAAATAATTTACTGTTTGTTCAAGCCAACACCTGATACAGGCAGCTACCACCCTCTTTTAGAACTCAATAAAAAGGGCTTACAATTGTGAATCTTTCTTCTGTCCCTTTGAGATGTATATGAATCTCCTGCAACTCAGACAGGCTTCCTCAATGACCTGAAAGCCCTTCATTTAAAATGCAGAGTAGGGCCTCTGTCTCCAAGTCTCTGTGAGAGGATAGTATTCTAACTTTGATGATTGCCAGCTATCAGACACAGTTGGCCTAATTGACCTTGACACTGACCAAACCTTTGTAATTTTTCACTTCCCTTACTCTACTGAGCTTCCTCTTGCCCCACTCCCTAATCCCTCACTTTCCCTTTAAAACACCCAGTCACTTCTATACAAGTGGAAGTTGAGTTTGACACTGGACTCTCTTTCCTATGGCAATAGTATATTACAGATTAAAATCTACCCTTATCACTTAACTTTGTTTATCTTTGCTAGACACAAACATTAATCTTTAAAAACTTAGCTTTGAAACAATGAAATATCAAAATCGAAGCACTAAGAAAGTGAATTTAGGAGAGGTTTTCAGAGTGACAGGTAGTTGCTAACATGGTCCTCAATATCCTCCATCTCCTGGTATTCTTACACTTGTGAAATCCCCACTCACGGAATATGGGCTGGAATATACTGTCTTGCTACTAATAAATAGAAAATGGCAGAAATGATGGGATGTCACTTCTGAGATTATGTAACAGAGAACCATGTCTTCCATGGATGCTCTCTTGTTATCTCTTGGTTTACTCTTTCTGGAGGAAGTCAACACCCATGATATGAGACAGGCCTGTTGAGAAGGTCAGGAGAGAAAGCTCAGAAGCCAGTCTCTGGAGTCCATCCATCTGCTACATGAGCTTGGGAGTGGGTTCTTCTTCAGTTGAGCCTGGAGATGACTGCAGCTCCAGTCAACACCTTAATTAAAGACTCGAGAGAGACCACCTAGCTAAGTTGTTTCCAGATTCTTGACCCATAGAAACTGTGAGATAATTAATATTTGTTGATTTAAGTCACTAAATTTGGGGGCAATTTTTTTATGCAGCTATAAGTAACCACCTTTACCTAAGTGGTTTACCCAAGTTTAGAATAAACTGTCTCTACCCATGCATGAAGATATACATTAATGCATCGTGTCTATAGACTTTTCACGTCTAAGAAGAAATTTCCAGAGTTTTTGTTTAGAGCAGAAGTTCCTTAACTGGCTGCTGTGGTAATAAGGGAAACATATTTCTAGTTTTATTTCTTCTAGAGAGTTCCATCTGTTTGGATGTGTGCCACAAATATCAATTTTCAAATACAATTCAAAATTCCTACATTAAGGTCAGAGAACACTTTGGGATTGCTCTCACACCCTCTCACCCATATAAAATTATTTTCTAAAATCATGTAACTTTTTACTGAATCTACTTGTAAATGCCTTGAATGACTTACAGTAATTCTTCTATTTTACCTGAGAGGCCAAGCTCAGATGAGAACTACCACTTCTGGGGGGATTTCTATTCTTCATTTAATCTATGTGTAGATTGTTTTATCACCAGGCCGGTTCAGCTTGCTGTAGCTGAGTCCATCTTTCCCTGTAAAGAATTTCCCTAAGTTTGCCTTATCTCACCCATTCGACTACCTTTTAAGCCCAGGACAGATATCACCTTCGAGTTAATTTCATTCGGACTGTGACAAAATATTTAAAATAAAATACATGATCTGTAAGAGCCCTTTCCATGTAGTTAAAAGTTATTTTGCCTAGATGTTTATTAGTATTAATTTTAATGGCAACATGCTCAATAGCCCTCAAATTGGGAGAGTATTTTAAAACTAAGATTCCTCTCACTAGCACCCAGGACTAATACGATTAAATAATGATCACAACTCTATTAAAACCGGTAGCCTTAAAGTCCAGGGACTGTTAAAGAACACATTGCTCATTCAATATTAGGAAATAAGAGAAATAAAACCAATAAAAAATCCTTACACTAAGCTGATTATTTGCCTGTGTCAAATACTTCACCTATAATAATGCAATAACTTTTTCAAATAGGTGCTACTGTTGATAGTACTTCACGGATGAGGAAACGGAGGCCCAGAGATGTTAAGTAACTCTCCCAAGATCACATAACTAGTAAGTGGTAGAACCAGGGTTTATACCCAAGGCTGGCTGGCTCCGAGGCTGTACTATGAGCTCCTGCATGATACGACTTCTCAAAAGAAGCTGTGACTGTGCTCTATAGAAACTGGTTGAACCACTAAGTCGTTTACTTTCTTTTTCTATTTTTAAATCCCTATATTGACTGTAAGCAAGATCCTCAGAAACTATGGTCATTGACCATAATTTTAGAACCACTTTTCTGAGCCATGCTTCCCTGAAATGCAAAATTTTTTCTATCAGGCCAAATCCTAGATTGGTGATTGAAAAATAAATAAGAATATTTTATGTGATTTTACATATGTGGGTGAGTAGGTTTGTGTACGTGTTTATATGTATGCATACTTATGTATATATGTGAATAGACATAAGTGTGTATAATATGGAATGAAATCCTAACCAAATCAAAAAACTAATACACAGTTGTGGTAAGAGAAAAATATCCCCACCCCCAAAGATGTCCACATCCTAATCCTCAACACATTTGAATATGTTATCTTACATAGCAAAAGAGACTTTGCAGATATAATTTTAGGAATTCTGAGATTAGAGGATTATTTTGGATTATTCAGGTACACCAAATGTAATCATAAAGGCCCAATGAGAGAGAGGTAGGAGAGTCAGACTCAGAGAGAGACTGGAAGATATTATGCTGCTGGCTTTGAAGATGGAGGGAGGTACCAAGACCCAAGGAATGCAAGTAAATTTCAGAAACTAGGAGAAGAAAAATGGGGAGTTGGACAGATTCTCCCTTAGAGCCTTCAGAAGGAATCAGCCCTACCAACATCCTGATTTAATTCCAGTGAAACCCATTTTGGACCTTTGATCTTCAGACTAAAAATAATAAGTTCATGTTGTAATAAGCCATTAAGTTTGTGGTAATCTAACAGTCACAGCAGACCAATACAACCACCTCAATTGAACAACCTAGAATGCATTTTTCCATGTTGAAAATGAAGAAACCCAGATCTGTCTTTGGTGGCATCTGTGGGATTTCTTATCCCTTTTATCTTCAACTGTGCATCACTTTTCTCATGCTTCTTTCTTTTTCTCTGAATAAAACTAATAATGACTTGTGAGCAGTTGCTCTTCTGTAATATTCTGTAATTCCACTCTCCAGGGCACCACATCCACAGAGAGTCTAGTAGAATCTGAATGCATATTGATTTGTTGATCTCTTTTGCTTATCACTCTTTTCTGAATTGAGCATCTTATAATTTTTCTGGAATAAAGTAACTACAATATAAACCAAGATGCAGTGAAATAAATAATTGCCCCCTTTCCCCCTCTTCTTTCCTATTTTTTTGAAACATTTAATTTAAATTTATTTTAGTTTGTGTAGAGTTGACTCTCATACCAGACCTATTACAGAAAGTATGAAATACATTTTGAAAGAAAAATAACATAAACCAGATACTACTTTCCTTCTGATATTTAAGAAAGAAAAATAGTTTGTTTCTGTCCAAATTTTTGTGTTCATAAAAAATATTTTTGAGGCCCTCAATGCCTATTCCCATCTTCTTATTGGCTTGTGCTTTTCTGTATATTTCTGTACCCTAATATCATCCTTTTGCTATGTGCTATTTATTTAGACAGCCTGAACAATGCTGTTATCTAAATTATATGCAAACATGATCTGCTACAAGGATATGTCTTAAATAAGAACTTTAATTTTCCATAGAACTTTAAACGTCTAAAAGATGCACCCTGATCTTCCAACATAGTTATTACATAAAAAGTGTTTGTATCTGAAAAATAAGCTTGGTTGTTATAAATTGTTTAAAGACAGTTCTAACCTGTAAAAAATTTTGCTGATATTGAAAATGAGTTGACATTTGAGTTGACAAAGTCGAATTACTCACTATTTTCTCTATCATGAAAATCATGCTTGTGTATACATTTTCCACTCAGAATGACATTTATCTAACAATGAGAATTTCCTTTTGATCTTTAACTACTTGTGACTTGAAAAAACAATCTCAATGACCATCTTACCACATATGTTGTTTTGATAAACAATTTAGATATTTAGAGTCATTTTTTTGAATATTAATTTATCAGACTGCAGTTGCCATCTTCACTAGAAAAATGACAGGCCATGTAGGAGGGCTCTTTTGGGGGTGATTTGTTCACCTTGTTTGCCCAGTCTGTACTATTTTTTTCTCATGGGCTGTGGATCTGTCAGGCTTTGACCATTCTGCAGGTGGGCTATTCCTGAAAATCAGGTGGCTCCAAAGCCTAGCGTTGGGGCTTGTAGTACAAATTACAGCCTTTGACTGAGAACCTACAGAGAAGTGGGGTGAGTTTCAGGGATTGAGCACCAAACCCTACTTCATATTTCCAACAGCTATTCCAAGATACATAGATGTTATGATGAAAAGTAAGCAATATAATTTGATAAATATTACAATGTAGATGCAGGTAAAACAGTTAAGCTGACTAGAAATAAAAATATTGCTTATTTAGTATTTGTAAAACATTTATTCGAGAATAACATAATGGCCTTTTGTAGATGATGTTATTAACTGTGAGTTCAACATTGCCAGTGTGTCCCACTGCATGGGACAAATATCCCAGCCTGCCTAGAAATGCAAGGAATGTTTTCTAAGCCATTTGAAAGAGAGATACAGTATAAGGAGTTGGAGGAGAAAGTCAAGGGGCAGAAAGTGAAGCCGGAGGGTCTCCTTTCTTTGAGGCACAACAACCTCCAACCCTGTACCTTTTCCCTCCCAATGAAATAGGGTACAGTGATTATCCTGGCTTCTCTGATCTAACAACTGCTCTGTCCATGGGAATGAGCAGCAAAGTCTTAAAGTTAATGTGAGTTTCCTTGCCCTTCCAGGTCTCACAGAGAAACAAGAAGGAGCCCCTGGTCTTGCTCTTTACTTATGACCATTGTATGTGCCATGTGTGTATTTAGAGGGTGAGGAGGAAGACCTCAAGGGTCTCAGGTTAATTATTAAGTAAGCAATAGAGGTAAACTTACACTTTGGTTAAGCAGCTACAAGAAGACAAGAAACGTAATTGAACCATTAAATTGAGGACTCTAGAATGCTCATAGTGGATCAAATAAACCCCAATTTCTATTTTGAAGCTGTATATTGTATAATTTACTGGTGTACAGATACTGAGTTTGTGGTATTTATTAAGTTTAATATGATCTATCATATCTCTATTATCTATCTATCATTTATTATCTATCTATCATTACCTATCTATCATTCACTTATGGTTACCATTTGTCATCTACCTATCTCACTAAAAGAACAACCATACAATCAGACTTTTAATCTTAAATATGAAAGGAGGTGGTTTTGATTTTTTCTTATCACTTGGTACACAAACAAGAATTATTTAGGCACTTAGAAAAGTATATGCTCCCTAGGAAATTCCAAATAGTTTCTTGAAAATTTGAATGTTACTTTTGGCTTTCTTTTTTTCTTTTTCTTTTTTTTCCTTTTTTTTTTTTTTTTTAACACAGGCAAATTGAAATAGAAGATGTGATGTTCTATAATGTAATTTTAGATGTCACATCTTAATAATTTAGATAAATATTTTACTTTTTTAATATTAGCTTCTCTTTATTTTTTCTTCAATTTAGAAAATTATCCAGTCTTCTCTCCTTTTGTGTACTTACACTCAAATATGAATATTTACTGTGTTTAATACAATAGTTAAGTTCAACTTATATCTTAGAAAAATTTGTGCATTCTATCAAATTTGTACATTTGGTCTATGGCCATGCTACCCTGAACAAGCCCAATCCAGTCTGATCTCAGAAGCTAAGCAGGGTCGGGTCTGGCTAGTACTTGGATGGGAGACCACCTAGGAAGACCAGGTGCTGTAGGCATAAGAAATAAAAAAAAATAAGGGATTGTAAGCTGACAAAGTCCTTATAATCTGTGAGGTCAACCAAGGGTTGCCTCACCTAAAAAAAAGAAAAAAAAAATTGTACATTTGAATCATTCTATTATTTGTGCATTATATCATTCTATAAAGAGGTCAAGAAATATTTATCTAACAATAGGGAAATGAGTGATATAATGGTCAACTAGCAACCCAGCTTTTGCCTCTTTTATTTAGATGACTTAATTCTAGAGAAAAAATTTCGAAGAATTTTATTAAGGCATAATATTAACCACAAAGGTATTAAATAAAACATATTCCTACCCTGACTGCTGCTTTGATGAAAGTTTTTTGGCTTTGTGGAGGACCCCACAGAAACCTGAATTGCCCAAAATTGTTTTATTTGACTGCTTCAGTGTTTTTAATTTTCAGAGTGCTTAAATTTTTCCTGCAAAGGGAGAAAGAAATCATTACACAGATAATGTTTTATAGCCCATCTCATATATATCCTTTAGTGTATTTTCAAGCAAATTTTCGAATTTAGCAGGCTTCTAAGACACCATCTCATTATTGTAGATGAGATGATTTAGTGCCTCTTTCAGGAAGTATGTGTGTTTACATGAACCAAGTCAGAAAAAATATTGAAGTAGAATTTTAGTTTCCTCTTTAGTATCTAGCAGCCAAATTCTCTTGTTGAGTAAGAAACAGACAAAGACACTATTTAAAATCTTTAAGTTTTTGTTTTAACTTTTGTAGTTATAGATATGTTCCTAGAAAGAAATAATAAATATTTGTAAAAAGAATGCAGAAGCACCATGAATAAAAAAAGATTTTTATGAGATTGTTAATATAACAAGATAATTTTCACAAAATTAATAATAATACAAATTCCGAACTCAAGACAGTTATGCACAATGTCAGTAAGAAAAGAACTACATTTAAGTTAGATCTAATAAGATCCAATTATAAGTTCTCTTAAAAAATTACGGTTTTAGTTTTGTGATAGTTTTGAGCATGCCCCTATATGCAAAACTGTTTTTTGACAGTTTTATAATAAAGTTTTTTATAAGTTTTTTTTTAAGAGATAAAGTTCATGGTTAATATTTAAGTATTACTTACCATGAAAAAGTAAAGAGATGAAGTTAAATACATCATGGTATATGACTATTGCTATACATTTTTCAAATAAAATATCAGATTTTTGAGTTTATATCTTAGATTTTATAACTTTGATTAACTGTATTTAGGCATAATATGTCAAGTATTTTACTGTCTCTAATTCACAAAGCCTCCTGAAGTTGAGAAATGACTTCTGTTCATGTATCTAACTCATAGCACAGTTTTTCAGGTAGAAAACCAGAGAGTAGGCTAGATGGATTATGATTCATCTTTAACAGAAGGCAGAAAGGAGTCTAAAATAGAAATGTATATGCTTTGCAGTGATGGGACTAGGTTCTGCTTTGCTGCACCTTGTGTAGTGAGCAACAATAGTCTGGCATATCAGGGTTGAGATTACCTGGGACATTGATAACACTCCCATAGCCCAAAGGATAATCAGCAAGTAGAAAAGTTTGAATTTTACTAAATGTATCTACTCAAACAAGATGGCTTCTTCCTCAAATGGTTAAACATTTTAACTTACATTCTGATTTCACTATATCTCTGATATATCTATGCAGTATTTACCCCTAACTGTTTAAGAAAATCCAGTTTTCAATAGTTTATTTATTTTGGTTTGTTTCCTATTTTCAGATAATGGGTTGAAGTCAACTGAGTCTCTTGTGGGTGTTCTATAAACTCAGTCATATGCAATGTCTGTATCACATGGTTGTGAGCATTCTCACTTGCTAATGACTTGTGCAGGACATGCTCATCCCTTCTCTTTTCCCTACTCCATTCAGGTCTTTGCATTTCCAAGTCTCTCCACATTCCCCTCTTTGTCTTCAATCCTGTTTTTCCACCTGAGCCCGTCATCCTTCTTGCATCTAGCTCTTTCTTTTTGGATCCTGTCTTCTGCCTATATTCCTTTTGTTCTCTTGCCTCTAATTTCCCAGAAATCCATTACAAGCATACACTGGAGTTAGGTGGGAAATCCTTCACCAAGGTGCCAGAAATGAAAACTTCCTGAATTTCCTTCACACTTCCCCCAGCTCACACTCACTAGTCCTGCTTTGATCCAAATGACCTGTATGTAGACTTCAGCCAAAGAGACTGGCCTTTTGTATGCAAGTCTCAGAAGCAATTAATTTGCATCTATTTTAAATGCCAAAGTTTTGCTTTGTTTTGTTTAGTTTTCCTTCTCTGGAGCCTGTGTGTTTTTTTTAGTGAACAATTGCCAAAGCGTGATAATTCAGTGTCTTGGATTTTTTGGCCTCAATGAAAAATTTGAGAAGTAGAGGGGGCTACTTATTTTGACTTGTGAATAGGCTTCATAGTCAGGGAAAACTGGATATTACTGGAATCTGTACTTATGGTGTCATTTTGCTTTTGCCTATTTATTTTTGTGCAATAACAAAATTGTGAGGAAAAATCTGCTATCACTTCAGATCAGCAGACAACTTGTTTGTCAACCAGTTGTTGCTGTTACTGGAATAGTGATTATTCTCATTTCTCTTGCTAAGAAACATCCTTCTAGGTCAAAGCGTGATATGGTGACAGCATGTTTCCACTTATTGATTGAAGTCTAAGGGTACATAGTATTTGCAATAGCTTCATGAATTAGGTCTGTGACAGAATGGAGCCTGACAAAGTTAACAGGCTAGGAAACAGAGTGAATATAGCAAGTGAGGTCAATCTGTGAAAACTAACGATTATCAGTTCAATAGTCATTCCTAGATCTCACTATAAGCCTGGCTGGCTACTGGGCATATTGGTATGTAAGTCAAAATACCCAGCACCTGTCCTCTCTAAGGACAGTAAAGAGTATCACAACTTTTAATGAATGGAAGATAGAAAGTCAAACAATCCTGATCAGAAAACAAGAAAGGTTATGTAAGAGGTTATATGTATAATGGAAAATTCAAGAATTAGTAGTTAGAAATGGGCTTGTGTCAGTATTTATGCTATATTAGTGCTATATAACCAACAACCATAAGACTGCCATGCTGTATAACAATGAACAATTATTTTTGTCTATAAATTTAGAATTGGCTGGGTGTTTCGGCTGCTCTGGGCCAAGCCGGCTGATCTTGGCTGGGCTCATTCATGCATTTGCAACCAGTTGGTGGATCAGATGAGGCTAGTTAGTGGAAGATATCTTTAGCTGAGATGATTGGTCTCTATTCCATATGATCTCTCATCTTCCAGCAGGTCTGGGCTTGTTCTCATGGCAAAGATGTAGTTCCAAGAGAGTGAAAGTACACAAAGCTTCTTGCTTGAGACCTAGGTTCAGAAGTGGCCCATTGTCACCTTCACCATATGCTATTAGCCAAAGCAAGTTACAAGGCCAGCCCTGTTTTACGAACTGGGAAAACAGACACCACTTTTTGGTGGGAGGAGTTGCAAACCCACATTGCAAAGGGTATAGATAGAGAGAAGCCATTACTTGGGGGTAAACAACCTAATCTACCACAGTATCATAACCACTTGCAAAGTAAACAGTCACTGAAGAAAAATGTTTCTCTGAAATGACATCGAATTGAAGCAATTAGAAAGTAGAACATATCATACATCTCTAGCAAGTAAGGCAGAGAGGCTGTGAGTTGAACGAGTCTTCTGGGGCTGAGAATTTCTCTACTAAAGCCAGTTCTTTTGACACATTGCTTAACTGTGGCTTGCAACAAGTGGCAGTTTCTGCTAAATCAGGTGTTATTCATCAGTCACAGCTGGGTTAGGTGCTGTCTTTCCTGATACTGGTGGGAAATTGGTGTTAACCTTGAGTTTACATTGCCAGTCAGGCATTTCAGATCTGAGTCAAACTAAAGGTATTAACCTGAAAGA
Source organism: Pteropus alecto (assembly GCF_000325575.1). Taxonomy (NCBI): domain Eukaryota; kingdom Metazoa; phylum Chordata; class Mammalia; order Chiroptera; family Pteropodidae; genus Pteropus; species Pteropus alecto. Next base: position 18,427,494 of record NW_006433378.1, on the reverse strand, counting down.
TTTGGATTAAAACAAAACAAAACAAAACAGTGATTCAAATTATTAGTTGAAGCATGAAAAATAAGCTTTCCATGTTTCTTACTGTTATTCCATTTCAGAAGAAGAAAAATTGGCAGAAGATAAAAATTTTTGTTAAAAACATTTTAAAAAAAACAAGAAGAATTTAAAATGATAAGATAAGGAGGCAGCGGGAGTCAATGGGTTTATTGTAGAAAAGTTTTGAAAAAGAGACAAGCACTCACTTCCCTATTAGGTAAGAATTGAAAGAGGCTTACTTGCAAAAAGAAAAATACAAAGTCATGCGAAACTATGTAATTAAAGCCAACTGGACACTGGAATGTGTAGCTAAAAGTAACTTATTTTCAATCTTTGCCCCTAGAGAATTAAAATTAGATTCAAACTACCTGCAGAGATTGCTCAGAGAGCACTATTTGTGTGTTGGGCAGTTTGCAGGATGACCTCATCTTAAGCAGTTTTGTGATTTTTTTTTTTTTTTGTATTTATACTGAGTGCATCTTTCTTACCTTTTAGACTTACCTTAATAATTTCTCTTTCTCCTAAAATAGTTTCATGGCCTACTTTATGTTTTTTTTAGACAGTTCCTTGCTTCCAGTTATCTAGAATATCCACCCAAAAGCATTCTCAGCTTTGCCTCTTTAAATGTTCCATAAGGGCTTTGAAAAAATTGAAATGAAATGTTAACTATCAGAGAGAATATTATTACATTGGAGAGTCATTATTTATGATCAATCATGCAGGAGTTAAGACACTTGGACCTAAATTCTAGCTTTCTGTCTTACAAGTTATGTGACAAAAAGGCATGTTTCTTTAAACCTAAGTTTCTCTATTTGTAAAATGGCAATGAAAACAACAGTATTTATGTATGTCAATTAAATACTGCAGCAGAAGATAAAATCTTACCACAACTGCTTAAAAATATGAAAAGTAACTGTCTCTTGTAATAAGATGTCTTAAGTCAGGTTTTTTTAATGATATCAGAAGGATCCCAGGTTCTCCCTACTGTTCTGCCATCTATAGGGTTATCTTCCCTTAGACGTTACAATGTTTAAACCAAGTGGAGAAGATCTTTTTCTGGGTTTCTCCGTTTATGCATGTTATGGGCTGAGTTGTGTCTCCCTAAAATTCATGTTAAAATCCTAACCTTGAGTACCTTAGATTGTAACCATATTTAGAGATAAGGTCCTTAACAGACTCAGTTAAGGTTCAATGAGGCCCTATGGATGGGCCCTAATCCAATATGACTGTGTCTTTATAAGAAGAAGAGATGAGGACATAGACACACTCAGAGGGAAGACCCCACCAGGGCACAGGGAGAATACGACCATCAACAAGCCAGAAAGAGAAGCCTCAGAAGAAATCAAAGCTGCCAACACCTTGATCTTGAACTTCTAGTCGCCAGAAATGTGAGAAAATCAATTTCTGTTGTTTAAGCCATCTAATTTGTGATACTTTGTCATGGCAGCCCTAACAAACTAAAATAGTGTGTGCAAAGAAGCCTTATTCCAAAAACCTCTTCATCAGACTCTCCCTCAAAAATTACTGGCCATGATTGGGTATGTGTCTAATGCTAATTCACTCACTAGCAAAGATAGTGAACACCAGAAGAAAAAAAAAAAAGAGGTTTCGTTAAAAAAGGAGAAAAAGAAATTATAGCAAGGAAAAATTGGCACTCAGTGCTTTCTCTACCTTGTGGGTTGTTGTGAGGAATAAACTAGAAAATGTGTGAAAGACAGTATGGTGCCTTCTGCATTAAATTATTTATTATTATAATTAAGCTTAATTTAGCTGGAGTTCATAGGATCGATGCCTTGGAATTCTTTAGAGGAGAATGTATTATTATTTCAGTAACACTCGTTTTGGGCAAAAAACATATGTTACACAATATTCTTCACACTGCAAGCAGCATTGTAAGATAATCCCAACATAAATCTAATACTGAATAATTATATCAATAATTTATTCTCTCATCTAAAGAAAGGATTTCCATAATAGTTGATGATTAATTTATCTACAAACCCATGCCCTTTTTTAAAATAGTTTTTTGCACTGAAATACCAACTCTGTAGTAAGTTGAATGATGACCTATGGAACAACATGTCCTCATTCTAATTCCCCGAATCTGTGACCGTGACCTTATTTGGAAAAAGGGTCTTTGCAGAGGCAATGAAGGTAAGGATCTTAAGATGCAGAGGTCACCTTGAATACTCCAAGTGTTCACTAAATGCAATGACTGGCAAGTGTTCTTATAAAACATACAGAGGAGGAGACAGGCCCACAGAGAAGTAGATAAGTAGATAAGAGCAGAGAGAATTGTGGTCACAAGCCAAGGAATGCTGATAGCAGTAGAAAGCTTCAAGAGGCAAGGAAGCCTTCTCTCCTAGAGCCTCCATAGGGACTGCAGATCTGCCAACACCTTGATGTTAGACTTCTAACCTCCACAACTGTGAGTAAATAAGTTTCTGTTCTTTTAGGCCACCAAATTTGTTGCAATTTCTTATAGCAGCCTCAGGAAACTAATGCAAATCCCATGCCTATCGGTTTCAATTATTTTGATATATTGTTTAGAATGTGCAATTCCTGAGCTATTATGATTTTTTAAAACTATTTTCTGTGTTGATTTATCTAGGAGAAAGTGAAAGATGAATTCAAGTTGAAATACTGTATGGATATAAATCTGAATGCCTAATTTGCCATAATTTGTCACCTTCTCTAGGGCTCCCCTTCTTGAAGAGGAAGGTGTCTTTAAGATGCCAAACATCATGAATGGTCTCATGCTCGATGTACACTTTTAGTCTCCATGAGTGTGAAAATGCATTTTCACCCCTAAGTTCTTTGTAAATAGTAATTATAATAAATTTCTTTTACTAACTTTGAGTCTCTCCAAGGATCCATAGTCCATCGAGCCATTTGCAATCACCCTCCCCACCCTCCACCCCTTATTTCTGAGAGAGAGAGAGAGAGAGAGAGAGAGAGAGAGAGAGAGAGAGAGAGAGGATGAGTGTTAAGATGCTCTTTAAAAGTATGTGCAGAATTATGCTTAAAGAGGAGAATTTCTTCCATTGTTACATAAATTTTCTAACTTTTGGATAAATTCTATCTTATACCTCAGATAGTAATAAAAAATGAAATTTATTAAATAAGTGGGCAATTCTTATGTGTAATATCCTGTACTTATGTGCCTAACAAGGTGTAAACAATTCTCACATTGTCACAATAAAACTTAATATTTGAAAGAAAAGAAAAACCTGAACTTTTAAATCAGATCAGGCATGTACTAGCAAGTGGCAGGCTGAGTATTGTGACTACGAAGAAATAAAACATACCTCAATTTGACGACTCGCTAAAAAAAGCAGAAAAAAAATTGAAATGTCTAGAAGTATTCAGTATTGAATTATACCAACTACTTTAGGTTTTTCATTTTGATTTTACATAGTTGGCTTTTGTCCTTCGTCAGTTTACAACCATTCCAGTGGGGGGAAATAGTTTTGTTTTATTATTTGATATTTTGCTTGATTTTGGCTGTTTCTTGGTATTCATGACCATATTCTACAGGCAAAATGTGTTCTTAGTCAAGTGCCAAGTTCAACCTAAGAACAGCAATAATAAAAATCTTCTAAGAGTTTAGGGATGGATTATAATGATTAGTTTTAGGATCCAAAATACCCACATTGTAGAAACCTTGGGAAATTTCTGCCAATGACATGGTCTTTTAATTTATTTTCTGAAGGAAAAAAAAAAAGTAAAATAAAAAGAACTAATTTCTTTTGGGCATTAAACTCAAGATAATTCACATATTAAAACCTTTACTTCATTACTTCCACTTGGTTTTGTTAAGGAGTAGTGTATTCGAAATAGCGTTGCAGTGTTTACTCTAGTTTCTAAAGAAAGATTATTCTGAGAATGCAGATGTCTAAGCAGTTAACATCACAGCCTTCTTCAGTTGCCAAGAAAATGGGAAAATTTGAATTCTGCAAAACCAATTTGTTAAGCTATGTGTTTGTATTTTGATTGTAACTACTCGCTTTCAGTTATTGGTTTTATCTTTACTATCCCCATATCTCTTTTTGCTTCTGTTTCTATGTCTTGGTTTTCAGTGGGTTGTACTGAGGTAGATCTGGCAGTTACCATCTCTAATAGTTTTAGTTGACTTGATTGCTAATTTGCAACAAGAAATCTTGGGAGAAACTGCATAGAAAAATTTCATTATGACTTTGATTTGAGTTTCTAGTGGACAGATATTTTTCTAATACATTCGTATCTGTACATTGGAGTGTTCTATAAGACCCTAATGTGAAGTAGATATGATTTTTCTTTACCTTCTTTTCAATATTTAATTTGCCTCCTCGACTCCTAGTGGAAGTAAGGTCTTTATGTAGATTATGCCCCACTTATTTATTAATTTAATGAACATAGTGCTCATCCATAATGTATACTTGTGCTAGAGAAACTGCTGTGGGGAAATTCAAAGGAACATGAGAGTAGTATTCTGTTGGGTGATAAGAAGCATACGCTTACATAAACTGTTACTCAAGATATGATAAATCACATCATAGATACAACTAGAGAAATGAGGAAAACGTCCTGTTTCTAATCAATGCAAAAAGAAATTAAACTGTACCTTTAAAGACATGTAGAGTTTTATTTAGTAAATACAGAGGTAAGGGAACTGGAGGAGATATCTAAGAGTGGCTAAGTACAGCTACAAATATAGGCGGGCGGGAAAAGTAACTCAGAAAGAAGAACAACAATAGCGTTGCTGGATTAGACACTTTGGCTTAGAAAGTAGATCTAGGACATGTCACACAGGGCCTTAACGATTATTAATAAAAATCGTGACACGAGTTAATTTTCCTTTAGTAGGATTAATAAGGCCACCACTCACAGACTGTGATCCACAGACCACATGCATCAGAATCACATGGGGATGCTTATTAAATATATAGCTTATCTACTACACTGGTTTATCTGGGGGAGGGGAGGCATGGTGCAATGCTCTGGAAGTGATTGTTATTCTCAAGGAATCTTAACTATAGGAATACAGGGGGAAAAAAATGCAAGAAGGTTGAAAGACCCGTTAGGAAGTAACCGTGATATCCAGGGAAGATAAGAACCACAGCTCTGTGAAGGAAGGAAAGTATAGGTGTTGAACCTAAACCTGAGTCTAATACTTTATATGAACCTAGACCAATTTCTCTAAGCTTTGGTTTCCTCATTGCTCAACATTAGAATGACACAAAACCTGGGGAAAAAAATGCAAGAAGGTTGAAAGACCCGTTAGGAAGTAACCGTGATATCCAGGGAAGATAAGAACCACAGCTCTGTGAAGGAAGGAAAGTATAGGTGTTGAACCTAAACCTGAGTCTAATACTTTATATGAACCTAGACCAATTTCTCTAAGCTTTGGTTTCCTCATTGCTCAACATTAGAATGACACAAAACCTTGTGCTATCTTTTTTTTTTTTTTTTCCTGTATCTACCCAAACTCCCAGGTAATCTTATCTAGTTCTATAACTTTATGGACCCCTGGTGGTTTTGCACTTGTACTTCCAGTCTAGATACCACCACCAAAGTCCAATATTGATTTATTAAACTGCCTAGTCAAAATCTCCACTTGGATATTGAACGGATAAAAGTATCCAAAACCAAAGAATTAATTGTTACCTTCTCCGTATGTATTCCTGCTCGGCCTTCCACATCTAAATAAATGGTGCAAATTTTATCGTAATTAAATTATTTGTTTTATTCCATGGAAAATTCATTGAAACTTTTATATAATGTGTATCTGTGTTCACTTAACTCACAATTATCAGCATCTTAATCATGCTGTTTTCAACCAATAGCAGACAAGAAATAAAAAAGTAGAAATAGAAAAGGGTTTCCAGAGGAAGGCTCATAAAAAAATCAAAAAGCTGAATATCCAAGAGGAAGAGGGATGATTTAATATGAAGAAAAAATATGAGTTAATGCTCATAATTATGTTATCGCCATCAACAAAAGGATGATATATGTTTTGTAAACACTGTCTATGAAAGTGTGAAATTTAGTTAATAAAGCTTTTCATCAGAATGGCTATAAAATAAAGATTGGGCACTTGAATGGTAAAGTTCATGTTTGAAAAACATTTAATTCCAGAGAATAGCATCTTATTCCTTTAGGGCATTCCTACAATGCCCTAAAATTAACATTAATTTATTTCTTTATTTTACATTTAATTATTTGTGTCTATCGACAAGATAGACACAATGTAAGCGACTTACAAAAAAAATCAACCCGACACCATTTTCCATCTTCTATGGTTTTTGATAGCTCTTTCTATGCATCTTTCTGTGACACGAGATCACAGCTTCACTTAAATGGGCATAAACTTCCTGTCATATTTCACATTTTCTTTCTAAGAATTTCTGCCTATACAGTATCAATTTTCTCTTTTGTTAAACTTCTTCTGTGCTCTAGACTTTTAAACTTGCATTAATTATCTAGAATGATCTTAACTCTCAGCCAATATAAAGTTATTTTTTACATATTTTAGGCATGCTAACAAACTTCCTCTATTTTGAATGCTATTCTGCATTCCAAAGAGACAAATGTGCATTGCCTTATGAGGTTTATGGGGGAAGTCAGTCTTAATTGCATATGTGTTAATTGGAAGATGGGGATCTTTAACTTTTCTTTATATGCCATGTGGCATATTAAAATTACCCTTCCTATATAATCTCATTTACTATGTGTTTATTGAACAACTAATAGTGTTGTGTCAGGAGCAGTGAGAGGTGCAAAGGAAATGTGACCCATAATGTTAGTTATTTGTAAGTTTGAGTCTAGTAGAGTAGAAAATGCACACAAACAACACAGAGAATTACCAAGGCCAAGTTGTAGGACCTTTAATATTTGAATATAGCAAGGTAGCCAATAGAGGAAATACCATGGTATGAAAATGTACATGGAAATAGTTTCAAGATTATCTCTTTTTAAATCACAGTCACAAAATGCTCTTCCTTGGAACCACAGATACTTTCTCTGTTGTTGAGAGTTTGAAAGCTTATTTTTATTATAACAAAGTTAAATTGTGAAATTTAAAAGCTTCAGTAAATGAACCAGGAAATATAAAAGAGTTAAAAAATAATTTCTCACATTCTCTTAGTATAACAAAATATAAATAATCAATGCATTGAATGCCTTTGGATCTTTTAATGTCTTTTTAAATGTCATCATTGATGATATTATTATTTTTATAATTTGGACAGTGGATTGGATTTCTGAAACAACCCAAAAGTATTTTATTCCAAATAGTAAATAAGGTGAGTTTGGAGACAAAATATACTGTGATCATAAGGCACCAAAACTGGAACAGGGTGGTTTAGTGCAAAGAGCATCTCACTTTTATAATTATGAAATCTACCATTTATTTAATGCTGGTTATAAGCCAGAGTCTATGTATTATCTCATGTATCTTATAACAAATTTGTGAAGTTATTCTCATCTCTGTCTTACTAAAACTAATAGAATAAATAGCTGGTAAAAGGAACAAGTAGATACTAACATGAGTCTTTTCTTCTTCTAAAGCCCATTGTTTTCGTTTTTATGATTTAATACTTTCTAATTGCAATTAGAAAACCTAAAAGAATTTTTATAATTTTGAGTTTTGTGACTTTGTTCAAGTCACTTAAATTCTCTAATCCTTAACTTTTTAGTTTCAAAACAAGATTACACCTATTCTAAATTTGCTAGAAGAGATTATGGTAAGGATTAAATGAGAAAATTACCTAAAAATGATTGTAAAGCATGAAGAAAATTACAAAAATGTAACATAATGTGAGGATAACTAGAATAAAGCATTTATTAACAATATTTTGAGTAATGGTATCAATCATGGCACACAGTGATACAGACTTTGAGAGTAACTTCTTTGAAAGGAACTGCTATTTGGTTGTAGATACATTTGTTTAAAAAAAATAAAAGTAAGTCTCAGTATGTAGCCTACAGTTACCATCTAGGCTACACATATTCACCAAAAGAACTACAAATTTAATGCAAAATATAGTCAATATGATTATTTGTCCTCAAATAGATAAACACAGGTAACAGAATTTTTTACTCTCTAAACAATTATATTAGCGTCACGTAGAATCAGATTCAGAGGTAAGTATACACGCAGTACACACACACACATAGACATACATACACATATATGGATGGATAGATGGACAAATTGCCAATGGTTATTGAAAAAATACTTGGAGAAGCTGGTTTTAAGACTATGATTAAATCAGTTGGAGTTGGCCTCATAGAAAGAGACAATAATTTGGAAGACTAAGAAAAAGGCAGTACAGAGCACACTGGACTTAATCTCAATGCCTGGATGTTGGTCTTAAGACCCCGACTTAGTATTCTGTGACTTGGACTATTCATTTAATCACATGTAACCTCTTTTTATTCCTTGTGAAAACATCTTAATGCTTGCTATTCCTGCATATAGGGTTTAGATTTAAGCTAGTTCCCAGAAATGAGGTACTGTATCTTATACATCTTGGCATCCCCAAAACCTAGTTCATTACCTGGCAAAGACAGATGCTTGAGAAATGGAAATGAAAGCAACTTATAAACCATATGTATATTAATGTTTTCTCTTATTCATTTGAAAACATTTTTTCAGGCAACTTCCATCTTGCCTGTTTTTATGTGACTCTGGAGTAGTGGATAATATTAAATTATTTCAACTCCTCTGAATACAACCCAAGTAGTCATCTTGATGTGATGCATTTAAATCATATATACGTCATCTGTTTCTTGCTCTCAGACTGGCTAAAATGTCAGCGCCATCAATTAATAGGTGAGATTAAGTTAGTACAATGCAAATGATATAACAGGAATACACGCGGTTTTCACTAAGTTATTACTCTTTTTAATGAGGCCTATCATGATGTCATCTATTGATGTAAAAGTCATCTGATGTCTGAATAGTGGGCTTGTCTGGAGTGTGATTATGTTTATTCCCTGATGATATTATACCTGGTCTAGCTAAATGCAATATTCTGAGGCTTATCCTTGAGCTAATTGCTCTGATAATCACTGAATTGCATTTTCTCAAAAACAGATATTATCTAAAACTAAATCATGATTATTAAATAACTTCATTTCAACTAAGGAATTATATTACATATGCAGATGTGTCCTCTGTTACATATGCAAATGTGTCCTCTGTTGCTATTAAGCATAGTAGTATTTGCCTTTTGGAAAGAAGAGCTTCTAAGTTTGAAAGGACAGGCTGAAAAATGATCAGAAAGTTCAAAGGGCCTAACTCAATGGAATTTATCTTGTTTTTCGAATAACTGCCAGTTAACTCCACACAACACTCTTTAAAACATAAATTTTTCTGCACAGTTTACTTAGAGTGCTGTTTTTAAGGAAATTTAGCACCCGAAACCCTATTCTGATGTCCACGTCCAGGGAAGACATGTAAGCATGCTTTCATCATAGGCTCTCATAGACTTGGTGGAAAATTATATTTTGGTTAAGACACAAGGTACAGAGCTGGAAAATAGATGCCTTTTAATCAAAAAAACCATAGGATAGTGGTTAGTAGAAATTATAATTATCTTTCTCTTGAATGCCAGATGTTATAAATTGACACCCAATAATATCGTTTCCAACTGAAGTCCACTTACATTATTTCAATTTATAAGTGTTTAGAAAACAAATGCCTATTACAGATTGGAAAGGTGCTGTACAATGGAAAATGCTCTTAATTTACACAAAAATTAATTTTTTTCAGTGAAAATGTGTTGCCATCCAATGAACTATGACACAAGTGTCTTGGTTACTTATCTGGACATTTATTGGTTAATGGTAACCATGACAACACAAAAATAGGTCACAAGAATCCTAGCTAGTATGTTCTTGATTGCTTTGTCTAAATCAGCTCAGGCACATCAGAGTCTGGCCCCTGTTAGGGTTATAAGACTTCTCTTACAGCCGCTTAATTGCTTTAGGTAAGGCTTAAATGAGTACTTATGCCAAGGTGAGGTTTGTGCTTGGCATTCTCATCATATACTGTGTGAGAATAAAAATTTCTACTTTTCTAGAAAGAAATTTGGCACTATTTAGAAGATTTATTTAAAAGTTTACATCTCTTAGCCAGGTAAATTCTTACCCAAGAATCTATTCTAAGAAAAGAATTAGAGATCTGTGAAAAATATGATCATGTATAAATGTTCATAAAATATTTTTAATAGAAATAAAAATGTGGAAAAGACTTAAAAATTTAAATAGAGGGAATTATAATAAGGTGGTATTGGAGTGTTTTTGTGAACATTAATCATCATGTAGTTGATTGGAAACATAGTTAATATCCATCAATAGGAGAATGGTTAAATTAATTGTGACAAATCTACATCTGGAATATTATGCAACCATTAAACAAAACAGAGTCAAACTGTATTAACTGAATCAAGGTTTCCATGAGATGTTGGTAGGTAAAAAGTAAGATTCAGAAAGTTTTATGATATTATTTCACCTAAGTAAAATAATACAAAGACAAAGAAAAAAAGTCCTGCATATTTCTGTATAATTTTATGCATCTATGTGCATAAGTAGGATTATGTATACACAGAAAAAATATGGAAAGATAGTTACTGAGATGTAATGTAGATTAGATTACTTTTTGGTAGAAGAGAGCTGATATTTAGTGAAAGGAGGAAAGCAAAAGGAGAAAAAGAAAAACTAATGTAGCATGTGAACATGATCACTTTTTTCCATGCTGCCAAATTGAATGGACCCGCCCTTTAAAGTTTTATTTTAGGCATTTTATCATTTGAAAGACGTGACTATTTCTTCCTTCTGGAAAGACCTTCCCTTCTTGGCTGGCCTGACTCCATGCTTCTCTGAGTTTCTTTCTACTTCACTGGTCTCTTTCCTTCCAGATCCTTTACAGACTGAGTCCTCTTTCTTGACGTGACCTTGAAATATTGGCATGTCCGAGTGGGATTGCTGGGATCTCTGCTACCTCCTTTTTACACACTGTCTTTCAGAGATCTCATCTCATCCTACAGTTTAAACTTCCATCTAAATCCCTGACCATTTCTACATTGCTCCCCATATTTTCAAGGTATATGCATTCAGCTGTTTCCTTAACATCTATTCTCTACGCATCCACCCTCTTCTCTCCACCCTCCACAACTTTCTGCTTTCTGATCTCATTAATTGGCACCTATGTATGCACCCACTTGTATCTAACAGTAATCCAAGTGTTACCCTTTACTCTTTTCTTTCTCCCATATCTATCAGATGGTAGGTTCTATTAAGCTTACCCCCAAAACATGTCTTCAGTTCATCCGCTCCTCTGCATCCCCACTTCTGCCATCTTTTGTTCAAGTAATTTTTGTTTTCCCTCTGAACATGACCTCGACGGCCTCTTTGTCTCCTGCTTTTGCTTTGGCCTGTTAATAGTCCATTCTTCACATAATAGCCAGAGTGATCTTTTAAAAATGCAGATTAGATCACTTCACCTTGCTGCTTGCAGTAGTCCAATGCTGTCTTGTTTCACATGTACTAAAACCCACACTTCTTTGTCTGCCTTACCAAACTCTCCACGATTTGGCCCTTCTGACTTCACTTTCCTTTATCTGCTGGACAACCTCAGCTGGACTGACCATTTTCTGGGTTCCTTAGACATGTCAATCTCATCCTTTCCTAAAGCCTTTAACCTGGCCGATCGCCTCACTTGGACTACTCCTCCTCTGATCTTCACACAGCTGGCTGATTCCTTCTTCCTATACCTCTTTGGAAAAGCTTCCTTGACAATCCAATGTAAACTAGCCACCTGGCCATGCTCTATAAATCATCCCAATTCTCCAAATTTTGTTGACCTCTATATGTTATTTGTCTTTACTTATTCATTATCTGTCTTTACATGCCAGAAGTCTGTGTAGAATCATCTGCCTTTTTTGTCTAATTAACCACACTACTCCACATAGTAAATGCTCTAAGTATCTGTTGAATGGATGAATGAACAAGCATTGGATGTGATAAACAATTTTGTTATCTGTAATTAATCTGAAAATACTACATATATCATTGAAGAGAAGTAACATTTTTGAATAATAACAACATGTTTTGGATTTTGTGTATTTTTATTCTATTAACCTTTCAAAACATATGTGTGAACAGACTATAGCCCTTCCTATTTTACATAGAAAGAAACATGTGGCTCAAAAAGATTAAGAACCAAAGCCACCCAGGTCAGCATTTGAACACAAGTTTATTTGCTTTAAAAAAATCCATGCTTTTTCTAAAATTATGCAACCTTCTTGACGTTTTATTGCTCCTCATTTACCAATAAACAGTCCTGGATAATCTCCTAACTTAAAAAAAAAATTTTACAAATCTGTTTCTTTTTCGTGGATTTTATATACTTTCCAGGGACTGTCTTAAAGCTATCTCAACTGGCTCCTCTACAAACTTGTGCTTTACATCTTACATAGGTTCTCATTGTTTTTCTAAAACAGTTCTATTTATTTTATTTATTTTTTTACCCAAAGGCTTCTTTTCCAAACCCTTTGTTTCCTAAAATTACCTTCTCTTGTTTTTATTTCGACAGCTCCCTGAATTTTGCTTCATCTTCTCTAGTCTTTAATCCATTAGTTTTCAACAGCATACCAAGTTCAGGACGCTCTGTTCTTAACTCTCTTTTCTTCTCTTTTCCACACTTTCCCTGTTCACGTTCACTGCCTCAGTAATCAGGCTGGTGTGGGTAACTGCCAATTTATTAATACCTACCCTAGACACCTCTATATTAATACTTCCTCTAAACTCAGACTTTAAGGTGTCTTTTGGATATTTCTAAATTGAACATTCTTAATCAACACAAACCAAACCATATTCATCATTTCTTCTCTTGATATGACCTCTGCCTTTAACACTTCTCTCTCTCTTAAAAATATTATTATTATTAATTTTTGTTACTGGCACTAATACTCTTCAGTCAATAGAAGGTTCAGTGTAGTTTTGACAACACCTCTCTTTTCAGTCAGTGTCAAATTCCTATGCATTCTACTTTTGTTTTTTGTTTTTTTTGATTTTGAAAATTGAATGTTTTTACTAAATGTAACTTGGGAACATTAGTCAATTTTAAATCTCTTTACTCCAACATTACCCTTTCTGTCTTTAGGAGGTAGTAACAGACTTTTCTTCTTTGACATCTTGGAAGGAGAAACATGAGTTAAAATTATTAGAAGATGACTGTTTTAGTTATAAGATACAAGGACTCGTGTTTTAGCTCTGGAACTTCCTGTGTTCACTTCCTTTTAATGAGCCTTTTAAGCTTTATCTCTAAAACTATGCAACTTTGACCTTTTGCTTCTTTAGGCTAATAATTACCTAATTAACTTTGAAGGCATATCTAACTGCCAAGATTTATCCCTTTCCCACAAAGACATCTGGATCAACATTATTTCCACCTTTTCCTACCTTTGTATGCACAATTCAGATCTCAATCTGCCAGTACAAACATCCTTCACATTTCTAGTTTAAGCCTGGAGAGAGAGGCCAAGGAAATGCCTGAAAGCATAGACATTTGCACTATACTGAAGAAATTCATATCTGCTGACAAAATTAATGTGTTCACTATAGAACAATTTCAAAACATCAGAAATCACACACACACACACACACACACACACACACACACGATGCACCCTGAATTCTACAACACAAAAAACACTATTTCTTTGCCTTGAAATAGAATATGTGTTTGTACTATTTTGAAATCACGAGAACAGGGACAATTTCCATAACGTTTACTCTATAATGTTTGATGTAAATCAGGCAGAATAAAGAATATATCATTAATTTTATTATGCTATTCAAAGTTATAGAGCTGGAAGGAGCTTTGAAATCTAATCGAGATCTTACAAACACTCCTTGTAAGAGACATGAAGATGAAGGTCCAGAGAGGACATGCATGTATTTGATCATAGGGCTGGTGGCAAAGCTCGATACTAGACTCTATTTATTTTTATTTTGATGCCCTTTACAATGATTTAATAAGTTTCTCATTTAATGCGATCATTCAGTATTGTTAAATAAAGATAAAAATAAGATTGGAACATATTTTAGTAAAATTTCCTTCAATGAAAGGAACTAATTCCAATAATACTAAATAAATTATCAAAATTCTAATTTATATTTTCAATTAATTATTCACAAAATGGAATATATTCTTCCCTTAGCTTCCAAAAAAGTGTAGCCACAGAGGCAAGAAACCCACTCTCCTGGGATCCAACACGCTCTTTCCATTCTGAAATGCCAATGTAAAAGAAGCTACGCCTGCAAAGGAGGCAGTTTGGAGCCATTTATGTATTCTTCATTCAGATTGTCTAATTAATCTGTCTCCATTTGGAATGTATTTCTCAGACTGCTTTGAACTTTAGATACTTTTACTAAATGGGACTTGGTAGCCCTATGTAATGGTACTACTACTCTTAGATGCTGGGGTAAGTCTGTGCCTGAGCAATTGATAGGTCATTCATTCAACACATTTATTTATTCAATGCACATTAATTTATTCAAAAAACATTAAGTACTTTTTCTGTACTTAATCCTTTTAGCATTTCTGTTCTATGGGGATTCAGATAGCACAGACTAAATATAATAACTAAGTAAATTATACAGTATGTGAGATAAGTGCTAAGGAAGAATGAAAACAGTGAAGAGGATAAAAATGTGGACGTGGGCAAAGTGGTCTCTATTGACTGTTATGTCAAACATTCTTGCATGAGGGTTTTCCATGTGTTATCTGATTTATTCCAGGCAACCACCCTGATAATAGAGGACCAGAGGCACAGTGATGTTAGTGACTAGGTCACACATCTAGTAAGGACAGAGCCAGAATTAAGATCTGGTACTGCTGACTCCAAGATTCATGGCCTCTAGAGAAGAGATTCAATGTGGAGAAAATAGGTACATAAATAGAGATCCACAGAATACACTGGGGTATGTGGTGTATGGCAGGTCCATAGAGCAGGACGGAGTTTTCAAACTACTGCCCAGAAACCAAATCTGGCCCGCCTTCTGTTTTTATAAATAAAATTTCATTGGAATCCAGCTGTATTAGTTTTCTATGGCTGCTGTAACAAGTTACCACAAATTTGGTGGCTTAAAACAGCACTCATTTATTCTTATCCAGTTCTGGAGATCAGAAGTCCAAAATCAGTTTCAATGGACAAAATTAAGGTGTCAGTAGGGCAAGTCTCCCTGTGGAGGCAGTAGAGGAGAACCCCTTTCTTTGCCTTTTCTAGCTTCTAAAGAAGTTTTGGCTTGTGACCCCTTTCTCTATGTTCAAAGCCAATAGCTTAGCATCTTGCTTCATTGCCTTCTGTCTCTGAGCTTAAATGTCACTCTGCCTCCCTCTTATAAAGAGACTTGTGATTACATTTAGGGCCCACTCAGATAGTCCAGGGTCATTTCCTTATTTTAAGATCTTTGAAGGAATCACATCTGCAAAGTCCTTTTTGCCACATGAAGTAACATTCACAAGTCTCCAGACCTTTGGAGACCTACCATATGAGACACCCTCGTTTGTTAGTGTATTATCTATGTCAGTTTCCTCAATACAATAGCAGAATTCAGTAATTTTTGACAGAGAATCTATGACCTAAAATATTATTTGGCCCTTTACAGAAAAAGCTTTCACTCCCTTGCTCTAAAAAAAAAAGCACCTGCCTTGAGGGAAGGGACATTTTTGACATCAGAAACTACTGTTCCCTCAGAAGGAAATCAATTAAGTCAAATTCAATCACATCAAAGTTAAATTAAGTCACAGTTCTTCTCACCTTCAGCGACACAAAAGTAGGGTCTTTGAGCAGCAGGAAGATTTTCTTCTGCAGCCTCACATGACTGAAATCTTTATTTTGAACCCCTGAAGAAAATATCTCTTCAGGATTAAACGCACAACACTGATTTAGAATCGGCGAAGTAAAAAATGTCTAAGCCATATTGATGTTTCTCAGTGATATTTTGTCAAACAATGAAGTAGGTAACTAGCTAAGTGAAGCTTATGCTTACATTAAAGTCTTTTACATTTTATTCTTTTTTTTTTTAAACCAGTACTTTGGACCCATATCATGTCAATCCTGTTATTGTACAAATGGAAATTTAAACTTTGGGTTTATGTAATGTTTACACTCCAACTATCACCATAACTGCCAGAGAAGTACACAAGACATCTGGGAATACAACGCTGTTTTGAAAACTATAGTTTTCATAGTATTGCAACAATGCTGTCAGTAAACATATAATTATAACTGACCCCCAAATTTGCAAATACTGGCAACAAACACATAGACTTTACAATGAAAGGATATTGTCTATGTGGTTGAGAGCTGTGTAGAATTCCAAGTCTGTAAAGATCGTCGAATGGTAGGCCTACAATAGAGAAAACAAAAGCCAACTCTTTATGTTTAGAACCCTGTTCTTGCATTAACCACTTTGGGTTTGGCGTTTTGTACATCCTTATTTTTCAGTTAATAACGGCGTCCAGGTGATAATAGCTAATACTTTTGGAGAGATTTCTATGGGCCAGGCACCAAGGCAAGTGTTTCATTCACACTGAGGCATTTAATCCTTTCAATTGGAGCAACTGCCACTGTAAGAGGGAAAAGTTGAAGGACAGAGGGCCTAAGTAGCTTGACCAAGATTGCACTGCTAAATAATGCTGAATAAGGATTCTAACCCAAGAATATAACAGCTATATTTTTAATCATTACCCTGGGCTGCCTCTTACATGCAGATTTGTAACGAGGAGATCCTGACCTCTGAGATATGCAGGAGACAGTAGGCAGAATAGTGAGACATCAGTCCTGCAAGGCAGAAGAATTTTCTTCTAGAATTTCTGAAAGTCTTCTAACAAAGGGTTACATGTTATTATAATATACCAATATCTATAATTCATTTCAGATTCAGCTTGTTAATTTTAAGGCTTTGTTCATCGGCTTTCAACCTTGGCTGCATGTTAGAATTTTCCAGGGAGCTATGAAAAAATTCAAATGCCTGGCACCACTCCAGACCAATTAAGTCATAAACTCTGGGGATGGGGTCCTGAGTATAGGTATTTAGTGAAAGCTTTCTGGGTGATGCTAATATGCATCCAGGGTTGAGAACACACTAAGGGCCCTAACATATCCCATAGATGTAGTACTGAGGTTGCAGATGCTTCACCATGAATCACAGCATTAGGTGTTGGAGATGAGAATACTCAACTACCAGATTATTTTATTATCAAGACTGAGAAACAGAGTTCACTTGCTTAAATGCTTACATATTTTGGATTCAATAGGAAATCTCTGAGTGCTTTTTGATACTTTCAGCATGCCCAGAGCCAGTACTCTGAGACTTTTATCATAGTTTCACCATTCGTATAGAGTGAACTAGCTCCATTGAAAGAGATGGGAAGAACTTCTTTCTGGTGTACATTCCAATTTCACAATACCTGACAACGCAGAACTACAGGGAGTATGTGTGTGGCTACTTCACTGAGCTCTCTGTTGTTTTTCAACAAACTATACAATCTGTTTCATTTCTCTTGAAGAAAGAAAAGATTTCTAATTTATAAGAAAAATACAATGATTTGGTCAAACATTTCCAGAATTTTAATCATGACACTGCACAGATTGACAGACTATTTCATTTCAAGCAATCCTTGCATTCAGCTCTGCTATAAACTTGAACCTTTCTTCCCCCGACCATGGTGGAACAAGCCTCAAATAGGCCAGCTATGGAGGATGTATGTTAAAACTGTTAGGGTTTATTAACATAGAGCAGCAGGCTTCTCAGATCTAAATGATGTTGAGATTTTCTTTCAACTAGGCACACACACACACAGTGAGGCAATTTGGCTGGATGAGTTCCTGCTTACTAATTAGGCATAAAAGGAATCACTGCATATGAATGTGTAAAAGAAAAAAAAACAACAAATATTTTTTCCCGAATTTGGTGTCATTGTGTTTATCAATGTTAGGAGAAAAACACTCTGGGAGGTGACATGTGATGACAAAAGATGTTATGTTTTTCATAATTTCTAATAGTGAATCATAGAACTTGTTGTGGCTGGCTCATTGGCTGGGCATCTCTTTAAATTCCAAAGGCATTCCTTGCCTTTGTCTTTGGAGACACCATAAAGTGGATAGTTTCATTTGACAGCATCCTGGATCTGTTGAGAGAACCAAGAGAAAGAGTTGGCAAGATGATCTAATAGACCTTGCATGTTCTCCACTCCTTTCATTGGGGGGAAATAGCATGTCTTCAGAAATGGGTTCTATCCTTCAGTGAATGAAGAGAAGATACCCATATATGTGCCCATTTATTCTAAATATCCTTTTATGTGTGAATTTCTATCCTTGTGGACTCTTAAAAGAAAAACAAAAACAAAAACAAAAAAAAAACGACAGAAGTGCTGGGACTCTGGCCAGAAGTTATACGTGGCCAGCTCTTGGGGATGAGGCCATTGGTCTACAGAATGCTTTGAATGGGAAGATGGGTTTGGGACAAAAAATTTGTCTTCCAGACTTTCTCCATCTTTCAATACATTTTTACCTGGCCTCCTTTGGAATGGAACACTGACAACCACCTCTTTTATCATTATCGGAGACTCTGGTGTTTTTCAGAATGCAAGGGTCATTACTGTAATTAGGACAACATTAATTTTAAATCAGGGTGGGGACATAACAGAGTCGTGTCCTGGAGCTTTGATGTGGCATAGTTGGGTGTTGCTTGACTTTCTTTTTCATGACTCTACATCTTGAATGAAGACAACTTGGTTTCTCATAGAGTTTTCTATAATAGTAGAGATTATGGGAAAAGAATGACATGATGCACACCTGGGCTATGGCCTTAGTGTGGTTACAGAGACCGGTCAACCCATCAGCCCGCCTTGTGTGATGCCCCTCGGCATGATGGGCAGCTGGCATGATTCCATTGTTCTCTTCTCATTACGCTTCTCAATTTTAAGTCCTCTTTTAATAGGCCCATAGCAGCTTTAGCTTTTGATTGCCTTTTGACTTCTGCCCAGGTGTTCTAGTTTCCTTTGCTGAGATCGTTCTATCCATCTAAAACACCTTCCTCTGCCTCTGCCCATTTGTGCTTCTCCGTGACAATTAAAATGATCTACAAATCCACCGTTTCAAGTGTCATTCACATCTGATCACCTCTTTCATTTTGGGGCATGTTCAATTTAAGATTTTGCTATACTATTTTGGAAATAATAGGTCATTTTTGCATGTTTCTTCACATTCAGTTTTCAGTGTCCTTAAAGCAGGTCCCTTGACTTTCAATCCTCCCTCCCCACCTCAGTATACAGTAAATGTCATCTAATTGAGGATGGCAGACTAATTGCTTGGTGAATGAATCCGATGTGCTTTGTAGTGTTATTAGTATTTTATAGAGAATGATAGCAAAAGAAGCAGAATATCAAAATGTATATGAATTTATATAAATTATGTATATATCCATTGCTTATAGTCTAAGAGAGTAAGAAAACTTTCTGAAGAAAATTATGCTGTGAGACCAAATAAGCCTTGTTAAATTCTGCAATTACTTGTTTTGAAGGACGTCTGAATATATTTTTTTCAATGATTATATATCATTGAATGAGAACCTAAGAGAAGCCATTAACCTAGAGATTGTTATTATAAAATAATAAAAAAGTTAGGCATGAATTTATTAATCTGTTTCCAAGTTTTTAATAAAGTCAACATTATTGAGCCCTTAAAAATTGATCGAATTACTTCAAAGGCACTTTTAGACTTCAGTTTTAATTTTAAAGGTAATTTCACGAAGATACTGTTAATGAGGAAAAGTTGCGACTGAGGAAATATATATTTCTAAAATTCATTTTTAGGCACATTAAAAAAAATTATCCCACATTGAAGGACCATTTTCCTTCTTCTTAGTATTCAATAATGGTTAATGCCTAAAATGCCACATATGAGAAAATGAGATTTATTACTCAACAAAGTTATTAAAAGTTTATGACTCTAGACACAAGAGGTTAGCTGGGATTCCATTGTAAATATCAATTGCCTGGTCTATGAGAATTACCATATCTTCCAAAAAAATCACACTTGCTTCCCTTTGTCCATCCTCTGTCTTTCCACACCAAAAGGACGTAGCTGGTTAATAGGATTCTACATGAGGGAATTGAAAAATCTTTCTTAAAACAACAACAATAAAATTCTATTGCCTTTTTCTTGTAATTAAAGTGACTATTTTAAAGTGAAAGTGATATTTGCCATCCAAAATTGTTTTTCAGGTTTTTTGCTTCATTTGTTTCTAATTTCAATAGTTTGTAAAGACAGAAGAACCTCATATTTTAAAATGAGATATGTTGAGAAGGAATAATTGGTTATTGTGGAAGTAATGAGCTCATTAATTCTTGATATCTTACCTAGAGAAGAATTTGAGAACTATACTGCATTATATTACCATATGTGTTTATGTAATTTAATTTTATTGGGTACTTGAAACCCATATTTGTACATGCAAATAGAACCCTAAACATGCAAATAAATTTGACTTCACAATGAAAATATTTAATGCATACAAACAAGATTTCCTACTCATAAGCTACATTGCTGCGTACTTTCAATTTTAAGTTAGTATACAAATTTCTCTATATTACATAGAAGAAATTAATTGTCCATATAGTAACAGACCTATTCTAAGAAATAATCCTTTAAGCCAGACTTTTAATTATGTTAAATGCAAACAAACAAACAAAAAAACAGCCAGGACAGTAAGCCTAAGGATGATATATACAATGCTACGATTTTCAAAATAATAAAATAATGCAGCATATTACAAAATGAGTCAGACTAATAAAATACCTACAATGTTAAGAAATACTATTATGATTTTGTGAGAGAAATACTACTATCATTTTGTGACTAGAGTAAAACAAAGATATCAAAACTGTTATTTTTTTTAATTCTTCCTATTTTCTACCAGTTTGAGGATAATGTTGAGTACTTCAAAATGTTCAAAAAGGTAGCCTCTTTAAATCGATGGGTGTGGGTGGTCTTATTACTCTGAAAGCCAATCTAATATAATATTGTTGAACTTACTTAGACACTTGCACTTGTGATTAATATTCTTTATCTAGGAGAATTTCCACTTCTCCATAACTAACCTCCAGCAGTGAAATGATCTGAAATAAACCTTGACTTTTTTCAGTTGACTCAGTAATATCTTTTAACGATTCCACGTGGTTTGGGAAGAATAAGTATTTATTGATGAGGACATTACATTCAAGAAACAACTGGCCTTTGCCAGTTAGGGTTCTAGGACCTTCACATCTTCAATCTGGCGTCCCCTTTCCCATCTGAACTTGTTTCCATTAGAAGGAAAGGAGGCAAACATGGTCACTTGTGGAAGGAATGACCTGGCAGGACAAGCTCTGAACTAGATGTCCTGAATGCTGGTTTCTGTTCTGTTACATATAAGTGGGTTATTGAACTCCAGAACTTCAATTTTGTAAAGGAAAGACATTCTCTTCTTTCAGATTGGCTAAATGGTTTCTATAAGAGTCAGCTCTCCCAGATTCTATGATAAGAAGAAGGGCTCACAAATTTATTAGAAGGGTATATAGTCAGATGGGCAAAATCTTGTACTATAATTCATCTGATCTTTATTAACAGCTACTTTATGAGCAGTCAGGGGAACCTAAAATGAAATTTTGACATTAATAGTATCACTGTCCCTTCCAGTTTATACAGTACTTTTAGATGCTGTATCAACCTTCTTTAAGTGAGTGCTTAGGAGTTCAGATGTTCTCCACCCTCCAGTCCCTCCAACCCCCATGTGTGTACAAGGAGGGAGAACTCAGTAGCACGTTCTCGGAATCCTGCTGGTCTCTGCTACTCAGGGTCTTATCTGGTCTTCTCCTTGAACCAGTGATCAATGAGGCAGGACTAGTTTTATGTGCTATGTGGTCAGCACTCCTGGGACATGAATTACTGGAGTCCATAGTTCTAGGCATTTACCACTGGTGGTGACAGTTTTGCATAGTGTGGCTTTTTCAGCCAGACTCCCTCAAGACTTCTGCTTGTTAATTTTCTCTGTGCTTTGCTGCTGGGTACATGGAAACTTCCATAACCCATGACGGTACCATTTATTCTGTGGATATAAAGAGGGGCCCTTGGAATTATTTATCTAGTCATCTCTCCCAACCAAACCTGGACACAACTACTTGAAGTCACTCCAAACTACCCTTCAGAAAGTATCAAATATGACCCCAATGATACCTCACTGAGGTATATAAAGTATCAAATACCTCACTGAGGTATATAAAGTATCAAATACCTCACTGAGCCAGGTATTTCTTTTACATACCTTCCTCTGTCCACCCTCTGTCTTTCCACACCAACAGGAAGAAAGTGGGAATACGTGCTTCTGTATCTTCCTACCTACCCTCTTTTTTTGCCTCTTAGAGTTCTCCACATTTTCTTACTACTCAGAAAATTATTTCCCTAGATTGATTTTATCTGAAGTTGACAAACGCTGGCCAAATACTGGCCTTTGGATGTAATCTGAAGTCTGAAGAAATAGTATGGGTATGGAGTATGATGAGGTATAACTATTACCTTAAGAATAATTGTGTAAAATTCACTTTCCAAAAGCAAAAGAGGAAGAAGAAGAAGGAGAAAGTGGAAGAGAAGGAGGGGAGAGAGAAATATGAATATTTGAGATTTGAAGTCAGGACAACTCCTTGCCACCCCAAGGAAAACTGTATATTAAAGCTGCTGTTTTATATTTAGTCGTCTCATAGAAAGAATTTTTCCTCACAGGTATTCAGGCAGTAAATAGTAGCTATTTAAAGAAATATATACTTAGCATGAATCAACAATTAACTTTGTACACAATTGTTAATTGCTTTATTTTTCTATTCTTCATGTTCATCAATTCCCTTCTCCATGATAAAATTTTCCTTTTTTAGAACATAATAATAGCAACAACAGAATCTCCCTTTGGAACAATGCTGATGCATGTTGAGCAAACCAGTTATGGAAGATCGTTGTTTCTCATATGTTCTTATAGAACTTTGCCTCTCCTAATAAGATGTAAAGTTTCTTTCCCATTCCCTTAAATCTTGGTGGCACTTGTGACTGCTCCGATAATAGAATGCAGTGACTGTGGCTCCCTCCCTTTCTCTCTCAGAACACTTACTTCTGAAACCTAGCCATCACTTTGTGAGGAAGCACAGAAGCCACAAGTAGGTTGTCTGATTGGCAGCCTCAGATAAGATCTTAATGCATAGCCGTCATCAACTATCAACTATTAGACATGAGCGAGCCAACCTTCAGATGATTCTCAGCTCCAGCTCTGAAGCCATCTTGGCTCATTCTGAGTGGAGCAGAAACAGGCTATTCTCCCCCACCCTCAGGCATTGCCCAACTGTAGGTTCCCAAGGAAAATAAACATGGTATAAGAAGCTACCCTTCTTTGACTCATTTCTTTTAGGTTGAGGAGAAGAGGTAGGAATTGGGATCCAATAACCCAACCCACCACAGTATGGTATGTACTAATTGAACATACAGATAATAGTTTATGAGTTCAGGTAAGAATAGTGTTATGGTCGAGCCTCAGCTTTCTGTAACAACATTCCCTCCCTTAATTTGGGGACTAATTAAGATGAAAATAGTCTTCTAACTCATTAAACCACATTTTACAAATGAGGCTGAGACCTAAAGATTTAAAGGACCTAAATAAAAAGTATTCAATTGGATAGAAAGACAGTCAAAAGTCTGACCTCCATCTTGGTCTTTGCTCTCTACCATGGCCCTTGAAATCTTCATGGCTGTTTTCTGGCTAACTTCACCAATTCTCAAATTGAACCATGACGTAGTATGCCTAAATACACTCTCTTTTCTACTACTACTTTCTACTACTACTATTCCTACTAGTAAAAAGTTACACTGTTTTAGAGTACAAAATAGAATAAGTACCAAAAGATTTAAGAAAGATCGAAACATATCAAAACAAAACAAAAAAAGCTTTTACAATTTCTTTGCCCTGCTTCTTTCACATTTCCTTTAATTTTAGGATTTAGAAACATATTATTTTTTGTTTTACTTTGTTATTGCAGAAAATATAATTTATTGGCATGTTACCTCATATTAAATGAAGAGTGTGGATCACCCTTTTGAGATTACTCTGAGGTTGAGAATGTGAATCTGGAAGGAGCCAGCCTGAGGAGGAAGTCAGACTAGAGTCTGGAATAAGAAAATAGGGTCATGAAGTTACATAGTTGTATTTAGTCATTTGAATTAGAATGTGAGTTAGTAAAATAAAAAAAGCTATTTTAGATTTTAACTAATTTGAAGGAAAGGCAAAATAAAAAGTCTTCTTTTTTTATTATTCTAAGCAAGTCCACTTAAATAAATAGTAAATAAATAGTAAAGCTTCACCATAGTTGGCGTCAGCAAAGTTTACATGGTCTCAAATCACTGCTAACATCTTTAAGGATTTAGGATAGTGACCTCTATTTGATCTCATAAGGGCCTTACTTCAATACCTCTATTACTTTATGGTTTTCACAGTTGTTTATCTCTCTTTGATGATGAAACTGATCACCAGTTGCTTGGCCTGATTACATATAATTTTTTTCAATGATTGACAGCTAAGAACCATTACAACAAAATAGTGTCTGTGCATTTCTATTCTTGTCCTAAGTAATTTCATCTGGTCTTATGGCTTTAATTAAATACTACCTCAAAATCGATGACTCTAAAATGTATATTTAAGTTCTAACGACTCCCTTGGGAAAAAATGAGAATATCCAATTGCCCAAGTGTTGGTTATTTATCATTATGTTAAAATCAATCTGTTCAAATAAAACATTGCAGTAAATAGATGAA
Source organism: Pteropus alecto (assembly GCF_000325575.1). Taxonomy (NCBI): domain Eukaryota; kingdom Metazoa; phylum Chordata; class Mammalia; order Chiroptera; family Pteropodidae; genus Pteropus; species Pteropus alecto. The sequence continues at coordinate 18,402,571 of NW_006433378.1, read as the reverse complement.
TGCTATCTATTAAATATGTAGAAGTAATTAGTGCCAATTATCAGATACAAAATTATATTACTTTTTTCTTTCTATAAAATAATCTAAATGTTGGTCTGATATTTTACTTTCACAATAACACAAAAAAAGTGAAAATAATTATTATCCCAAACAGTTATGCTTACAGATTGAAGATTCTTTTCTCACATTTCCTATTTTCCTCTCATGATTTGAACCAGTGTATTACTAATTATAAGGATAAACATTTGAAAACTAAATCCTTTTCCCATATGAAATCAATGGATATACCTGACACAAAATAGACTAGAATCATCTGTCCCCAGATACTACAGATTTGTGGATTTCCCACATTGAAAAAAAATTATTTTTATCTATCGGTCTCTCCAACACCAGCTTCATCTGCTCACATATTCATTTTTTTTTCTGTCTTGCAAACCAGCTTAATTTTGAAACCAGATTTAGAAATTTAACATGAAAAACATTAGAATGGGAGGAGTCTCCTTAAGAAAACTTGAAAAAGAAAAATTAAGACATAAAAGGCAGAGAAAGCACAAGAACACACTTGGAAAAGAACAAAAATGGAAAAGATGAGTGGT
>NW_006433378.1:18384136-18401956 GCF_000325575.1 Pteropus alecto | reverse complement strand
AGCATCGTTAAGACTCTATTTGGGGTACCAAGATAGTCACCTCAAGTCCCCAGCAGCTGAAGCTACTTCCAGGTCACCTAAGAATGCAATAATACATATTGTATTCTTATTAACAATATAAATAATATCACAACTGATGATAATAGTACCATATCAACAACAACTCAACTGAGGGCATAGCATATACTAGACATGTATGGCACCATATCAAAACTTGTCAGTGAACTCTAAGAGACAGATATTACATACATTTTACAGGTGAGGGACTACATTTCTCCATTTCCTCTCTTCTTCTCTCTCTCTCTCGCCCTCAGGGTGACCCCCACCACCTTCAGTTTTGTTCAGCTCAGCAATATCTCTCAGTTAATGATATAGTACAATGATGGATGACATAATTACTTTTCTCTTAAGTGACTCATAATTTAGTTTGGAGGGGCAAAAGAGCAAAGGAAAAAGAGTGAAAGAAAAAATGGAAAGGAAGAAGAGATAGGTAGAGATAAAGCGAGAGTGGGGGAGGGAGGGAAAGGGGGAGAGAGAGAGAGAGAAGAGAGAGAAGAGAGAGAAGGAAAGGGAAGAGAAGGAAAAAAGGAAAGGGAAGGAAAGGAAGAAAAGACTGAAAAGATTTAACTGATGAACATGGTAAAAAGAGAGAGAGAGAGAGAGAGAGAGAAGAGAGGGAAGGAAAGGGAAGAGAAGGAAAAAAGGAAAAGGAAGGAAAGGAAGAAAAGACTGAAAAGATTTAAGTGATGAACATGATAAAAAACTATCTACGAGATAGAGTTATAGCTCCTGTGAGGGAGGAGTGATTAACTATTTGGCTTGGGTTGGTTTGGAAGTTTGCTTCAGGCAACATGTGAGCAGTGATGATTGAGAATGTATTAATTGAATTGTGATTAATCCTTAACTGAGGATGATGACTCTTTCTTCCACTGCTTACATTTCTTATCACTCCAACTGAGAGGTCCTGTGAGGTTCGTGAGAACCACTGAGTAAATTAAACACTTAGCCAGATGTTCCTAGGTCACAATAATGATTCTCAACTACCCTGAAAATCGGGTAGTGCTGGCAGGCAAGGGCTGCTGAAGGTGAAAAGAAGCCTCAGTGGTGGTCTTCCCACAGACCTTGACCTCAATGGCCTTTTCCCTAGCAATGTGCCCTAGACACAAATGCATTGGTGCTGATGCTCTGGCTCCAAAGCTTTGCTTTTGCCTGCTCTACTATAGAACTCACCCCCCAAATCATGATGAGCTTACCAGGCCTGGAGTCATTTCCTTACTGTACTGTAATTGCCATTTAATGTAATTCCTTCATCCCCTTTTAAAGGATTTTAATATTGAAGGCTTATTTTCTCTTCTTTTTCTTGCCAAGTTTCTTTCCATTGCTTTCAGCTTTATTGTCTTTAGAAAACCTTTAAATTCTATGACCGAGCATTAGAGGAAATGAGGCAAGAAGCTGAGTATACATCACCAAAACACAGCTCAAACTTAATGCCTACACCATTTTTCTTGAGTGGATGTCTGATTTTATAGCTTCATCCAGAGCAAATGCACTGAAATGAATTGTGACTAATTGGAAAGGAGAACTCCAGGAACCTAGCTTTCCCTCCACAAAAGGAGGTAGGAAGGGGCTCTGTGGGGCTGGGATACAATGAGGCAATGGATGCATTTTGGGACACTTAGGGGTTCTTGGAAGGGCATCGCTGTTCCTATGTAACCGGCCAACTGGCAGTGCAAGCACACAGCTGGCTGTGGGTGAAGAAGGGCAGTGAGTGGAGAGAGTGGCCAGGCAAGCTCAGAGGAGAGGTTATGACTCAGGAATCCACTCTGATACCAAATTTGATGGAAAGATCCTAGATTTTACCATGATCTCAGAGGACACAGTTAACCCATGATTATTGGCATAATCTGTGAGTTTTATTGGAAATTGTAACACATATTATTTAACAAATGTCAGTGTATACTCTTTTGTTTCCTACTCTGAAATAAATGGGAAAAATTCAAGGTCCTTTTATATTCAAACTGGAAGAAAAGCTTATTGCTCTTAGTGCAATAAAGGTGAACTTTACTCTCATAGACTTGTGTCTTACAAAGCATACTAGCTGCCAGCGTGGAAAACCCTAATCATCAGGTATATTTCTCTTTTACTAAGGAAGATTGATCTCTAACCAAATTGATGTCTTCTTCCTAGAGGATATCGATTGCAGTCTTTCTTAGAAATCAATTCCTTTCATAACAACCATTGTAAATAGGAAATCCTGAATATCTAAATTATATCTCTCTTGTAGGGATGGTAGTTTGAGCTTCTCTATTCTCATTCTGTCTTCTGAAGAGACAGAAGAACAGCAGGTCACCATCTTTAATAAAACAACTTCACATAGTTGCTGGAGGTTATTAAACCATTCATCAGCTTGAGTCTTTAACCTAGTATGGAATAATCATTGTAACATTCATATGAAATCATAGCTTTGAACACCAGTCAAGAGTGTTAATTTTTTTCCTTTGACTCTGCACTCTAGCTGTAAGCATTTTCATCTTAAAGTGACAGAATCATAGTTACCAGAATTTGCAATTCCCGAAAAAGCAGGCACTCTTTGATGCTTCCCCTTCCCCAACCACACAAACACTTTCTTGCAGAGATGAAACAAAAAAGTAAAATTGATAAATGGAAAAAGGACAACCATTCCAAGACTGAAGAAACTTACTCCTAAAGACACTAGCCTAAGTCTTGCCTGGGATGTCATGCTTGAAATATTTAGCCATGAAAGGTTGGCAGCAAGAATCTTTTCTGAATTGCTCCCTGGGTGGGAAAATTCAAGTCAGTTCAGAACAAGTTTGAAGAAAAGAAAGTCATGTTTTTCTAACATTTTCAATGAATTAAGTTGGTGAAAGGTGCTGGATTTGAGTTCTTAAGAGTTATTCTCTCTCTCTTGAATATACATACTAGTCCAAGGACAGTGACACTGGTGACCTCCCGTAGCCTTGAACTGCTATCAGTTGGGTTGCTTTGGTCTTATTGCCACTCATTCTCTGGCATCTGCCAAAACTACAAGTTATAATCCAAAATCAGCGCGGCAGATGACTTTCAAGTCATTAGGGAAAAGAAGTCTCAACCTGCCAAATTTTTATTTCTTTATTATTTTTTTTCCCCATTTTTATCTCCCTCTCATATGAATGTGCTCTCCCCTGCATCTGTCCCATGCTCGTTCCCACTGGACCATCCCTAACTTTCTCTTCCAGAAACTCCTATAGCACCCAAACGTGATCGATAAAGGACCACCCAAGTATTGCATTAAAACTTTAAGTTGTTCTTATACGTGCAGTATCCTATAAAGAGAAGGTAAAAAGAGAATAGAAAGAAGCTTGTTTGTTAAGTCATCTTCAGTTCTTATATCTCTTGAACTCTGAATTATTTTAATCTCATGTCACTGCTTATTGATTTTTTTTGTAATTTTCTATAAAGTCATCACACATTTCTTCTAGATAGGAATTGGATAATTCTAATTTTGTGGCAGGAAATGATATAGTTTAGATTTGAAATAGGCCATTATCTGTGATGAGCAACCCATGGTTGGTGCTATAATTATATAGTGTACAATTTCATCAGGATGCTAATTTTCAAATATGATGATCATATTAACATTTCTATCTTAATATGACAAATTTATAGTTGAGAGACAATTTTTTCAATGTCTAAAAAAATGCAATGTAACAATGTCAATTTTCTAATTGATATTTTTATTAATAAATTATTTCCCTATATTTTAAGAATGCATTGTCTTTTCTTATCAAAATAAACAACTCATGAATAAAAAATGTGGTCTATGGCAATATTGATATTTCCAGAATTTTCTTTCTTAAAAAAGTTTGATTATGGTAACTCAAAATGGAATTTCGAAAGCTTATTAAATTTTGGTCAAGTAGAGGTTGAACTTGGTATTCATTATGTATTTTGAAAATCTCAGATTCAGGATAGCACAAGCATTCCCAGAATCTTGCAAACAACAGTTGCCAAAATTTTTAAACAAATAAATAGAACAAAAAGGCAAAAGACTATTGCTTAATCCTGGGGATAATAAGGCAAAGAAGGAAAGCTTTAATTAGCCAATTTTCATACATCACTGGTTGCATGCTTTTTATACAAAAGGTTACTGACCAAACATTGTTGTTGAATGAGGGTCTATCAGAATTAAAGTTAATGGAATATCTCTAGTGAGCATTGACCTACATGGAGGTTTTTAATGGTGATGAAAAGAACTTTGTGGCTTTATTCTGAGACCGACTCCTTTCAAAAGATGCTCAACACCACAGGGATTCATCTGAAGCAGCTGCAGGCCCTCTGCTTTTCCATCTGTTGTCTTGGACTTGTATTTTGACCAACATGTCAAATTCATGGTTTTTGCTGTCTTCCTAGACAAATCTTTCATGACAAAGGAAAAACATCGCCATAGTATCTCAGATCTCTCTCACTGAGCTTCAGAGGGCAAACAGAAGCCATATGGCAAAGTCTGCTTTCTGTTAGATCTCTTGTTGATCATTTCTCGTTCCAGCTCTAAATGAGCATAACCTAAGGTTCCACTCAACAGGGAATTCTTGAGGATGTGATCAAATCAGAGACCTATCTATTGTGTCTGGAAAAACAAGTGACATAGTGCTACTAAGGTTTGGTAATAATTCTATGTTCATAATCAAATTGTAACTGAAAGCTCTTTTCCCTAAATATAATTTTAAAATGAATTCCCAAGTTATTAGACAATCAGGTATATTAGAGTTTTAAAGTTAAGCATTTTGATTTCTTAAAGAAGTTGTTTATACTTGATATGAAACTTCCTACTGAAACCAGCAATTAGAATTTATTTGAAGAACAGGGCATAAGAAAATGTCTCAATTGCTTAAAACACTTATTGATAAATTATGCTTAAGATTTTGACAAACTGGAAATAATGTGTCAGAATATTTGTAGATTCTGAGCACAACTTAGAATAAATTTATAACATTATTTAAAAGATGTTTATTGATTTTAAGAATTTTTTTCCTCTTGCATTTTAAATGTTAATGTAATAGAAAGAAGACAGTTATTCAAAATGGCACTTTAAATATAGATAATATATAATATGTATAACATATAAGAAAGGAAAATAGACATTTGGTTAACTTTTCAGAAATCTGAATTAATTTCCTTAGTGCTACCCTATAGCCATCTGGTTTTCTATCGCTATAGATTTCAGTAACATCATAAAAAACAAACAAACAAAAAATTCTGTTTTTTTTTCTTTTTTTTTTATGAGAGAACCTTTATATCTGGAAGATCTGAAGGAGTTCCTGAAGTTTCTCAAACTCTATCTTTAAAATTAATTTTGGAATAAGTTTATTTAAGTGTAAATACAATAAAGCATGGCTGTATTTTTACATGCTTTAAAAGCAGTGGAATCTCTCTGTTAATACTGAAGAAAATGTACCGAGATTCACCTACAGAAGTGTGGAATCACGCAGTTAGAAGGCTAGAAGGGTCCAGAAAAAAAAGTCCATCTGACTTTTGCTTCTGGAGAAAGGTTTTTTTGAAACTATGCCATATAGGCAACGTTTACCACCTGACACCTATATCTCTCTTATCTTCCTACTCCCTTTATCATTTCTAGTCTCCGCCTTTGTCCTTAAACAAAGTATTTGTGCCATGTTTACTGCCAGTCAGGAACCAGTGGTCTAATAAGGCCCTTCTCTGAGGGCATTGCTTTTTCCAGAAGTGTCCAGAAGTGGTTGTATTATCCAGTGTAGGTACAAGTCTCTGATCTAAAAACCTTGCGGCTAGATAATTTCCATAATTTGAAATTTTAGAATTCTATATTGAGATAGGTGACATGGTTTGTATATCTCTACCTCGTCATCAAATACACTAGCACATTTGCAGTGATATGTAGGGATAAAGTAGATAAAGACTATGCATGGCTTCAGTTCAGATTTTGCCACCAAATGAATTAGAATAAAAACTCCAAACTTTTAGTTTCTTGAATTTCATAATGGCAAATAAATGATTATAAACCTATAAAAACATCACAAGGAAATATGACCAACTGAATGAATTTGTGAGATTGGAAGATGAGACAGTGGTACACAGATACAGGCCTTCCCCTGTCCCACTACTCTCCAAAACACACTTAGGTTTGTCACGTTATCTCTAAGGAAGTGGATTCTGATGGGCACTCAACTCGCTCATTTCAAGGAGATCAAGATCCTGCTTCCTTGGGGCTTCCTTTCACAAATTCTTAAAGCATGCTAGCATCCCACTCCACCTACAAATACACACTTACACACATCCATACAGAATTATGTAGGTATCTGGAAGGTAAATAACAATAAACCTATTTTACAACAAGATACATTTTTACAAATGACAATGAAAGTTTAACTGCAGAATACTAGTACTAGAAGGAAAGCCCGATTTCGTTGTTTTTCAAATATAGTTATATTTAAGGGTGAAAATGTTTGTTCTACTTTTTATCTAAATTGTCTTTAAGATAAATACTAGTTCAGGAGAGAAGAGATTTTTAAAAAATAGTTTTTATGGGAATGAATAATGAAACTTTAGATCTTTTTGGAAAAAAAAAATCGATATTGGCTTTGGATGCTACTATAGACCAAAATATATTAGGATCTATCATAAAGAGACAAATTTATGTCAACTTGAAAGGACGAAGAATGTTTGAGGTCATAAAATGTGTTTTTTGATAAATAAGTAACAACAAACAAAATTTTCTTCAAAAAACACAGGGTGGTCAGAAAATATCCACATGCATTCGATAACTTTGGAGTAAACACGAGACATATTTAAACAAAAAAATTCTCCTTATTCCAACTTTGAAAATTCAGGGAAAATTACAATTTTATTATTTATGTTTATAGTCATACATTTTAGTGAAACAAATGTCTCATGGGGACAGGCATGATTTGCATACCAATTTTACTGACTTCAGCATTGGAATAAAAGCCACTAAGAGCTCCATGAAAAATTCATGACACTCCTGGGAAAAACACTGCAGAGAACATTGGAACTGACATTTTCTATGTAATACGAAGTAGGGTCAAAAGTTGTTTCACCCCTCTAAGGTGCTTTGGATACACAATGAGCTTATCCTGAGGTGGAAAGTAATTGAGCCATGTTGACTTCATCCTGGCCACTGAGTAGCATTGGAGGTAAAGGGATGGACAATTTGGTGGGATACTTTGTGATGTTGCTCAATGTAGCCCAGTGACGCTACTGAGAAAACAATTCAAAAGTCCTCAAGAGAAGAGGCTGATAGAGGCCTTGAGAAGTTCATCTCTTTTGCAAGACTGATGTTTAGGACATTGATACAAGGAAGTTACTGGTAGTGTGGGAAGGGAGGCTAGAGTAGCACCAGCAGCAACTGGAAGTTCATTGGGGACCACATCAGTGGAAAGATTTAACAGGTTAACATCAGAGGTCAGTATGGGCCCAAAAAGAGGTTTCGAGTCCAAATCCAGCCAATGTCATTGGGAGGAGAAGGGATTCTGCAGCTGCAGAATCAGGTCATAAGGAAGTGTAATAGAAAGTCCAGCCCCCACTGGAGTGGGTCACTGGAAAGACTGAAAAAGAGAGCATCTGTGCTCTCAGTCTGGTGTGGCTGAGGAAGCTAGGGGCACATAAAACAGGCCCCTTGTGGCAAGAACTGGACATATGGTCATTTGAAGTCTTTTCCAGTATTTTTATTTATTTTTTATTTTTGGTGATTTCTAAGTAAATTTTGGGGAGGATGTAACAAAAGCAAGTTTCCGCTGTCTAAACTGAAAGATGTTTATGCCTGAGCTCTTTTGTTATATGAGTTCTGATTTTTCCACTTCTGTGCTTTGTTTTCATTGGTCAAGAAGCATGAAGTGGAAGGAAACATGGATTTATGATCATCTATCAGTTCCTGCAGCTCTTCCTCTGGGATAGGCCTATCAGATGGGCAAACCCAGAATAGTGTGATATCCTAACAACAGTACTGACAATTGGGAGAGCTAGCCTGCCCTCGGGCAAGAGATTCCCAAAACCAGGTACATGGCACTGACTTCAGAGATGTTTGTTAATGGAAAGATCTGACAGGTTCAGATGCAGAGTCTTGAATCCTGGCATGTTTTATTTTAACTGAGGCTCCTGTTGGAGATACTTCTTAGATGCCTTGAGAAGTCCCATCAAGAAGCCAACTTTAGGATCAAAGATTAAGACAAAGAGCAAATTGATCCAGAAAATATGAGTAATGCTTTTTTATTTTTATTTTTTTACACCTACAGCACCCAGTCTTCCTAGGTGGTCTCCCATCCAAGTACTAACCAGGCCCAACCCTGCTTAGCTTCTGAGATCAGACGAGATTGGGCATATTCAGAGGGTGGCATGACCGTAGACATGAATAATACTTTTTAAATGGAAGTTTTGAATTAAACTCATCTGTCTCCACCACCCCCATTCCCCGGGTAGAAATATAATATGGAGAAACTTTCTCTTGAGAAGATGATTTTGTGCTTATTTTTATATGAATTATTCCTTCTTATTTTTTTTGGCTCTAGTCAAAATCAGGTTCAAGACCAGTCCTCAAGATCTCTTCCAATCAAAGGTCTACTTCGATGCAGTTGACAAGTTGGTAACATTCAAAAAAATATAAAGGACTGCAAGGTTCTAGAATAGGCAGGTAAATATTGGAACTTTTGTATTTTCTTTCTGATGTTCTGTGATTAATCTCATATTTCTTAGATTTCAGGAATATTTAAAAGTTAATATCACCTTTTGAACATGCAGGACTGAAATCAACACACATCAATTTGGCCACATTACTAGAAATCACAAGGCTGAAAATTTATTCTGATTTTATGTGATAAACTTAAACATTTTTTCCTCTTTGTTTTTATTTATTTATTTTTCAAATTGAAATGCCTAAACTTTAGGGAGTTTCGAAGTTGGTTCATGTTAGTTGAATATCCAGAAATTTAGAGAGAGTAAATGTGAAGACTCTGATTTGAAAATTCCTTGTATCATCCCAATGAGATAGTGATACCTTCTTGCCTTCACTATCTAGGTGTCCTCTCCTATGGGATTCCTTCCAGTTCTAATTTCTGCTCCAAGTACAAAAGAGTCATTCAAGAGTAAAATTATTGAGGACAAATCTTTAATCCTGTGTAGCCTATACTTTATTAGAGCTCTTATGTACTGAAGTTCTAGTGATGCTTTAAGGGATCCACAGCCTGAAGTTCACTCTTATTCTATGTTCTGTTCCCTTAAGCCTCTGCAGAACCCTGCAGGGTAGATTTAGAATGCTTCTGCATCCATCACTTCAATTATTACTCTTGGTGAAAACCGAGATATTTGCTAGACACAAGATGGCAGTAGCATACCATGTAAACTTTTATGATTTGATAACTGGGATTAGAGCTACGGAAATCAGAAACATTTTTCATGTTTATTTTCATCCGTTTTTTGGGGGGAGGGAGGAAAGGTCATGATGAGAATGATGAAATCAGATGAAAATGATGATTTCTCTTCACCCCAATAATACACACACACACACACACACACACACACACATATTAAGCTCTTCCAAGGACTCCCAAGTTTAAGAATACTCAATTTTAAGTTTGGTCCTATGAAGACTAATTTATATCCTCTATTTTAAAATAAATACACAAAAGGAACAGAATGATATAAAGAGTTCAGCAATTCAAGTATAAAGGGAGGAAAGACTCAGAAATCTAGGCCAACTTTTATAGCATTCCCTCTTCTGCTCTGTCTTGCTAGGCAAGAATGATAAATTAAAAACCTTGAAACAATGTATTGTTTCTTAGCATTTTCCACTATAAAATTAGAAGCACATCAATTAGTTTAGTGATTATTTCTTTATTAATGGTTCTTTTTTGTTTCTTTTTTAATCCCATGAAGGATAATTTTACAAAAGTTTGGCAGTTTATTTCTATTTATTACCTGAGTTCAAAAAACACACAGAACTTTTCCTAGTTTCTAAAAGTTGCAATTTTTAAAGATTGAAAGGTTGTTTTTCTTTTTAATGTTCTTATTATTGTTTTTAAAAGTGCAGTAAAATATACTCTCTCTGTGGTCCAGGATATCAACTAGTAAATCAGCAACTCAGATGTGCAAATATATCTTAAATTAAAAAAAATATATATGTTTAAATTAAAATATCAAGCAGAATAACATATGGTTTTAATTAAAGTTTTGTTATTTGGCTTTATAAATCTCAGTAACAATCCTGAGGAATGAGTACTAACTCTGGCTCAGGTACAGATAAGGTTACCAGCTTCCATGATTGGATTGTGCAAACTTGGGGGAAGAACAACAGGGGGAGGGGTACAGCTGATTATTCTAGAATTCTGATTCAGAGTTACAACCTTTAAGTTGGCAAGAAACTACTAGCTATTTCCCAGATGAAAACAACTACCCTGGATTTTACAGAACACCAGGTGGCAGAATTGCTCTTTTTTTTTTTTTAAGTCACTTTTAACTGACTCAAAATTTAGAAAATTTCATAAAGAGCAACAATTGTTGGCAATTGTTGAGACACTAAATATTCACCAACTTTAAGGTGATATTACATGTAACAAAATGAACTATAGTTTATGATAAGCTCATATACTAGCTTCTTGTAATTTACAGACTTAGAGAAAGAAAAGTGAATATATTATGATTAGCTTTATTTTTAAAATGTGTTTAGTAACTTACTAGAGAGTCACTTAGAGAACCTTATAATTTAACGAGTTGGGCTTTTTTACAAGTCGCAATCATGGTTCTAATATTTAAATTTAAAAAAGGGACATTCAACAGGTATCATTTTAGTATATAATTTTAGTTAAAATTTCACCCAAAGGCTAACATGTACCTTGACACTGTATTTTCTCACCTAAAAAATATTTTTTATTACATGAATATTTTATAATCTTATATTTTGTATCTTATAATTATGGAAAACATCAATACAACATGATGTGAGGACAACATACCTTTAAAATGTCAGTATTTAAGAATTTCGTAAGTTATAATAAATATTAGTCATTCTAGTAGATGTGAAATCAGTAGATGTGAAACCTTGAATTCATTTGAAAATGATAAATTAATAAAATTACGTATTAGATATCGCCACAGGTAAAATATTTAAATTTTTTTTGTATTGTAACAGAGATTGTCAGAAGTCATATATTAGGATGAACAGAACTCTGGAGAATTGAATCCTATGATTGAACGACTATAAACAGCCCCTGTTTTATTTTCACATTGAATGTTCAGGAAAATATAATTGGAAGTAAAACATCTGGAAGTTGAGAGTTCATGTCTGAGACCTGAAAAGTGTTCGCCGGTCTTTAATTTTGGAGTGTGAGGAAGTGGCGTCCTCCAGGCCTGGGCAGCATTTTAGGTGGACAGCAGCACAGGGAGTGTCCATGCTCAGGGTTTCTAGGACAGGAATCAGCTTCGGGCAAGGTGCTCAACTGCCACACCCCGTTTGCCTGAAATGGGGAAATGCAACTGTGCATCTTCCCTTTCCTCGGGTCTGCGGCTGCGTCCTTGACCTCTAGCCTGTCCTGGGGACCAGAGAGAGTAATGATGCAACCTCTTACCGCAGCATCGGGTTTCCTCCTTTAGATAGAGCGGGGGCCATAGAAAGATACTGCGTTTTCCTCCACCCTGCAGTCTGGCAGTGAGCTGGGGCCTCTTTTGTCCACCCTCTCACACGTGGAGGGGATGGCGTCTGTCAGCCCCTCTGCTTCCCGCTTCTTACTGCAGTTCTAGCCTCATCCCAAATGGAACAGATAAAGGGGAGTTTGAACTAAGAAAGAAGACACCACTTCCTGGCACCCCACTTGCACGAGTGAGTTGCGTGTGCCTCTGTGGCCCATTTTGGCCCAGTGAAGAGAAAGGTCCTTGCTTTCGACATTAGTCTTTGTTTGTGAGTACTCTCAAACACTCTGAGGTGGTGGGCAATTTCCATCTCTCATACAAGCCCCTCATCCCACAGCTACATGCGATAGAAACAATGTTTGAGTCTATCAATAATCAGATAATATCTGAAAAAAATCAAACAATGCACTTTAAAGAGAGATTAGTTTTGTCAATGCATGATTTACATACATAAAGAAAACAGAATATCTGAAAAATAGATTTGGAGTTGTCCAAATTTGACATCTGTCTATGGACCACCACATATAGAGAATTGATAGGATGTTTTTCAACAAAGGAGAATTTATATTTGTATATACCAATGTCCTCATTTGCCACTTTAGTGAGTGGGATGTGAAGGACATGTGTGAAGAGAAAGATGATTAGAATTTATTGAGGATACACCATTGGGTTCTGCACATTGTGTTATTTATTTTATTTTCTTTGTATTGTCGTAGTCTCACAATAATTCTATAAGGCAGAAGCCCTACCATGAAACCTACAAAGATTTGTCTCTATAAATAGGACTTCAACTTTAGCCTATTGATTTTTTTCTGTATTCAACTACTGTTAACAACAACAACAACAATAACGAAACATTTACTCAGAACCTACTGTCTGGTCATTAATGTTGATGATATAAAAAGCTATGATCTCTCTCAAGTATGTTGGGCCATACACAAAATAATGTCTCCACTGACAGAATTTTTAATCAGTGTCTAATAGAGAATGCTTTTGAGTAGGGGGAGAGAGCCTGGGAAAGGATAACACTAAAAATACTTAGAACTTTCTAGGCATTTAGTAGGTGTGCTGCAAAGGAAATCATCAACCAAATGAAAAGGCAACTTATGGAATAGGAGAAAATATTTGCAAATCTGACAAGGAGTTAATATCCAAAATACATAAAGAACTCATACACCTCAATAGCAAAAAAATAATGATCCAATTAAAAAATGGGCAGTGGAACTGAATAAACATTTTTCCAAAGAATACATACAAATGGCTGACAGGTACATAAAAGGATGCTCAACATTACTAATGATCAAAGAAATGCAAATCAAAACCATGATGAGACACCACCTTATACCTATTACAATGCCTGTAATCAAAAAGATAAGAGATAAGTGTTAGCGAGGTTATGGAGAAAAGGGAACCCTTGCACACTGTTGGCGTGCTTGAAAAAATAAAATGTGTTATGTCCACACATTACGTTTTTTAACACATTTCCTAACATTTAGCAGATCGATAATTAATATGACACAATTTTACCTATTCTAATAGTAAGGACAATATAAATTAAAAGAAAAATGGGCCTATATCGTCTCTTTGAGGTAGCATTTAATTTTCAGTCCCTGAACTATGACTAAGTCTTTGAATAATCAATCCCCTTGCATCCTAATTGTGCAACTCAAACATTCTCTGTTTCTCATTGTTGGTGTGAGTACTGCTGATATACAAAAAACCAAAATAGTTTAGCAGAGCACAGGACCTTAAGAGATGAAAGGAGACTAGTGTTTTATGGGCGTTTTGTTTTGATTTATATTCTCAAAAACTTCCAAATGAGACATAGAAAGGCGCTTTTCACATTTAATCCAGATCCAAACTGTAACATCTCTGTTTAAGACTGAGGATCTCCCTGAACTATGTTTGCAAAATTTTCTAGTTCTAAGAGAAAAAAAAACAGTTACCAGTGACTCTTGGTAAAAACACTATTTAAATCAGTTAGCTATAAGTTATTCCTTGACATATTGCCAAATTGTTCTTCAAAACAAGCATGTTTTTCAAAACAAAAGAGAGGTAAATTTTAAATTAGGAAGAAAAATGAAAACATTTGAAGAAAATGTCCTAAGGCCTGAACTCAAATATACTAATTAGTCTTTTATCAGTTCAATATGTTTTGCCAAAACAATCTTCTGCTTGATTGTAGTGTTGTTTTTCAGTGAAGATCAGTTTTTGGATATCTTTCATGAGGAACTAGAAGAAAGAACAAGAAAAACAAAATAGAATGCAAAGTTATTTGTCTATGATATGACAATGCGCAAGATTATTATTTCATCTCAAAACACTATATACAGCTTTTTGCAGTTTTAAATGGAGAAGACCACACATGGTTATTTCTGCTTAAATTTTTATCAAACCCATTTTTATAATCCTATGATGGCAACTGAATTTTGTATTCTTCTACATACTTGTGCTTTCGTATCCTACTTAGCTACTACACTCAAAATGTTAGTACATATTTATGGATGTGAACAAAACTAACCAAATACAATCTAAGGGAATTGTGAGAAAGACACAGAAAAAGGAAAAAGAAAGCTCAAAGGTATCATGAAGACAATTATAAAAGAAGGTCCTTGTTCTCGGGAAATACATGCTACAGTATTCAGAGAATAAGGAAGTATATCTGAAACTTAATCTCAAAGGTTTAGATTATATATATATATATTATTATATTACTTACAAACATATGAAAAGAGAAGAAGGGATGAAGAGAGAAAGAGCATGAGTGAGCAATTTTGAAAAAATGTTAATTGTTACAGCTAAAAGATGCAGGGGGTTCTCTGTAAATTTTTAACAACTTTTCTGTAACAAAAGTTATTTTAAAATAAAGTGTCAATGTATGAAAATGGCGGTGTGAAGGAAAACCATTATGATTTGAGAGCAGGAAGCTGAATTTACTTAGCATTTAAATGCTTTCGACATTCGATTGCCTCAGGAATTCTCTCTTGATGGCTTAGAACTGTTTTTGCTTTATTTCATCAGAGAAACTCTGATATCAGACATAATCAAAAAACAAATATCAAACAAATAAATATGGAGCTAAGGTTATTGAACTGAAAACATGAGACATTTATCTTTTCTTTACCTCCATCTTAATCTCATCATTGGTCTCTGTCTCAGCTCAGGCTGCCATAACAAAATATTAAAAGCTGGGTGACGGAAACAACAGAAATTTATGTTCTCTCAATTCTGGAGTTTAGAAGTCCAAGATCAAGGTTCTGGCTGATTCTGTTTCTAGTGAGAGCTCTCTTTCTGGTTGTAGACAGCTGCATAAACTCTGTCCTTACTTGGCCTTTCCTCAGTTCATGCAGCAGTAGAGGGAGAGACAGTGAGCTCTGGTGTCTCTTCTTAGAAGACACTAATCTTATCAGAACATGGTCTTACCCTTTATTTTACCTTAATGACTTCTGTAGAGACCCCCTATCTCCAAATACTACCACACTGGGGTTAAGTCTTCAACAAATGAAGTTTAGGAGGACACATTCAAGTTCATAATAGTCTCTGAGTCGCCTTTAAAGAAATCCAAGATTTCAAAGAATGTAGTAAATCAATGCTTTATACAACATACTAAATTGTTTTTATGTTTTAGAGTACAATCATATGGAATAATTTTCCTGACTCCAGCCCACACTTCTCTCAGCAAATCTTCGTCCTACATTTTAGTGATGCTTTTTTTTTTTTAAAGTTTGTAGCAAGTGAAGCACATCAAACGGTGCCCTTTTTTTTTTAATGACTTGGTTAATATACTCTTATTGTTATTTCCTCAGTGTTGATTCCACTTATACTCTGTTTTGGGTTAAGAATTTAGTCATCTGAGCATTATACAGCCCAATTCTAAAAGTTGGAAAGCAAAAAATTTCAATTAAACTGACATGCCTATGTAAATAGCCTTTACGACAAGGTCGAGTGGTTTGATAAAATTGTGTCTCCTTTTCTGCGGTGCCATTGGCAGAACCCAATTGAATCTGGTAGGAGAATGTCCAAATTCATTCACATTTCTTACTGTACTCCAAATCTTCAAAATCGTCACCTGTTTTAGTTTCCTTCATATGTTTACCATGCTTTTTTGATGCTATTTAGGGTTTATAAATGCATTTATTTGTTTTATTTTTCTTGTTAGAAAAAGAAACATGTTTTCTTTGTCATGTTCCTAATATCATCTGGCTTTTTGCTCATTCTATTGCTTAAAATTCATTCCACTTTTTTTCTCTAGAGGACTTCCTGTTTTAATTTGGACCAGTAACTTGATACGTGGGCCATAATTGCTTATGCAGATGTTTGTTTTACTTGGAGTTTCTGATTGATTTCTTTTTTTTTTTCCCTATTTATTTCAGATTTTAAGCATGTCCTTGATTTTATCTCTTCTCTCAGTCATGTTATGTGT
This sequence comes from Pteropus alecto, assembly GCF_000325575.1. Classification (NCBI taxonomy): domain Eukaryota; kingdom Metazoa; phylum Chordata; class Mammalia; order Chiroptera; family Pteropodidae; genus Pteropus; species Pteropus alecto. Next base: position 18,385,863 of record NW_006433378.1, on the reverse strand, counting down.
TTTACAGGGTTCTTTTGCCTGGAGATTTCTCTACTGAAGTCCATGTTCTTATGACCTGTCTGAACTCATTGCTTTCAGATTTCCACAATTATCATCTTGGGTCAGTAATTCATAACTTTCTGGGTCATTGAATTGCTATTTTATTGATCTACTGTTGTCCTTAATTTTGACATTTTCATCCTCATTTTGATGCAGTGTATTGTACTAGTTAAGAGAGAGAAGTAGAGCTACCATAAAGAATATATTATTGGGATAGGACCATAAATAATTTTGGATGCTGGGAGAAGACATCTGTGTAAGACTGTTACCATTTTATCTGGTAATTGGCCTGAAGTTGTCATAGGTCTGCAAGGCTGGTAGTTACGAAAAAAAGTTGGATATGAAGTAGGAGAGAGAACAAGAATTGAAATCTTTGAGAACAAATTGGGATCCACAAAGAAAATCTAGAACTAGTGTCTGAGTTTCACCTCTCCCAACTTTGACGATATGAGTGTATTGCAGTAGGAACAAGTACCTTTTACGTGGGATCAACGTGTATTCCTGAAAGGAAAGAAAAAAAAAATGGCAGGATCTGAAAGAGCTGTGGATCTGGCTGCTTCTGCATGCCTACACATGACCTAGCAGATTAGTGACATATGTGTGAGCTGCAAGGGTGCCTGGCACTCTACAGTAACATTCAGAGATTAACAGCCACTGCTTGGCTTCTACTCTCAAAATCCTGTGCAATTTACCTTTTGACCCCCTCTACTCAGGCAACATATAAGAAACAGAATTCTGGAAAACCCTAGTTCTAACTTAACTAAGTTGATACCATATGAAGCTACCATAATCTTCCCCTTGCCATATTTGCCATTCATAGTCCTTTTCTTGTCAACTTAACATTCATTCACAGTTTTCCCCTTGCCAACTTGATATTTGACTTGAAGTCTTTCAACGTCCAAACAAAGACAAAACATCATGTTTCTAACAACTGAACACATGTTAACTATCTCACTAGAAAACGACACATAATCTGGCCATCTTTGGGTCATGTTTTTTCCTTTTCTATATTTCCAATTCCCTCTTGGATATCCTGGAGCTTAAATACTGAGATAAAGATTAATTATTATTAATGTATGCTATGTTAGTTACTAAGAAAATGAGAGAGGAAAATTTAAAAGTCAATTAATGTATCCACTAATATATTCATGTTAAATAAAAAGCATATTCATAATAGTATGGTTCTAATTTCTGCAACTTGTTATGTTTTCATTGTACATTTTTGGCAATTATAGTGTAATTACCTATCTTCCTCACCAGAACATATGATCCATAAATAGAAACACTGTATCAAATTATTTATTCCTCTATCCCTGAGCACAACAGCCAACACAGAGCAGACATTTAGATAATATTTAATTAGCATTAAACAATTTGGTGTGTGTTCGTGCATATGCACATATCTTGATGTTCATGGTTTTTTTTTTAAGAACATCTTTGAAGCGAATGCTGCCTAAAATTTAGCTACCACACAGATATAATTTCACATACTGTTTTTTTTGTTTGTTTTTTGTTTTTTACTATTAACACTAACAAAAGAACCCACTCCTGCTCCTTTTATCAGTTTAGCCTCCAGCTAGAGCAACTTGGAGTTCTGTTGTTTAAGGATTTCATGACTGCAGTGGTGTGAAGTTCCCTTCATAAATACTGTTTTTCTTTTTGTTCCTTTGAGCTACCTTGTAAAGTAT
>NW_006433378.1:18378998-18381644 GCF_000325575.1 Pteropus alecto | reverse complement strand
AAAACACTTAGAAAAGATGTAAGTTGTGTCATCAATGGTAATAAAAATCCAAATTTAGACCTTTTGACTTTTAGTCCACTGCTCCTTTCACTAGAGTATGCTGGTATTTCACAGTTTAAAATGTTTACTAATGGAGCACTTGAATAATTATTATTATTATTATTATAATTTACAAATAAGGAAAGACTTAGAAAAGATGTAAGTTGTGTCATCAATGGTAATAAAAATCCAAATTTAGACCTTTTGACTTTTAGTCCACTGCTCCTTTCACTAGAGTATGCTGGTATTTCACAGTTTAAAATGTTTACTAATGGACTGCACTTGAATAATACACAAATGGAAACATCAAATGGATTTCCTCTTCCTATAACTATGGTTCTGAAACCACATAACACTGCTCAAGGTATGAACCAAATGTAGGTTTTTCTGCTCTAGTTCAGTCATATGACACTAGAACATATGCTCCATAATTAGAGGCATTTAAAAATGACCAGCGAAGATAGTCACTGAGAGCATTTCTAGACATTTGACATGATCCGCTTTGGTATTGCAAACTACTTTTGAGTTTTTGGCCTTCATTGTACATCATGTGACTTTTTTATTCTGGCCTCTTTGTCACTAATACTGACTCTTCGTGTGGGTATATGCTTCGGAGTTCCTCCTTCACATCTCTGTGGGTTGGAAAACTGAAAGTGGCATCTCATTTTCTCTACTAGAGAACCTTTTAAAATTCATTTTGAAATGCTGATGACATTGTGAATACAACCCCCCACCCCCCAAATAGCCATGTACTTTTAGTTTGCCAAATTCTTCTCCAAAGCAGGTGTTCAATATGCAAAGAGATACTTTAAAAATGCTAACACAGTCATTTTTAATTAGTGGGCATTCTTTGTCAGAAAGGTAAGGTTTCACATTTCTTCAGGTGTAAAGTTATATGTTAATATGTTCTAGCTCCATCTAGGTAAAACAAACAAATGAACAAACAAACAAACAAAACTTCTCTACTTTATGATTAGAATAGGGAGAACTTAAGCTTTAAATTCTAATATTCAGATTGTTGTGTGGGAACAAGTCATCATTCTTTTGAATCTGTTCCTCATTACAAAGGGATATGTATTACCTGAATAAATACTTTCAAGGTTTTTTTTTTTTTTATGTCACTAAAGTCAAGCCTTTGTCATGAGACAGGGCATAATAGCATTGTACACTAATTGCCAGATTATCCAAAGGAGCTCAGAAACAGAAAAGATTAAGTAATTTTAGGAGGATTCATAATATAGTGATGACTTTGTTTATTCTCAAATTTAATTTATCATCTCTATAAGGAGTACCTAGACTGACTTAGGCTTCATGTGTTTCTATATTTTCAAAATTACAGAAATGGATTATTACTAGTTGAATATTCAGAAGCAAAGAGAACAGTTTCTAAAACAAACAAAAAACAAAACAAAACAAAACAAATTTGAAACAAAAAACCTAGTACAAAATCTTGCTTGGGGTTATATATAAATCTTGGTGTTATAAATTGGTATTAAGCAGGTGGTTACTAGCAATTGATTGTTCCTGCTCATGATAGAATTCAGGAAGAGATACTAATGGTGTGGTTTTGCCCAACCTGGCCTTTAGAATCTTGACTGTAACAGTTAGGTAACTCTATCCTCTATAATCAGTGTAGCTTACGCTAATTTAGCAAGCCTTCATCATCTTCTGGTTTGATCCTTTTAGTCTCAGTAAAGTCATCACATTTTATTTGCCCTTATAAAAATCTCAATGCCCTTATTTTAAGTCATATCCATTTAGTCAAAGTTTTCTCCAAGTATGGTTTTAAAAATCAATCTATCTCAAGAGGATTTCTGTTTCTGTAAAGGATGAAATAGATGTACCCATTAGGTACAACCTAAAGTCTTGGACATTATACATAAAACACGTTTAAGAAGACTCTGAAAGATGCAGAGAAAATGGCAGACAAATTAAGACCTTGAAACTCAAAGAATGACTTGGTGGCGACTTCTCTATGTTTTCTTTTTGCTTCATATGTCTTAAACTTGGAGCTGAAGAAGGTGAAGACTCAGAAATGCTAACAGATGTAGAAACAAAAAACCCTGACAAAAGCTTGCTCTCTCTATTCAAAGGACCAGGAAAGGGGCAGACTAGCAAGAAATAAAACATAGATAATATCTTCTCTATTTTGGCAAAACGTCACACACGCTTAAAAAACCATAGTCTAACCCCCAACTCAGCAATCAAAGGTTTATTCTTTTTGGAATTTTGTTATCTTCTTGAATCTGTACATTTATATATTTTTCTTTTTGCAAAATATGGGAAGTTTTTAGTCAATACTTTTTTGGGTTTCTCATAACAGGGTCCCACCCTTAGAATATTATTTAACTTTAAATATTTCCTTAGAGGCCCGATCTCCAGATAAAATTGGGGGTCAGGGCTTAAATATATAAATTTTGGAGAGATGCAATTCTCTAAACAGAAAAAAATAATCAAAGGAATCTATGAACAGCAGGAAGGAAGATAGAACACAGTACAAGCAACAATTGGGATAATTAAAATAGATTTTCCTTCTCCTCTTAAGTTTTCTAAGCCATGATTGGTGATTGATGCAAAAATTATAACACCGATGTTCCAGATGTGTAG
>NW_006433378.1:18195664-18378982 GCF_000325575.1 Pteropus alecto | reverse complement strand
ACAATTATATTATAAATGAGCGTGGACAAAAGTGATTTAAAGTAAAGTAAGACTTTAATACATCACTTGAACTGGTAAACTTTCAACATTAGTAGAATGTGGTAAATTATGCATATATAATATAACATGTAGAACAACCACTAGTAAAGCTATACTAAGATATATAGTAAAATCCTGATGGATAAATCAAAATAAAATTCTAAAAAATGAAAATATTACCCACAGAAAGGTAGAGAAAAGAAACCAGACAGAAAACAAAATAAAATTTAAATGGCAGACTTAAACCCAACATATTAATAATTATATTAAATATAAATGGTCTAAAAACATCAATTCAAAGACAGAGATTTATAAGGTGAATTAAAAAATATAACCAAACTATGTGCTGTCCATTAAAAAAAAACTTCACTTTAAATGTAATAATATAGGTAGGTTGAAAATAAAGGATAAAAAATATATGTCATGTAGATAATCAAAACAAAATAGGATATGTTATTATCACATAAAGTAGACTTCAGAATAAAGAAAATTACCAGAGACAGAGAAGAAAATTATACAATGATAAAAAGATGAAAACACCAAGGACATATAGAAATCCTAAATCTATATGCTTCAAGAAATAGAGTTTCAAAATATGTGAAACAAAAGATGATAAGAACTGAAAAGATAAGTAGACAAATCTATAATTTTGTTGGAGATTTTAGCACCCTTCTCTTAAAAATTGATAGACCAGTTAGACAGAAAATCAGCAAGAGTATGAAAGAATCCATTAACATAAACTTTTAAGATCTGGTTGACATTCATAGAACATTTTACCCCACAACAGGAGAATAAGCATCTATTGTAAGTGTCCATAGGGCATATACCGAAATAGATCATATCCTGGGCCACAAATACAACCTAGACAAATTTAAAAGAATTAAAATCATGAGTGTGTGCTCTGATCACAATGGAATCAAATGAAACCAATATGAAAAATACAAGAGGAAAAGCTCCAAATACTTGGAAACTAAACAGTGCATTTCTAATTAATCTATTAGTTAAAGAGGAGTCTCAAAGAAAAGAAAAGAATACATGAAATGAAATAAAAATGAAAATATAACATATCAAGTTCTGTGGGATGCAACTAAATTAGTGCTGAGAAGAAACTTTATAGCACTAAATACATACATTAGAAAACAGGAAAATTTCAGATTAATAATCTAAGCTCTCTCTTCACAAACCTAGAAAAGGAAGAGCAAAATAAATCCAAAGCAATCATAAGGAAGAGAATAATAAAGGAAAAATGTATAAGTCAATGAAATTAAAAACAGAAACTAATAAAAAAAATTGATAAAAGAAAAGCTGGTTCTTTGAAAAAGTAATAAAATTGACAAACCTCTAGCAAGACTAACAAAGAAAAAGAAGAGAAGGCATAAATTGCCAGTATCAGGAATGAAACAAGGATATCACTACTGACCTTGTAGACAGCAAAAGATAATATGAAACTCTAAATACATAAATTTGTCAACTTAGATGAAATCGACCAATTTCTCAAAAAGCACAAACTGCCATAACTCACCCAATATGTAGTAAATAATTAGCGATTTCTATCAAAATTTCAGCAAAGCTTCCTATAGAAATAGATAAGATTATTCTAAAATTAATATGGAAAAGCAAAATAACCAAAAGAACTAAAATATTTTTTAAAAAGAATAAAGGGATAATAATCACTCTACCTAATTTCAAAACATATTGCATACCTACAGTATTCAAGATCAAGTGGAGTTGGTGGGGAGTTAGACACATAGACTAATCTACAGTGGCTGTTGTGTTTTTTACAGCCACCATGGTTGTCAGGCTGCTGATTTTCAAGGAGGCTGGAGGGATGTGAATAGAGCAAGTTAAAAACACCACAAACTTCAACTGTTCTTCCCGAGATACACCTTTTTTTTTTTTTTTTTTTATAAACAGGCTATAGATTATTGAAAACCTTTGGTTAATTTTCAGACTTGTGAAAAGGTTGAGTTTGAAAATTTCTGCTAGTTCTCCCATAGCTTTTACAGAGGAATGATTTTTAGAGATCTTTATGCTGCTGAAAGTGTTTCTGCTTTTTCAATCTTACTTACCTATAAAAATCAATGCTAAATTTCCCAACATTTACATAAAAATAAGTACACATTTGACATTATATGAGTTAACTCACCATGTAAAAGCGTTTTGTTTGCAAATGTTAGAACAATAATGGAATACATGGTAAAACCTTATGCCGTAATTGCAAGTTGCTATCAGTGATAATTTATCATTAATTGATTTTAAGCTTATTTCTTCTATGAATGTTGGAGCTATCAGTGTCTGTACTGTGAACTGTTTATTATAGGTGCCAAGATAGCTAGAGACCCAGGGTGGGACAGTACAGAAATAACAAATAGACCCATTGGAGCTAGACATTTTAGAAAGGAAGACTAGTTTGCTCACAAAACCATAGATAATAGAAACCCTGTTTTAAAAATATTTATCTTCCATTTGGTCTATTCTTTCCCTTGAGAGCTGACCAGCTTCTGTAGATAGATGACTTTTTGTTTATTCAAGCTTGGGTGTCCTATGTTAAGGCTCACCCATTAGTCATTGGCTTGAGTCCCGGCTCCTGCTTTCTTAGTCACTATAGGTCTTTCAAAACCTTGACACGCCTCAGAAATATTTGCTTCTAGTTAGTTTATAATCATACCCAAAATTCTTTCTTAGATATGGTTCTTGAGTCTACCTTATAATTTTGCTTTCTTTCTCTCATACCTATTTCTCCAAACTTAGTAGGTTCTATCTTAAAACTATCAACTACAACAAGCTTGGGTGAGAAAGCAATGCCTTTCATTTGACTTTTGCCACATGGCTGAGTTATTTTTTTCTGAAAAGTCTTAACAGTTTTGGAGAAAAAATGCTGTGTGAGTTCCAAGAGCTGCTAACTTTTCTAGCCCTGCTACTTTTTGGTCAGTCATATATGAGATAATTTTTTTTTTTCTTAAAAAACTTTGCTAAAAGCAGCATGTAAAGCCAACACATACTAACACTTAAGCTCCTTCTAACAATTTCCTTACAACTATAGTTGAATGTATTCTGCTTTTGAACTTAATTCAGGCCACAGATTAATTGAATATTTTGACACTGAGTGGCATAAGTGTACATCTTCTCAGCTTACATCATCTTTTTTCCCCATTGTCTAACTACTAAGCTCATGCCATATATTTTAGTGTTTTGTTTGTTTTCTAAATATGAGTCCTTGATTTCAAGACGTCAGCTTCTATATTAGTAAGGGCTAAACTGTGACAAAATATATACATGTAGGGGCTCAACACAAAAGAAGAGTATTTTCACCCCTATAGTAACTGTCTCAGGTGTGTATATCTGATTATTGGGCAGTTCTTTTCTATTTTGTGATTCAGGGACCAAAGCTTCTCCCATCTCAGTTGGTTCATGGGGACATCATCATTTTTAATCTAGTTTATGGAAGGAGAAAGAAACCATGAAGGATGTATGAGGTTATTACCTCGGTTAGAAAGTGGTGCACATAATTTTCATTCTGTTTGTAGGAACTATTCACAAGGCCATAGCTAGTTGCAAGGCAGTCTTGGTAATGCAGCCCCTAGGTCCGTTAAGCAGCTGCATTATTATACAACAGAAGTGGAAAGGCAATTTTGATGGACAGCCAGTTGTCTCTGCTTCATTAACTAATTAACATTTTCTGTATCTGTGTAGATTCCAAACAGTTATAAATACATCATTGTATAATGTGCATATCTTAGTAATTCTATCATATAAGAAAAATTATCTGCAGAGATGTTAGTGATTTGCCCAAAATTGTATATTTTATAAAAGTCAAAGTCTAGATGTGAACCTAGAACTTTTCTTTCTAAATCATATGCTTTTTCTGAAAAAAGAAAGAAGGAAAGAAGGAAAGGAAGGAAGGAAGGAAGGAAGGAAGGAAGGAAGGAAGGAAGGAAGGAAGGAAGGAAGGAAGGAAGGGGAAGGAACGAAGGAAAGAAGGAAAGAAGGAAAGAAAGAAAGAAAAAGGAAGGAAGGAAGGAAGGAAGAGAAATGACTGCTTGACATGATACAAATGTTGAAATTAATACCTTCAAATTATTTAATAAATATCTAGTGAATTTTTGATCATTAACACATGGCCATAAATCTCAGACAGCTTAATATCATACTTTTCTTACTATAAAAAAGTTATAGAATCTAATCTTATTAGTAAATTTAACACGGGTGTATTCTTTTCTTTCATAACTTTAAAATTGACTAGTCTTAAACTACTAATTTTCTTCTAATTAAAAAGAATAAAATAATTTTTGTGAATGGGAACTCGCAGTTCATTTTTGTGAGTCTCTGAATAAGAGACATATTTAGAGGTTTACTTAAGTCTTCAAAATCAATTTTTTTAATGTGCAGTGTCTATTAGAAAATTGTTTCTTATTAGATAGTCATTTATTCCTTTTCTATTTTTAAAAGTCATTGAGACATAACTGCTTGGAAAGAGACTCTGTACTAACTGTTCCAGTATTGAAAAGACATAAAAAGAAAGCTCAATGAAGATAAATTTCTCCTTTTTTTGTGCTTTTCAAAAATTAAATAAATATAGTCAGCATTATGGAGGGAATTTTATTTTTTTAGTCTGCTTTATCTATATTCTATTCCAAATCCACTAGACATTCATGGAATCATAAAATTTAAAGTTGGAAAAAAACTTTGAGACCATCTGTTCCAATCTCTCATTTAACTTCAGTAGAAAATATAGTTATAATTGCCTTAACATAGTTTAAAGAAATTAACTAATACCATAAAGATTTTTTTTTCCTATTATAGATTATGCAATTTGAGCTTATTTCGTTGGCCAAATTGTTATTGGTGATAACTTTCTAACTTTTTTTGACGGAGCCAGGAAAGTTCTGATAGTCTGTTCCTTTACTGGATGTTGTTATGGCCAATTGGCTCTTTATTTTTATAGGAACGGTCTTATGAATTCTGTGGCTTTTCTTATTTTTTATTATCACAAATGATCTGAATATATCCTTTAAATATTTGGAAATGATATTTTCTAACTTATTAGGAGCAAACTGTATTTAATGAGCTGCACAGGGGAATCATTTTTGGTAGTATTATCATCATGTCTCAATGATTAACTGCTGACTAAAGAAGATGAAAAATTCAGCATTTCTTTGCACAATCTTATTGACATAATGACATTTGCAATTACTATTATGAATTACCTGTTTATAGACTAAAACTTGCTATCTATTTATACAAATTAGAATTCTTTAGTGAGTGACTTCTCTAGACTGACATCACTTATATGTTGTGGGTTTGTCTAATTTAACATACTAAATTTGGCAAATAGTTAATTAACAAATGATGTGTAATGGTGTCTTTGTTAGCTTGACAGTTTCCTGTACATAATAAATTTAATCTTAGATTTTTTAATATCAAGGATGCTTTGAATTTGGCCATCTGTCACAATATATGATTATAAATAAGTTTTATTTGACATGAGTTCCAACTGTATTACAGATTTATTATTCTTGCAGTTTTTTTTTCAATGACTTTGGGAGAAGAAATTTATTCAAGTTATGTAACAACAGAATAGCTTCTACATTGGGATTTGTGGCTCACTGTCTGAAGCATGGTCTAGACAATAGCAAATTCCTCAATTCTGAACAGGCTGCATATTATAATTTGCCAACTTGAACATTGATTTAGCTGAAACATTACATTTCATATTTCAATGTTGCATTCCATTTGATTGTACTAAAATGTTGGACATAGAAATAAAACTTTGTCCCGATTCCATGATCTAGCTATGAGTTTGTGCTGCTTGGATACAACCCAGGGGACCTTAAAGCCTGCCCAGAACATTGAATACCAAATCCTTGACTGCAAGCACTAGTTAGATGCTTCTTTCCTGTTTGTTCCATGTAAAACAGCAAAATGAGAAGCCCAGAACACAATGAGTCAGATTCCTCCAGTGTGTTGGTTGTATCCTAGAAGCTAGCCTGGCCATCTTGGTAATCAAGTTAATTATTACAGGTTGCTAAGGATACTAAAGAGATCCTTTATTGAAAGGCATGGCTTACAAAGTTACATAATTTTCTCTCAAAATAAATTATACTAAAGTATCAATCGAAGTCATGTAATACTTGAAGCAGCACATTTTTATTACCAAGATTTTGGTAAAATGTGCCAATTTTTGTTATTCGACCAAAGAATAATTTAAAATGACTTTTGTATATCAGATTAGGACTGCTGATTAAATAAAATATTATCACACTTAACTTTTCCTTCTGATTTCCTCTGAAAGCATTAAAAAACATAAAAGGCAAAGGAGCCATCACTGCAAGTGAGATTTTGATCATCTTAAAATGCCCACACAGTTCAGACCAATAGAAAGTGAAACAGTTCACCCTACAGAGACTGTGACAGGAAGGCGCCATATCCTAAGCAAGCCAGGGTCAGGACATGTACAGATTATAGGAAAACTGGCTGAAAATGTGCATGCAAATTGAACTTTTTAGCATCCTCTATAATTCCATATCCCCAAAATTGTGCCCAAGAATATTATGTAAGGCAAGACATCTGAATTGGGTTCCATGGACAAACTAAGCCTGATGCCATATAGAATGTGCCTTAGTCAGCTCAGGCTGTCATCATAAAACCCATAGACTGGGTGGCTTAAACAACAGGAATTTATTTTCTTACAATTCTGGAGGCTAAAAGTCCAAGATCAGGGTGAAAGCATGATTGTGGTGAGAGCTCTCTTCCTGGTTTGTAGACAGCCACCTTTTCACTGAGCCCTCACATGGTGGAGGTAAAGATTCCCTCCCTCGCTCTCTCTCCCTCTTCTTATAAGGCTATGGTCTGCTAAGATTAGGGCTCTACACTTTTGATATCATTTAATTTTAATTACTTTCTAAAGACACTGTCTCCATATACAGTCACACTAGGGGTTAAAGCTTCAACATATGAACTGGGGGTTGAGGGTGCACAATTCAGTCCATAGCAGGAGTCTAAATATGCAGGAGACTAAAGTAGACATTCTTGAGTCTATTTGCACTATGTGTGCCATCCTGTCAGTCTAATGATATACCTTACTTTTTAGAGGTTTCAAAGGTACACACCTATTCTTGAGTAAGTCTCTTGCATTTAATTCTGAAAACTACTGAAAGACTGAAGTTTTACCCTTAGAATATGAAAATGAGGTTCATTTTCTAAGAATAATCACTTAATGTTTAATCTAACACATGTATTCTTTACAGTTCACCCCGTAAACAGGAGCACTATAAGTATTTAGGGTCGAAGGGATTTATTATAGAAATCAAAGCTTACAAACTCATAGAAGATGTCAGGCACATGAAGGTCTGAAAAGGGGAAGTAAAATTCAGGAAAAACCACTAACCAGAAAAGCCTGTTGTGGGTAGGTAAGGCAGAACTTGCAGAAAAGTTCCAGGAAATGTGCATGTCTGGCTAATGAATCAGGACTTTATAGGGTGATGGGGTTAGAGGTTTGAGGAGCTGCCCATGGATGCTACCACCTTGGTACACCTTGGTGGTTGACCTGGGGCTGCTGTTGGCTAGTGGAAACAGTAAAAAGATGAACTGAAACTGGAGACAAATGAACACTGCTGTGACTTCCTGTCACATTGCCCTTCCACAGCCACAAACTTCCAAGATTATTGGCTTCTTCACTCAAATCAGCTCCTATTTTATCCAATCCAAATCTAGAACCATATAAAGAAGGAGATTCTGGGACACATAGTTCCCAGTCTCATCTAAATTGATAAAACAAAACTCAGTATATGCATGTCTTCTTATTAAGGCCATATGTTATGGATTGTTATGTAATTATTGAAAAGATGAAAGTACAACATTAATTTCACTGCATCTCATAAGAGCGTTTCCAGGATCAGGTGAGATAAAATAAATCTGGGACATAAAATAAATATACCTCTGCTCTGGAAGGATTCACTTTCTCTCTCTTTCAAGGCTTCTTGCTTCATAAACATCCTTGAAATGAGTCTGATTTTAAAAAGCTGTCAATATTTTTCCCAGGTGATTTGAAAGAAAAAAACATTAAAGAACCCCTTCAAAGATTGTCTTCTAAGATCTAAACAATACCTGGCACATACGAGGTACTCAACAAATACTTGTTTATTAAACTGAGTATATACATGTACATGTAAATTTTGATACAATATTTGCATATTATCATACACTGATGCTGAGAAGTTAACAAATCCTGAGGAAGGTGGAAACTTCATGTTTGGAATTCTTCCAGACTTTGTGCTGTGTGTATTTTCCTATGGCTGGTTCTAATTTGTATCCTTGGCCTATAATAAACGTGAATGTGATTATAAGCATATTCAGTGAGTTCTGTGAGTCTTGCTAGTGAGTTATTGAACCCAAGGGTGGTTGTGGTAAACCCGTGATTTGTAGCTAGCCGGTCTGAAATGAGGATGGCCCTGGGGACACTCAAACTTGTAGCTGGTGCCTAAAGTGAGAGATGTCTTATGGGGACTGTGCCTGTAGACCGTGCAGTTTGCCTAACTCTTTGATGTGTAGTTAAGACATTTGTATTTATTTGATAGGATATGGAGCATGTAGACTTTTTAATGTGGTAGTTCTACCACTTATGTAGTCTTATTTTATTTGTTACGGTAGTTATAGTTCATGTGTAGATCTTTTACCAAAGTAGAAGGGTAAACACAGTGTACTTCATTTGGTCAGTAGTTCTTCTTGCACACCATTTTCTCACACATAGAAGACACACACTCTTTATCAACAGAGGCAAGTCCAAAGCCTTGCTTAGTTAATGCTTCCAACCAAAAGTTCATGGTCCCAATGTGGTGTAGTTGTTTCCATCAGGATTAATGCAAATCCCCATAATCCAGTATTTAAAAACAAGTTACGTGCCACCAACCCAGCCAATATGATGGAGGATTGAAAAAAAGATCACTACTATAAAAAAAATTCTCTTTTAGAAAGTACAATAACTGGAAAGACATAATAGTCAATGGTCCATGATCACTTTCATGTACTGTTGGGCTGATTATTAAAGATAGTATCAGAGGGAAATCTCCTTGTGGGGACACTGGAAGCTGTAGATTCTGTTTTCTGGGAGAAAGTCTCTTGTCTATTTCTTTACTGGTCCACTGTCTTCTATGATGACCTTCGGAGGTAATTGGAGAATTTGACATCTTTGGAGTTGCAGAGCTCTCAAAGTATACTTTCTGCTAGTGAGTTTGGGGCCTGGATGTTGCTTTAGGGGTTAAATGACCGGTGCTAACCAAATTTAGGAATACTGTGGTTATAAAATTTTCTAAAAACTTGTTAATCATCTTGTCATTTCCTTTAAGCCAAGTCCACATTTGGGTATACAGAGCTAAAGATTTCATTCCGGTAGTTTTTAAGTTTGAAGATTTCAGTATTTTCCTTTCTGGCCTCTGCACTTTGTCCATCTCTCTTTTTCCAAACTTAATATTGGATTCCTAGAAACTATTTGAAACAATATGCATGTGTTGAGAAATGGACCTTAATCATGTTTTTGTCAGCAGAATTACGGCTTGTGTTATTTATCTATTGCCATGTAACAGACTACTCTAAATCTTAGTTGCTTAAAACAATACACATTTGTTTTCTCACACTCAGGGAAAACTCAATACAATTTCAGTAATACTTCAAATCTCTTTAGAACTTAAAACACAGAAAAAAAAATAGAAAAATAAGCACCTCAGTTGCTTACTCTTGCTTCTTTTTAACTAGACATAAAATCATAATTCCTACTCCATCCTGTGACCTGATCAACATTTGCAGCTGAATAGTAGGTAATGTTCATTGTCTTTTAAGATAATTCAGTTTTCTAAATCTGATGATTGCCATTTTTTTCTTTACTGACTTTTGCTACAAATTTCTTCAGAATCATGCAGACAGTTTTTTATATTCCAAAGATGATAAAACTCAGCGAGAAGGACAAGCCAGGATATCATTTGCCATGCAACATTTAAAATAAATGTTAGTTTGATTTTCTGTTTTTTCTCTAAATACGTTTTTAGGATATCTATGCTTTTAAGAAGCTTCATAAAGCACAGAAGAAACTGAAAGAAGAAAAAGACTTTGTAACAAAGCAATTTTATTTGATTTGGGGGCACTAGTTAGTCTCCTTGTCTTAAAGGTTTGGTTAGTAATAATGAGAACTCACGCCATAAAAATTTCATGATGAAGAATTTGTTTCCATAATGTTTTGTTGTCCTGATAACAAGAGCTTGACACCTCGGTTTGGCTCTTGATTTAATGCTTTCCTGAATATTGCCTGCCAGTGAAAAACTTGAAGTGCCATGTATAATTTTTTACCTGCTGAAACAGAAAAAAAATGATCATAATGTCTCTTTCATTCCTGAATATTTTTTCATAAATTTATAAAAAGCACCATGCTAGATTTTATGGTTAATGTCAATAGGAATAACAAAGAAGAGAGCGGTAGTACAAGGTGATGCCGAGTATAGCATGTAAATCAAGAACTAGATCCATGTTCTAGCTCTATCACTTATTAGCTTTATGACTATTACAAAAAATCCAGTGTTTCTCAATTTCTTCATTGATCAAATAGAGACAATTGTATGAGTACTGAGTATAATTACATGTAAAATCATTATTTGAACTAGAAAACATTCTACAGATGTCTGAATTCTGTCAGAGCTTAGGAAAACTGATCTCATGAAGCCTTTAGAATAATTAGAAATAATTTTTTCTTCTATTTTCTTTATCAACATGTAATTGACAAATAAAATTGTAATATATTTAAAGTGTACAATATGCTGATTTGATATATGTTATAAAATGATTCCCACCACTGAGTTAATTAATATATCCATCACTTCATATATTTACCTTTTTTGTGTAGACCACTTAAGCTTGTATCCTTTTACCAACCTCAACCTCTCCCCATTTTTCCTAAAACCTAGATTGACTTTTTTTTTAGATTCCACATATAAGTGATACCATGCAGTATTTGTGATTTTCTGTTTGGTTCATTTCACTTAGCATAATGCCCTCCAGGTTCATCAATGTTGTTGCAAATGGCAGAATTTTCTTCTTTCTTTAAGACTGAGTAATATTCCATTCTCTGTGTGTGTGTGTGTGTGTGTGTGTGTGTGTGTGTGATTCCATAGTATACAATATTTTCTTGATCCATTTATCCATTAACAAACACTTAGGTTGTTAATAATGCTGCAAGGTACATGGGAGTACAGAAGTACAGATATCTTTTTGAGATAGTGATTTCATTTACTTTGTATATAGATAAGAAAAAGAATTGCTAGATCATATCATAGTTTTATTTTTAATTTCTTGAGAAGCCTTCATACTATTTTCCACAATGGATGCACTAATTTACATTTCCACCAACAATTCAAAGGGTTCTCTTCTCTCCACATCCTCACCAACATTTGTTATTTCATCTGTTTTTATAATAGCCATTCTAACAGATATGAGACAATATCACATCGTAGTTTGAACTTGCATTTCTCTGACGAGTAGTGATATTGAGCACCTTTTAATTTCCCAGTTGGTCATTTATATGTCTTCTCTGAATGTCTGTTCAGATTTTCTGCCCAGTTTTTTCAACTGGGTTATTTTTGTTGTTGTTGTTGTTATTGAGTTGTATGGGTTCCTTGAATATTTTGAATATTAACCCCTTATTGGATACGCGGTTTACAAATATTTCCCCCATTCTAAGGGTACCCTTTTCATCTTGTTGATGGTTTTCTTTGCTGTGTAGATGTTGTACAATCGATGTAGCCCCACTTATTTATTTTGCTTGTTTTCTTTTTGCTTTTGGTATCAAATTTTAAAAAATGCATTACCAAGACCAGTGTCAAGGAGCTTACCCCTTATGTTTTCTTCTAGGAGTTTTATGTTTCAGGTTCTACATTCAAATCTTTAATTAACTTTAAGTTTATTTTCATATGCCGTATAAGATAGGGGCCCAGTTTCATTCCTTTCTTTGTGGATATCCAGGTTTCCCAGCACCATTTATTAAAAAGACTATTTATTACTTATTGTATATTGCTGGCTCTTTTGTGAAAAATTAAATGACCATATGCGTATGGCTTTATTTTGGGGTTCTCTATTCTGTTCTGTTGATCTATGTGTCTGTTTTTATGCCAATACCATACTGCTTTGATTACTATAGCTTTATAATATAGTTTGAAATCAGGAATTGTGATGTCTCCAGCTTTGTTCTTCTTTCCCAAGATTATTTTGGCTATTAAGGGTCTTGTGTGATTTCATATAAATTCCAGAACTATTTATTTTAATCAATTTGAGAAAAATGCCAATAGATTTTAATAAAGATTGCACCGAATCTGTATATCACTTTGGATAGTATGAACATTTCATCAATATTAATTCTTCCAATCCATGAACATAGGGCATATTTCCATTTATTTGTGTCTTTGATTTCTTTAATCGATTTCTTACAGTTTTAGGTGTCCAGATCTTTCATCTTTTTAGTTGAATTGATTTTTCTTTGGTGTTATCATAAATAGGATTGTATTCTTAATTTCTCTTTCTAATTGTTGTTAGCGTATAGAAACACATCTGATTTTTATACATTAATTTCATACCCTGAAACTTTATTGGATTTGTTTATTAGTTGCAATAGTATTTTGGTGGAGTCTTTAGGGTTTTCTATAATAAAGATTATGTTATCTGCAGAGACAATTTTCCTTCTTTCTTTCTGATTTGGATGCCTTGTATTTCTATTTTTTGACTAACTACTCTGGTAAGAACCTCCAGTACTATGTTAAATAAAAGTGGTGAGAGTGAGCATCTTTGTCTTATTCCTAATTTAGAGGAAAGACTTCCAGTTTTTCACACTGAGTATGACATTAGCTGTGGATTTGTCATATATGGTCTTTGTTATGTTGAGGTACATTCCTTCTATACCCAGTTTGTTGAGAGTTTTTATTATGAAGGGGTGTTAAATTTTATCAGATGCTTTTTCTGCATCAATGACTCTTAGCCTTCATTTTGTTAATGTGACGTATTATATTTACAACATATTTGCATATGTTGAACCAAGTTTGCATCCCTGGAATAAATCCCACTTCATCATAGTGTATGATATTTTTAATGTTTGTTTTTAATGTTTGCTAATATTTTGTTGAGAGTTTTTACATCTATGTTTCTCAGGGAAATTGGCCTGCAGTTTTCTTTTTTTATAATGTCCTTGTCTGGCTTTGGTATTAGGGTAATGCTGGCTTGTAAAATGAGTTTGGAAGTGTTCTCTCTCTTGTATTTTTTGGGAATGTTCGAGAAGAATTTGTATTAACTCTTCCTTAAATGTTTGGAGAATTTACCAGAGAAGCCCTCTGGTCCTGGGCTTTTCTTTTTGGAGAGTTTTTGATTACTGATTCAGTCTTCTTCTTAGTAGTTGGTCTGTTCAGATTTTCTATTTCTTCATGATTCAGTCTTGGTAGGTTGTATATTTCTAGAAAATTTTTCATTTCTTATAGTTTATCAAATTTGGTAGTGGATAATTATTCATCGTAGTTTCTTATGACCCTTAGTATTTCTGTGTTATCAAATGTAATGCCTTCTCTTTCATTTTTAACTTTTTTTGAATCTCCTTTTTTTTTTCTTTCTTAGACTTGCAAAGGTTTGCCAGTTGTTTATCTTTAAAAAACAGCTCTCGATTTCATTGATCTCTTCTATTGTCTTTATAATTACATTTTCATTTATGCCTGCTCTGATCTTTGTTATTTTCTATATTCTATTAACTTTGGGTTAGTTTCTTCTTCAACTTCTAGTTCCTTGATGTATAAAGTTAGGTCGAATTATTACTTTTTCTTAATGTAGGTCATTATGGCTATAAACTTCCCTCTTAGAACTTCTTTTACTGTATCCCATAAACTTTTGCTTGTTGTATTTCCTTTTTGATTTGTCTCAAGATTGTTTTGTTTTTTCTTTTGATTTCTTCTTTATCGCATTGGTTGTTCAGGAGGATGTTGTTTAATCTCCACATATTTGGGGATTTTTCAGTGTTTTTGTAATTACGTTCTAGTTTTATATCATTGTAGTTAGAAAAGATACTCGATAGGATTTCAATCTTTTTTTTTCTTAAAGTAACAGTGATTAATAATACTATATAAGTTTTAGGTGTACAACATTATAATCATATTTTTATTGATTATAGCATGCTGAACAGCAAGAGTTTAGTTCCATCTGTCACCATATAATTCACCCCCTTTACTCATTTTACCTTCTCCCCATGCCTTTCCCTCTGGTAATCACCAATCTGTTGTCTTTATGAGTTTGTTTTTGTTTTGTTTGTTTGTTTTTTGTCTTAAATATACTGTTGACAGTCTTATTCTCCATGCAAATAATTGAATCATCTATTAATTCAACAACAGTATCTTTTCAACATATATTTTTAGCGGGGGAATGGGTAATAATCCAACCTATGACATCTGGGGATCTGATTGTAATTTTATTTTTTTGTTGCTTAATTTCCATCTTTGTCTTCTTATATCATGGAGAAAAAAATGGAGGGTATTTTATTTCTATAGATGATTAAGTTCTAGAATTTGGTTTCTTGAAGAAAAATAGGGAGCAAAGTATATTTGCTACTTATTCCAAGATATATCTTCTCAGATATGGGTATAAAAGTAAACAGAGTTGAGACACCATATAGTGTGAATAAGTCTTAGAAGGAGATGAGGCAAATGCAACAGAGTTCCTAAAAAAATAGCATTGTTGTTGCTAATCATGGGGACAGTATAGAGAACCAGGGTGGAGATGGCAGGGAGGACGAAGATTTCAGACAGAAGCAGAAGAGTCTCAAGACACAAACCAGGCTTCATAGAATACCTTTTTGTAAAAGCAGAATTTGCAGGGAGGAGAACCAAGCGAATAATTGCATTCAAAACTAATTGAAGAAATGATTGGGTCCATTGATTCTGGCAAGTGAAAATTTAAGCTTAGAAAAATTCTGAACATTATAACAGGCAGACACATAGGTCCTACAAAAATGACCCAAAAGATAAAAAAGCCAGGATAAAAGTCAGGAGATTGACAAAAACAAAAGTGAGATAAATGACTTAGACAAAGTATTTAGTCACTGAAGAAGATGTCTGAAAAAAGAATGCAGGCATCAGTATAGATGGAGCCAAAAGGTGAGCAAAGGGGAACAAAGATAATGAAAACCTATTGCAGTTCCAGGCAGGAAGCTACAAAGACAGGAACCAGTTTCAAATGGGAACCTGCAAATGAGAGTTAGCCCAGTGGATTTACTTGCTAGAAAGGCAAGCTCAATCTAATGCACTTGAGGACTTGCTGGACATGGGAATAGGAAAGAGGATGAGGACATGGACTTTATATTGGTGTTATAAGTTTTATTCTGGAAATTAACCTGAACAATCTAGGCAAGTTATCATCCTCAGAGTGAGGTTGGGGTATCTAGTTTGATTAAATCCATGAGGATTCTCAAAGAAAGTAGGAGCAGTCTCTTTTCTTAAATGGAAAAAAGGTAAAAAAAAGGTCTCTCCCCCGCCCACCCTCACCCCACTTCTCTTGTCTTCTCACTTTTGTGGTTGACACCTGAGGTTGGATGTGTTTATAAAAGACATGAATAAGGGTCATGATAAGAGTACCTACGTTCCAAAAGACAAGTTGCTGCAGAATTTCTGGTTTATGTAATAACTGCATTGGAGTCTCATGGGGCCCATAGGTAGACTCATAAAACCAAAATGACAACCAAAAGGAAAGATAAATATTTTCTATTCATCCTGCCAGAATTCATTATTTTCCCCTATTTTCTCCTGCCCTTGTGTATAATATATAATAATATACATTATTGATATATAGTATAATAATATATAGTATATATTATTAATTTATTGATCTATTTGGTCTCTTTTTGTCTTCTTCGATCCAAGCTGCTGCTCCCATAGACAACCTTTTTAGTGTGTTTAACGTGTATCTTTCCGTACAGGTTCTTTTGAAAAATTTGCATTGTTTGATGTGCATGTACTTTTAATTTATGTAAATTCATTGTGTTCAAATCTACTTCTATTATTTTTCTTTTCCTTTTTTTTCACTAAAAACTGTTTTTAAGATCCAACCATGGTGGTTTCAGTATAATGACTCCATCACATCTAACCACTGCATGGTGGTGTATGGTGTCCATTCATCACATTTCTCCAGCTGCTCTCCCATTGGTGAACTCCTTAGTTGCCTCCAAATTCTACCACTGCAATGAACACCACCGCATGTCCCCTACTGAACTGTGGGAGGATGTCTTTGAGCCAAATATGAAGCAGTAGGTTCATGGGGTTATGCAGACTACAACTTTTCTATTCTGCATACCTTTGGAGAGAGAGATTTGCTCTCCAAACTCATTCACCAGAGTTCCTTTATCCCTGAATTCTCAACACCTGGCATTATCTGGCTTCTAGTCTTTATCTGAAAGGTACAAAGTAAAATTTTGTTTTAATTTACATTGGGCTTGTTAGTATGATGTAATCATTTTGAGCATCTAAGTGTTTTCTAGTTTCCTCTAAAAATAATCTGCTCATAATATTTGCTTTATTTTTTTCAGAGGCATCTTTATCTATTTCCTTGTGAATTTATAGAATTCTATTATATATGCTATCTATTTTATATATAATTCTATTATATATATTTTAAAGAATTCCAAATATCT
Organism: Pteropus alecto; assembly: GCF_000325575.1. NCBI lineage: Eukaryota > Metazoa > Chordata > Mammalia > Chiroptera > Pteropodidae > Pteropus > Pteropus alecto. Next base: position 18,362,253 of record NW_006433378.1, on the reverse strand, counting down.
TTTGTGATTTTGCCACATGTCTCTTAACTTTGCCTGTGCTGTGATTCGTTAACTAGAAATTTTTATTTTGATGTAACAAAAATTCATTATTGTCCTTATATTAATGTTTTTGGATTTTTCCCAATGACATCTTTTCAAGGTCCTGCCTCAAAGGTAGTTTATTACATTTTCTCCATAAACTTTACTCTTTTACCATGTAAGTCTTTAATTGCATGTGATGTTATATAGAAATCCAGGTTTATTTTTCTCTATTTATAGTATGAACCCTCTCAAAATTGGAAGCTGATTACAACTATAGGTAAAAAGGGATTATAACAACATTAACAAAAAGTATGGCATTTTCAATAAAAATCTCCTGCATAGCCAAAACAGGTACAGAGCAAAGAAAGATAAATACTCGCAAGATTCAAACAAATTTATTCCCTGCCAAAATACCATTATCCAAGCATCACTGCTTTGTAGTTGATATTTCTAGAATTATCGACTATTAGGAAAACCTCAGACTATGCTAACAGAAGATAATACCAGGAGTGGTGTTTTTCTTAAATAGTAATTGTTTTTATGTGAAGGTTGACTGATAGAAAGAGAAGGAAAACCATTTTGATAAGGTATAAACAATCGTTTTAAGCACTCTAACTTCACCTTGACCTGTTTCTCAGTGATTTATTTTGTCATATAAATAACTTCAGCTTAGATAGCCCTTCACCCCTGGCTCTCTGGCTCCAATTCCTTTATATTTATATATTTAGAGGCTGGCACCCCTTGTTCATGTAAAAATGCAACAATGACTACTAAATCTAGATCTTTTTATCTTCTGCCCAACCTCATAAAAAATGCTGATGTTCAGAGTATTGTACAGTAGACAGACAATCCATCAAGTCAAATGTGCTGGTAGACTGGCTGCTTCTGCATTTATGGAATTCAAAGACTTGTCAAGTAAATAAATACAGAAAAAAAAAAAAATATATCCAAAATTAGACATATCCCTAAATAAGTTACTATAGGTATTTGCCAAGAGCTTTTCTTCCCTGTCTCCCAGACTGCCTACGTGTAAGGTCAAAAGGTCGCAAAGCATTTATCTAGCAGAGTCTGGCCCTAGGTCTTTTCACTCTGCCTAATGAAGTTTCATGGCTATCTTAGCAAGCCCTAGGTGTCTGTTTGAGCAAATCTGCCAGAGCTTCTAGCTTATTGTTCACAACCAGTAGTGTTATCTCATCTTTCAGTCCAGAGTACAACTTATCTTTCTTCAGAAATACAGATCTGAGGGTACTTAAGTGGCAGCTGCTCTCTCTAGCCGATGATGAAAAATCAGGTCCAAAAGCTAACTCGAATGAGCAGTTATTTTGCGGCTTCTCAGTTATTGGATAAATCTGTCTGATATCTAAATAGTTCCTGCTTTTGTTAGGAAAATTTCCTGCCTTGAAGAAAAACGGTAGAGGAGAAAGGGTCGGGAAGCTGGGTGGGGTAAGAAGATGCTTGAATTAGAATTAACTGATAACAAGATGCCTTTCCTTTTAAATCTAACAAAAAGGAAGCTTTTGTTGTTTTTAAAAGGGTCAACTTTCAATTCAGCTTAAAATGATTTACTTTTAGAAAAGTACAAACTGAAGGAATTTGCTAAGAAGTTTTACCTTTTATGGTGTTATTAAAAAAAGAAAAACAAAGATCTCCCTGCTATATATTTAAAACATGAAATATTTTAGCTCTAATTCTAATTTATCCAAGAGGCCCAAGATCAAGTGAGGGTCTTGAATGTTGCACAGTGAAGTGTAACTGCCTTTCTATGCATGCCCAGAGCATAATTTAGTGACATCAAGCATATCTGGAAGGTCTAACAACCTAATCTCCCCTTCTTGAGCACTGACTTGAACTTGAAACTGAGGACTAAAAGTGTCTGAATGGCTAAAATTAGCATCACAAAGCCTCGACTTGAAAGCTAATACAAAGCTTATAAGTGAATCTCCTGTCACAACTCAGTTGCTTAACTTAATTTTTAAAATGATTTTTCCTATTTTACATATAAGAAAACTGAAGCTCAGAGAGAGGCAAGCAACAGGCTGGGTCCATATTATCGTAATGACCTTACAGATGAGAAAACTCAGGCTTACTGAATGAGGTTAATTATATTATCCAATTACTCAAGGTAGCCTTGCTAAACCTTTCTGAAAAAAGATAAGGAAAATAATAACTAATATCACTAATACAGTCATAACACTGTTATTAATATCACCTGTTCTGATGTAATGTGGAGAAATGGCTTGAAAAGGAGTAGAATGCATTTAGGAATTTGTTAGATTTAGAGATTTACTTATTAGCCATATCTTGAATATATACTCTGATTTCCTAAACACACTTCTAGAAGACAGGCTATGAATTCTATTTCCCCTATTAAATATGAGACAGCATCTTATATATAATGTGCTATCATGCACTGTACAAAGTCATTGTCTGTAAAAAAGTAATATACACTTGGGTATTGTATATATTAGAAAGTCAAAATAAGGCAAATGTCCTTTTTAGTAAAAAAAAAAATGCTTGCATATCCAAATATCTTTTTGTTACAGTTTTTAATATCTCCTTCAAAATACAGTATTTAACTCAGAAATAAATTATAAATTAAACACTTTTTGAAACTAGAATTCAACAATAAGGACAAAACAATGATATAAAACAAAATTTATTGGAAAAAGTAATTCTGAAGTTCATGTCATTTGAAGCTTACCATGATCTAACAGAGTTTTAGTAACCTTTTGTTTTTTTTTAATGTAAATACAAAAAGATATATTTTTGTATTTATGAGTCATACAGAGTTGGGAAACTGTAATTTTGATCTGCTTTTGGAAATAAGCCTACTTTTGAAAAGGATTTGGATAGTGATCAAATTCGAATCCACAACAAAAGAGATATACATCTGGCCGGAATTTAAATGTAATAAAGTTTGATAAATGCTTTTTTTCTATCTGCATTTAGAAACAGGTGGTAATTTATCATTCATAAATATTTATTTCGCTCATTTTTTACCCTTATTATGCATGTAGAAAATGTATAATTCCAGTTGAATAAACTGAGGCAATGCCATTTTTTCTCGTATGGATTGGTTTCTTTTCTGCATTTGAATTTCCTACCATTAAGATGAGAAGCACAATGAAACTTGGTGTTCCAGGCACGCCTTCTATATGATTATTGAGAAAATTTCTTAATTTCTTTGGGTTATTTCTTTATTGTTGCTGAAACAAATTATAAACTTTATAGCTTAAAATAACACAAGTTTATTATCTTACAGTTCTGTAGGTCAGAAACTCTAAAATCAAGGGTTTGGCATGGCTGCATGCCTTTTGGAGATTGTAGGGGAGAATCTATTTCCTTGCCTTCTCTAGCCTATAGAGGCCACCTGCATTTCTTGGGTCATGGCCTCATCCTCTATATTCAAGGCCAGCAGAACAGTGTCTTCAGATTTCTCTCTCTTTGACTTGTGCTTTGTTATTACATCTCTGACTTTCTTTCCTCCCTCTTTCCTTTACAAGAACCCTTGTGATTTCATTGGGCCAACCCTAGGATAATCTCCCCATCTCAAGACCTTTAATTTAAACCACATCATTTTGCCACGTAAAGAAATATATTTACAAGTTATGGTGATTATGTGGATATCTTTGGAGGACATGTATACCTCCTAAGTCTCATTTTCATCATGAAAAAATGAGGACTATAAATACTATCTCTCATGTAGGGTTGAAATAAGCTTTTAACATGTAATTTGATACATAGAGGGCACTGAATTATTGTGTAAAAGTATATGCAGTGATGCTTTATTTATTTTTCTTTGTCTCAGAGTAAAGTATTCTGCAGATAAACAATTTCTATATAATAGACATTTAAAATTTTAAGCTCTTAATTTTATTTATTGTAATGATTGTAAAAAAGAAATTTTTCTGTTAAGTTATATCATATATATAATTTCTCTTAAATAGTACATAAAATGATAAAAAGAGAATAGGACTTTAGAATCAAATAAACATGGGCTATATTTTCAGTTCTGTCACTTGTTAGCTATGTGGCCTTCAGCAACTCACTTAAATTCTCTGGGTTTGCTTCCATATTTGAAAAATAGGGATAATAGCATTTACTCTTTAGAGTGGTTCGGAGGATTAAAATAAGAGAAGAATAAAATATCTATATTAGTTGCCTAGGGCTTCTGTAACAAATTACCATAAACTCAGAGGTTTAAAAAGACAGGAATTTATTCTATCACAGTCTGGAGACTGGAAGTCTGACATCAAGGGTTTGGCAGGGCCATGCTCTAGGGGAGAATGCTTCTTCCATTAGGAGGAGACTTTCATTTTTCTGACACCAAACATGACCTCTGGTATAATAAAGGTATTTCCCACCTTCCCACTTAAGGCCAATTTTACTCTATGTTTGCAATCATATTCCTTTCTCCCTTCTTAGGAACCTCATGCTGTCAATTCACACTTTCGTATATTAAACAGGATAACTCAGTTTTCTGTTTTTCATTATTGACTAAGTGATTGTGAGCTAGGTAACACTGGGACATTCAAAGATAAACAATAAGATCAAGTTTGTTTATGTGTTTGTGATGTATTAATTAGGTGGTTGAAAGGACAGAACTGGAGCTATGAATATATGTTATCTATCGAGGTTATTTTTGAAGATTTGAACATGGTTACAATTGACAAGAGAGAGAGTATAGAGTCAAAAAAAGAGAGAATTAGATCAGGGCCATGACTTAAATAATCAGGAAGATACAATGCTTTCAAAAGAGACCGATAAAATGTGGCCAGAGAGGAAGAAAACCACCACACCATACTCCATACAGAAGTTATAGACAAATCTTTCCAGAAATTTGACTGTAAAGAATGTTAGAACCATAAAGATATAACTAAAGAGAAACGAGTGGAATATGGAGGGATTGTTTTCTTTATCCTTTTAATTTGGGGGCTAGTACATTATATGATTATTAATGAATTTCTTCCAGGGGATTATGAACTCATAACTATGATTATTATAGTCAACAACCCTATTATGTCCTATTAATTATGTTCTATAAATTAGTCTATTAATTATTGTCAAACTTATCAGGTCCTGAGTTCTCTTTTAGGCTGAGTGAATAGAAGTTGAATAAAGCACATTTGGTGCCCTTAACATGGTCAGAGTCAAGTGATGGAGCTCTCTATTGGTGATTTTTGTTATAGGATTTTGTCACTATACCTGTATGATTGTGGGTATAAAATGCCCTTAAAAAGAGTGAGAGAGAGAAGAATGAAGACATCTTAAAAAAAAGGAGGAACGTTGTTCAATAAATGTTGCCTTTTTTTGTCTGATTTACCATCAAAATCCAAGTCATCTATGAAGTTAGAGAGAATGAGTGGGGAAATAACATAAGGTACGGTACCAAATCACCCTCATTATCTCAAAGTCATTTCTAAATGAAAAGACTGCAAAACCTCAAATCTTCAAATCTTTGCTATTAAGGTAATATGGTTCAGGCTGTCATCTTAAAATTCTATTTTTTGGCAAATGAGATAATTAATAAGTGCTTTTTCTATAAAACTCACATTATGAGGTAGAATATCATATCATAATTACAGAAACTAATATTATGACACATTGAAGCACTTCTAGTGCTATATATTCTAACTTTTTCCACAGTGTGTCTGTGGGATAGTCTAATGTATTTATCTTTGCCAATTTTAGGCTTCTTTAATATTGAGTTACAAAGACAATTTTAGGAAAATTGTTGTATGCGAATTTTCCCCAGATTTCATAAGTGAATGTTCCAATATTTATTTCTTGGTTGGACAAATATTGCTTATCTTTTGAATTTTGAATGCTCTGCAGTAAGTGAAATAATGGATTTCTTTTTTGTTATCTTTAAGGAAGGATAATTATCATGTAATATATGATCTGTTTATAGTTTCTGTGGATGTTATCTAACCTAAGATGTAAGTGATCAACATAAAGCAAAGCAGATGGTGAAGCATCTGGTTTGTGTCCGAGAGTAAGTGTACCTGAGAGCTGTAAAGTCCTCACACAAGTGTGGGTCATCGTTGTGCCTGCTGGCCTTCTGCAAAGAGGCCCTTTGAGCCTCAAAGCATTATCAGGCAATTACCTGGAAACTTTGAAAGAAGAAGACATTTGACAAAAACATTAACTTTCTTATGTCTTTCATTTGGATTGTTCTGCCTGGTGCATACAGATAAATACAGACAAAAACAGAGACTTTGCAATGCATAATACTCAATTTAAAATGTAAGACATTTAAACTTTAGTTGCTATGAATTACAGGTTTTATAGAAATTAACATTGAATTTTGTTTTCAAAGTTGATATGAATTTCACTTCCGTGGCCATAACCACTGTTAAGTTTCTTGTGCTAGAACTGGGTTTTATAGCCATTGGCATTTTCTCCATAAGTACATAACTCAGATTGAATTTCAGTGTTGTATTATCGTATTATAATTATCTGTTTCTGTGTCTGTTTTCCCGCTGTGAATCCTTAAAGTTATAATCTCTATCATATTGTATCCTGGCACCTCATGCATACCTTGGCATGTAATTAGGTCTTCAGTGAAAGTCCTCAATAAAAGACAGATGTTTTATATGTTAATCCATGAGAAATACATATTTGCATACAAAACAAATGAATAAATCAATAAGAAAAAAGAGATTACCTTCTCATTTACAATATATTTTTTTCTCATAGAATGTGGAATGAGGTATAGTTAATAAAATATATTTATCCTACATTTTATTTAATTGTAATTTTTACATTGCTTTAATCATGCCAGATTCTAAAATAAACCTGAAATAAGTTCTTATTATATTGTTATAGTAAGCTTAACTATAGTTTCCTATATGTTCACACAAGTCAGTGAATGTTTATAATTCACAAAAAAGCATGTGTACAGTTTTATTAACTATAATAAATTGTTAGTATGAGCTTTCTGCAGTACAAATTCTTATAAAGTCTGAGTAAATATTACAATTTCATAAAGTCTGAGCTATCTTAAGAACTCTTATATAGTTAAACATAGCAATAGGAATCATTACTACCTATAGCCTTTAACTGAAGATATTAGTGAATTCAAACTGTGTGTGTGGGGGGTGCTGAACTTAAATCTAATTACAATGATTAGGTTTTTCTCAAATGCCTTCCCAGATGATATGCTCTACAGCATTTCTTAGTAGTTTTTTATTAATTGAGGCATGACTTATATGCATTTACATACACAAATCTTTAATAAAGTTCTTGATTTATATCTATATCACCACCTAGATCAAGATACAGAACATTTCAAGCACTCTCAAAGGCTCCCACATATCCGCTCCCAGTCAGCCCGCCTCTCCAGAATGGCTACCGTAGTAGTAGCTACCAGTGATTTATCTTACTGCAGAATAGTTTTGCCTGTTTTTGAATTTTATATAGATGGCATCATAGGTGTACTATTTTGTGTTTTCTAACTTGACCTAATAATAAATTGGTAAGATTAATCCATGCTGTTGTATACATCAAGAGTTTATGCTTTAACCACAGCAGCTTAAATTTCATTCTATGTACTCATACCTCAATATTTACTTATTCTACTATTCTCTGTTTATCTCTAATATAAACACACACACACACACACACACACACACACCTATGTGTCTTTCCTAGATATACATATATATGTATATCCTATTAGTTCTATTTCTCTGGAGAATCTTGATTTATTCACCCTTTTTTTAAAAAAAATTATGTATGTATGTATGTATGTATGTATGTATGTATGTATTTATTTTTATGGTGACATTGGTTAACAAAATCCAATAAGTTTTAGCAGTACACTTTAACAGTAAGGATTATATATATTTACACTGTGTGTTCACTTCCCATAGTTAGATTTCTTTCTGTCACCACATATTTGACCCCCTTTACCCTGTGTACCTCTCCCTTCCCCGCTACCCTCTGGTAACCACTGATCTATAATCCATATCCATGAGTCTCTGTTTGTTTGTCCTGTTCATCTGTTGATTTTAGGTTTATATTCCACATATAAGTGATACCATGTGATTTTCAACTTTTTCTGTCTGGCTTATTTCGCTTAGCATGATTATCTCGAGGTCCATCCATGTTGTGGCAAATGGCAGTATTTCATCTCTTCTTATGGTTGAGTAATATTCCATTGTATATATGTACCACCACTTCTTTATTCAGTTATCTATCATAAATCTATCATATCTATCATATAGATCTATCATATAGATCTATTACACCTATCATATCACCCATCTTGATATGATTCTCTTTAGACTGATGTCAAGGCTTTTGTTAGCATATGAGTGTCCTCAGATACAGTCTTTCATCATGAAGCACATGAAAAAACTTTCTAGAACTGGCGATATCACTAAAAGTTAATTAAATTTGGTATATGAATTTTCTGACTTGAGTTACTAAATTGATGGTATTCAGCTGAGGGAACACATATTATGGTTAGAAAAAAATGTGATAGAAGAAGGCTGGCTAATATGTCATTACAAGAAAGGGCGAGAACTCTGAATTCGACCATGGTAACTGAAAAATCCTTTTAGTTAATTGACTCATAAATGTGCCAGGTACTTTGCTGGTCTTTAGTTTTTTTAAAAACATGTGATGTTGGTATGAGTATCCACATTTTATGTGTGTTACTTGCCTAAGGTCATGTGACTAATTGGTAGTAAAGTAGGACGAAGTACACCCAGATTTACCTGCCCCCAAAGCACATGCTCTCAATCATTACAAAAATGTTCAATTGGAATAATAGCTTAAAAAATACCCTGTGTTTTGTTAATATATTTTAAATCTACAGAGAAATCTGGAAGTATTTTTAAAAATCCTGATTTAAATACAGGACTATAATTTTTTTTGTAAAAAACATAAGCCCAGGTATATATAAGAAATCAGGCTAATATGGCCAATAAAAATCTGGCTATGTGCATGAAAGAAAATAAGAATACTCTGATTTTTTTAAAAATTCATTAATTTATTATTTTAAAGGAGATGTTTACAAAAAAACATTAATTTTGTGAAAATTCGTTTTTACAAGTCTAATGATGTTATAAAGGAATAAGAGAGTGATGAAAGTTTTGACACCTGGATAATCCTTTGAAAAACTCTTAAAATTGAATTACGTACATAAATTAATGCATTTTAAATAAATATGGAGATTATACTGATCATTGCATTCACTTTTTGTTTTTTAATCCATTTAGATTAGAAGGATCTTAGTTTATATATTATGCTGAATTAGCTACGTCAATTATTTAAGTCAGTTTTTTTATATGTGATCAACATGTCATTATATGTGTGAATTACAACTCTAGAAGTGTAGGTAGAGCAACCTCAGGAACTGATAAATACAGAAATAACAACTTGTCTTCCTCTCTTGGTCTGAAACTGGGAACCTCACTTTCCTTCAAGAATCTATTATTCCTTGACTCATTCAATATACAACTCCAATCAAAATTTTTTAAAAAAGAAAATCTGTTTTTGAATTATCTGGAAAATTTCTGCTTCTAATTCTTATTTATTGTCATGCAATGAAAATGTCATCAAATGTAAGTTATCATAAAGGGTCAGCCTCATGATCGGCTCTGTTTTTACTAATCTTATGAGTCTATTATGTGTGAGATTTCATAAACAAACAACAGAGTACGCTTTGGGTTTGAGCACAACTGCATGACATACATAAATATCTATCAAACAATGTCTGTTTTTTCTTTTTTTTACTTTTTAAAAATTAAGTTTATTGGGGTAACATTGGTTAATACAATTATATAATTTTCAGGTGTACATTATAATTTGACATCTGTATGTTCTATTTATGTTTACCACCCAAAGTCCAGTTTCCTTCAGCTATCATATATTTGATCCCTTTCACCACTCACCCTTCTTCTACCTTTATTCAATCATCTATTGTAGGACATTTTGGTTGCTTCCATGTCCCGGCCACTGTGAATAATGCTGCTATGAACACCGGTGTGCAAATAAAATGATGTCTTTTTTGAAAACTTATATTGGCTTGCTTCACCTGTATTATTATTTTACTGCCAGTTCCTAGTTTGGTGCTTCTATTACATGTGACTAAAGATATAGCATATTTCTGATATTGCCATATGTTTCCAAATTTGTTAGAAACTATATGTAACTTTATTCATTCAAAGTCAAAGTCATTTATGCATGTTCTTTAGCCTTTTTGACATTTTCCTGGTCATCAGCTTCTAAATTTTCACATTTAGTTGATTACCAAACTATTGCTTCTATCAGAGATCATTTACAAATTTCAGTTAATAACAACTCAGATATACTCACATCAACTCCTCATGAGGATCTCAGTCTTTCTACTACACGAAATGACATAAATTCATTTCTTTTTACCATTCTATTTGTAATAATATCTAACGATTAGAATAAATTATTATTCAAATTATTATTACTCAAAATATTGAGTGAAAAAGTTCTCTAAAAAGTGGAAAAAGAAAACCCCTTAAAACTAGTAACAAATCCCATAACCTAATTTATGAGTAATCTATTTTAGAATTATATACACAATCAATTACATTGTCTGTCTTTCTCATGCCTATCCTTTTCTCTCCTTCATGCTTTCTTGATACAGGGGTCACGGCATCCCCATTTCTCATGTTTGCATGTGGCCTCTTTCCACATCCCTCACTCTCCTCACTCTTTCATAAGAAGAGTGCGATATTTGATTGGTGAAATGGGAAAGGCAACTGAGATGACAGACTCAGTCCCTTCCTAGGAGATCCCAGCCTGTTTACAAGACTCAGAGTCTGGTCTGTTCTCTGACCTACAGTGTAGGACTTGTCTTTGAGGGTAAGGCCTGTGGTTGAACAGTTGTGAAAGCAAACCTACATTTCTTCTTATCTAAACCTCTGTTGTCCACTTAGCATTAATACTAATAAAAGTTATATAATTTGATCTCCATCTCTGTGATTCCTATGTCTATACCACGATTGATTCTGAATGCAGAGGGAGATAGAGATATTTTTAACTCTCTCTAGAATCCCAACATTTTTCTCTTGCATTTTTAATCTGTGCCTTCCCATTGATTTTTTCTTCCACTACTACGCTATGAGTCTTCTCTAGCTTGCTATCAGTTCTGTTGTTTTCTTGTTATTATTATTATTTTTTTTAACTTGGGTCTTTTTCTCAGCATGAAACATCTCAAAGTATATTCTGTATTTGCTATTTCAATGGATTACTCTCTCTTACTTCTCTAACTTCATTAAAACTACATTTAGAAAAATCTCCAAAGTTTCTCAAAGCCTGTATCTCTTTGTTAGTCATCATCTTTGTAGATAAAAACAGTTTCAAAGTTGCCTAAAATCTTTCTGATGAAAAGGCAATATGTCCAGTTATATAAGGCCCATGGTTCTGGGCACTACAGTCTAAAATCAGTTTCCCATTTGTGGCTTTATACAGACAGCTTGATAATGTAGTGGGTCATGTCTTCACTTGAGCAAATGCACTAACTCCCTGTAGAGTTCTGTTGATAAAGGTGAGAAAAAAAAAGTCAGCGAAAGAGTTTCTTCAGGTACAGGTATGTCCTTGGTGTAACAATATAGAATAATGAAGAAACTAGATGGAAGAAGTGGTGTTCAAGCAAACATTCTATAAGTACCTCTTTTGTCAGCCAGATTTTCGAGGTTGTCTTCTATGAAATAACCAGGATCATCAGCATTCTGTAGCCCCAAATGAAGATAACTGAGAATGCTTTAGAAGTTAAAAAAATTTGTATTTTCCTTCCTTAACTATCTCTTAGTTTATATTATGAATGTCTAGTAGTTTTCTATTTGTCCTCCTAGTATGTCCCACTCAAAAATTTTAAAAGAGAACTTTTACCTATGTCTCATCTCTCCTTGCATTAAAACAACTTCTGGTCTCTCTCTGTCTCTGTCTCTGTCTCTCTCTGTCTCTTTGTCTGTCTCTTTCTCTCTCTCTCTGTCTCTCTCTTTTTTTTGAACTGGAAGATTTAATATTTCAGTCACTGCTGATACTCATTAGTCTTTTCCTTATGCAATGCCATAGAAATGTGTTTGTTTGACAGCTATAAATGTAATGGTTTGAAAAGACGGAGATTGAATTTAACCTTGAGAGAAGGCTATCGAAAATGCCTGTGAAAGATATTCAAGCTCTTTGGTCAGTGTGCGAATGATGGTTAATCTCAAATGATTCTTAGCAGGAGCAGGGTGAGATTGGTTGAAAAGAGACCATTTGGGGATAGTTTGGACCAGCTGCTCTAGCCATGGAGAAACATTTCTTTCTGTGAATGATTTTCCTAGGATTTCTATTTCTGAGTCTCCTTATATCATAAGTAGTTAAACATGAAATCGTGAATATAGGGGGAAAGAGCCACAGGTGTTTATATGCCAAATAATATGGAGCAGAGTCCTGAAGGTTTATATGGGGTATAGTCCACCGTCCCACAGAGTCTTAGGACCAAAGCTATATGGGTACAAGTCATGTAAATTTGTTTTAATATTCCCCTGCACGTCGCTTGGAAACTTGTACTAGTGATCATGGGAACATTCTTGATTATATTGCTATGGCTTTCAATCAGAAACATGACTAAAACCAAAAATAAAAATATATGTCCTTCAGAGTTACTTACTGGAAATTTGAAAAGTAGATCCATCAAACATTCTTCTTAATTTTAAGTTTAACATCATGAATATTATATGTCATCTGTTTGCCTCCATAAAACTATAGCAATGTAATTTTGATAAAAATTCATACAACTCACCAGTCAGCTCTTTTCCAAGTGCTACAAAAAAGAAAATCTTCATTGGAAATAGACTTAAATCTTCTGATAACTTTACTTGAAAGGAAAATAAAAAATAACAACAACAAAAACAAGACAACAATAACAAAACTAGATATTCTTAGTGTTCCAGTCTGAATAATCTACTGAGGTGGTTGGTCTTTCAAGTGAATGTATCAGGTTTGTGGCTTTTTTATTCTCTAGAAAATCAATAACATTGGGCATTATATTTTCTAAAATGAAACATGACTATGTTACAGTTTTTAATGAAGGTAGATTTTCTATTCCTTGTCTTGTTTCAGTGTTTATTTTGATTTAAAAATAAACATATCTTCTAGAAGCTGATAGAGTCAAAAGAGAAAATTCCATAGCTAAAGGCAAAACAAATATATCCATTAGAGATTTTGATACTATTGTAGTAGAAGGTTTTCAAAAAAGTAAAGTTTAAAATTCTTATTTAAGTTTATTTCAACTGGGAAAAAGTGCTGACTGTATCATTTGGACTACTTACTCCCGTAAATTTCCAAGGAAAACAAATAATAATTAATTTAATCAACATGATTCCAATCCAACTTCTTTTAGTCAGTTTTATTAATGTGTTTCAAAAAAGAAAAGTAAACTATTGACCAACTCTTAGGAAATTAATGAGTCTGTTGACAACAATTGATTTCAAAACAATTCTAATTCAGTCACCAGCCAAATGGCAGGAACTAATTCAAATACCTTAGTATTTGAGGATTTGAGAAAAGGTTTGGAAAATTTAATCGAAGTATTCTATTTCCTCTACCCTTTCCTTACCCTTTAAAGCACTGAATATTTTTTAATAGGTGCCAAATTCTTGGGGAAAAAAAATCTATTTTTTGTTACACATACACATGATTTTTAATCAACTTGAACCCTCCAGGGATTGATATATTTATAAATAAAAAATAAAACTATTGTTGCAACTACTCTTCCTTTCCATAATGCGTAACATTATTTTTTCCTGGCTAGGATTAATAGCAATTCATTTATGCTTCCCTTATGTAACTGTCATTTTCTTGAACTGATGACTGAGAAAGTTCTCTCTTTATGTGAAGTGGTTTAATGCTGTTTGATAAGAGTTCCTCTGCAAAGCAATGGTTTTGAAGTCCTGAATGTTTTCATATAAATTAATTTTTTAAAAATAAAGTCCATGCTAATTAAGTATAATATACATAGCTAGATAAGCAACAATTTATATTATTAAAATTATAAGACTTCATTTTTCACTACTTTAGTGATCTTACTATATATTTTTCTGATTATGAATATAACATTACATAAAATCTCCTGAGATTTATAATTAAATTTTGAAGAGAATAATCTGTTTTTCTCTTAAATACTATTCCAGGAAAAAGTAAAGCTATGAATTTATACTTATTGGACTTTTCAGGGATATGAAAAGTTATTGTCATTGTCTGCATGGTCTACTGGCTTCCTATAAGTTAATAAAATTGCTTCTCTAGAAGCCAACAGATAGAAATAAAATCATTTCATATACTTAAGAGCATGGTGTCAAGAGTTAGAATTTTGGGCACTAATCCTGTCTTCATCACTTATTGGTTATATGATCTTAGTTAAGTTATTTAATCACCTTTTCTCCCCTTTTCTTCTGTAAAATGATCTACCTCCTAGGATTTGATGATTAAATGAGATAATACACGTGCCTGGCATATGGCAAGCACCACTCTGTGATAACTATTATTGCCATTATATCCAAAGCTAGCTGAAATTAATAGTTATCATTAAGTGAGAAAATTTTAACTGTGACAACATATTAATAATATATTTATGAAAATAGCATTTTCCTATTTTGTAATTTAACTGTCATAATAACTCCAAATCATAATATACATCATCCATTAAACTTCTAACATCTTAGTACATCACTCAATCACTTCATGTCAAGAATATTAGAAATTAATAATCATAGACACCTTATTTGAAATATATTTAGTGGCCTTGAAGAGAGAGGAAAACAAAGTCAAAATCCCAGGCCTGTTGAAGCTGAAGTATGAAACAGATCAAAGAGCCTTTTATCATTAAGCTGAGTCATCAAAGGGTTACAAACTCACTGTAAGGGAGGCGTGAAGTAAGCCCCTATCAAACTGCCACTTCTTATAGACTAAAGGGAGGTCTCCTTTGGCTCTGAGTTGAGCATTAAGGACAAAGAAAGGTGGAAAACAGTATCTGTGGGTTTGCATCCCAGGCTGGGATAAGAGTGTCCCCAGTCTCTTCAAACTATGAATTGAATTGAGAAATTCTCGGACTGATATTGTCTTCAGAAGCAAAACCAGATACACTTGAGAAGAGCAACTTTAGCTAGTCCTTAGAGTCCTCCATGTTTAAAAAATTTCTGATTGTAGCTTTCTAAAAGGACCAAGTGCACTAAACAAAGTATCATGAGCAAGAAACAGCAGAAAAAGAAAAAAAAAAAATGAAATGGGAAGAAACAACAGAAACAGACCTACATAGTTTTCAAATGTAGTGATTACGGAAAATAGCAGAGCTATTTTTACTCTTTTAAAGGAATGAAAGGATAGCTTTAAAAGCTGAAAGAAATAAGAAATATAAAATGCATCATGGCAGATTTGAAAAAAATCATATTGAATTTCTGGAAATAAAAAAATTTCAATAACATAGTAAAATCTCGGTGGTTGGGTTGAACATCAGAATAGAACGACCGAAGAGATAATTAGCAATCTAGGATCCAAGTCAGAATAAATTATCCAAAATGCTGCACATAGAGCCAATAAAGATGAAAATATGAAAGAGAGTTTAAGAGATATGGCTTTCATATGTTTAACTGGAATTCAAGAAAGAGAGTAGGGAGAAAATGGAACAAGTGTAAAATTTGGAGACATTACAGTTGAGAATTTTTCAGGTTTGATGAAATATACACATTCACAAAAATCCTATTGAATTCCCAGGATAAATAATGAGAAATTCACACTGAGATACATCATCGCAGAGCAGGAGGAAGTCAAATATCAGAAGATCTTCAAAACAGCTAGAAAGGAAAGGGAAGTGACTATTAGACTGTCAGCTTATTTGTCAATAGCTAATGTAACCCAAGGAAAACTTCCACTACTAGAATTCCATGCTTTGCAACATAAATCAAGAATAAGATCTAAATAAAAACTGAGAGAGAGAGAGAGAGAGAGGAAGAAGGAGGAGGAGGAAGAGGAAGAGGAAGAAGAAGAAGGAGGAGAAGGAAGAGGAGGAGGAGGGAGGAGGAGGAGGAAGAGGAAAAAGAAGAATGAGGAGGAGGAGGAGGAGGAAGAAGGAGAGAAAGACTCAAAGAGTTTGTTAAGAGTAGATCCTTATTTCATTCATGAAGAAAGATAGTGAGCTTAGATGGAAAATACAAGAAGCAAGAAAAATAAAGTGCAAAGATAGCTGTAAATGTATGTAAAACTGAGTCAGAATTTCTCAACACCAGCACTATTGACATTGTGCACTGGATATTCTTTGTTGTGAGGAACTGTCCAGTTTATTTTAAGATGAACGGTTTAGCAGTATCTTTGACCTCTACCCACTAGATGCCAGTAGCAACTCATGTCTCCCAATCCCCACGGTTATGATAACAAATAATGTCACTAGACATTGCCAAAAATCCCTGGGGAGCAAAATTGCCTCCGCTGGGAACAACTTATCTAAATAAATCTTTATTTATAAAACAAAAATAATGTCTTGTGGTTTAAAAAGATTATGTTAAACACCATGAGAATAATATATAAATCAGGAATGAAAAAGAGATATGATAGAATAAAAGAAAAACAGAAATAATAATAAGAACCCAAAGGAAAGGAAAAAGAAAAATTAACAAAGAGGCAAGAGGCAGAAAACACCAGTTAAGTAGGCACGCTGATAAATCAATGATTACATTAAAAATAAATGAAATAAATGATTCCATTAAAGACAATGCTCTACAGACTAGGTAAGAGAATTAAATTCTGACTGCATGCTGATGATGAGAAACACTTCCAAAACCAAAGAGCATAGGTAATTTGAAAGTGAAGAGGAAAGAAAGGATATACATAGAGAAATGAAGAAACCTGGTAAAACTATTATCAGACACAGTAGTTTTTAACCATCAAGGATATGTCAACATTTCTATCTTGATCGTCTCACCTCTGTGACGCAAAGGAAAGAGTCAGCCTTTTGCTGCCCTTTCTTAGCGTGTTTGCGCATGGAAATCCAGAAAAGAAGCTCTTGCAGAGAATAACAGGATTTTACTACTGCCGGGAGCAAAACTGATAACAGTGAGGAACAAAACGCTTCCAGCAGGTTTTACACTAAAACAAGCTGGCTTTCATCTTAGTGACAGAAGTAAAAACATTCTAGACAATATCTATTGAAACTCTTTTAACGAGAATACAGGCCCTTGGTTTGCAGTGAAAACATTCTTACGTCAAAAGATCACGTATAATACTGTGGTAAGTAGTTTTTGGTGACTCTACAGTTACTACCTGTCTCTCTAGCTCTCATTCTTAGCTTTGCATTTCTCTCTCTTTCACACACACAATAATAAACAAGAACCAGCATATGGAGACATTTTGTACTCCCTTAGAAAGAAATATGAACCTGTTTAAAAAATTGTTTAGCATAATCCCACAGAATCATCTGCTTAATTTTATTTATTTTGGCAAAACTGCTGTCACAGATGTTCATTATTATGAAATGAAAATACGTTCATAGTGTGGTAGATGGCTTAAAGTGGGGGAACATTGCATGTAGTGAAGAATCCCAGTAAATTTTATGAGAGTTTATGTGTGACCTGGTCATGGGTGAGTAAGTGCATATTAGCCACTTGTAAGAGTCTGGTTTCCTTTTAGAACACTGAGGTAAATTCACTTAACCCTATTAGAAGCTGTTGAGATAATTGAGCAATCACCGTTAATGGAAGGAGGGCAAGAATTGCACGTAGGTGAAAAATTTTCAAAGGAAGGTTTGGGAGGATCTGGGAAAGATCAAGTGTCCAGGCTGCTCTTTTATCACATTCTCACGCCTGGTGCACCTTCCCTTCAACCTGGGGAATTTGGACCTCAAGGTTGGAGTTTCCTTTCACACAGGAATTCTGCACGACCTCGCCAACCCTGAGAGCAGTACGATAAACAGCCCAGAGCTTTCAAGAATGACCCATGTTTTAAAGATTCTATAAATAGACACTGTGGTTAATTATTTAGCTCTCAGGCTGTCTAGTAAGTGAACAATGACATCTCCAACCTAAATAGCTAACTCCTACGCACTTTTGAACACTCAGAAGTTTGGATCCACTTCCTTCCTCATATTCATTATCGACAGAGCTTCTTGGTTCTCATTTTATATTATTGAAATTGTATGTTTCTTTTTATATCTTCATATTATTTACATTGCTAATAAAACTCTACATGTACAGGTGACACCTCAATTTAATGAATGCATCAAAATTACTTCCTTACATATAGATATAATTTTAATGAGCACCTACTCTTAAGACAGGGTATGTTTTGCATGGATGCATTATTTTTAAAATGTGTTGATATTTGCTAAAATGCAGTTTCAGTTATACATTATATTCCATTTTCTTTATTCTGATTTTGTTAACAAATGTCTTCTTTGTTGCCAACATTAGCTCTTTGGTCCCTGAATGAGGTTGCCTCTCCCATTATGAACTCCCCAGACCTTCATCCTCTTCAAAACTTAAGTCCCCAAACCTCAAATCGGTCTTTTGCTAAAACCTATTAAAGTTTAAGAACAGCTTATATCATATTCAGATACAATAATCCAAAAATGATGATACTAGAACAACAATGTCTTTGTTTAAGAGACTCGCTCCTTACATAGCAGGGCTGGTGAAAGCATATGTTAGACAGAACTTTTCGTTTAATAAAATTCACGGTAACTGGATCAGGCAACCACTGTTACTGCAGGCTACCTGCCAGGACATATTACACTTGTTATATGGAACCAGCCATTACAATGGTTTTCATTTAGATGAATTCTGCTTCTGGAGCCAAAAACATGTTTAGGCTCATGAAAATATTCACTTTCTCCCCAATATGAATAGGTTCTGCACACAGTTACCACACTCATTTTATCATTTGAGTCATCAATTCCTGTATTTATCCTAGGTCTAAAATTGTGTTATCCTCTCTCATAAAAGATGATGATTTTTTTTTTTAAATGCATTGTTCTGAATTGTGTTTCCAGAAATGGTGATTACTACTAAACGAGTTCTGCTGTTTATCACACTACCTTAAATGCATGCTTTTATTTTATATAAAAGAAACATTTTAATTGTGTGTGTTTAACGGCCCTGACACTCAGCCCCTATTTGTCTCCCACTGACACATGTGTATTTTGTTGCCTAATATTCCCAGAGGCTGAAAGTACAAATGTATATATCATTTCAGGAATGAGGTGAGTCGTTGGGAATATGCATAATATTTCAAAATGTTTGGTAGAAGGCATTTTAGTGATCAACTTTTCATAGATAAGATGCATGAGACCCAGAGAGAATAAATGACTTGCTAGTATGTTAACTCCTTGTATTTAAATGACAAGATATATGAGAAGAAGGTAAAAATAAGCTGAGATTTATATTTATATTATGATATCATTTCTTGATAGAATAATTTAACAGATATACATATAGCTTTTTTGTTTTTTGTTTTAGGACCTAATCTTAGTGATGGAGATGAAAAGGCTCATTCTCCAGGGGTTGTTAGCTAGCTCCCTGGGGTGTCTTACATATAAATGGCTACTAGGACTTAAGCTTTGTGAAAACAGCAATTCTTGTCTTAGTCAACGATGAATCTGCAAATAGGCCTGGAACATAACTGATACTTAGTAAATATTGGTTGAGTTACAGAACAAATATATACGCACTCTATGCTGATAGTATATACTAAATTTATTACACTGAAGATATCATTGAGTAGTGAGGCCACTGTGCATTGAGGAACGTGTGCCACAGCCATCGCTTTAGTTCCACTGAAGGTGGGGTTTTATATTTATTTGACTTGCCTGGGGTTTTAAAACATTTTAACATGTGGTTTGCTTAGCACTTCTGAGATTATATGCTCTAGGCATACTTTACCTTAATATGTAAATTAATTTTTTTACCTTGTTATGGCTATTCATAATGAAAGCTGTTAAAACTATGTTCCTATTTTTTACAGTTTAAGACTAAATGTAGACTTGAAAATTAGTCATGCAATACCACCAGCGGCACATCTGCATAGCGTGCGGAAGGGAGGAGGCAACAGAGACACAAAATACGCCCTGGAATATGTCAGGGTGTCCACAGCACAGTTACTCTGCTAAATGAAAACATTCCAGAAAATGATTATGCTGTGCCATGTTTGTAATAAGAATGGAACATGCATGGGAAGCAAAAGGGGATAACTTAAAGTTTCCTCTCTACTTTTCCTCACTATTTTCTCTTCCAGAAAAATGCAAAAGCACAGCCTATCATGGGCAAAGTCCAAACTATAATAACGAGTAATCATATAGTATGTGTATACATAATAAGTGACGAGTATTGTTTCAAGTGTTTGCATGATATTTAAGAGTGTAGAACAGCATATGCTAGGGATGTTCAAAAATAAAATTAAAAGTAAAAAAAATCCCTCTATATATGCACTACACAACAATGGGGGTTTAGGTTGCATAAAAACTTCAGAGATGCATTAGAAATGCTTGCGGATCAGAAGGTTAAAAATGATCCTGTTAATCACTATTATGCAGGATAAATCTCTACTGATAGTGTGTGAATAATCATTTTCTGGCTGTACACTTTCACAAATATCTCCTGCAGTGGGCCAGAAAAACTGCTCATCAGTGAGCTGTGTCTCAGCTATGGTCAAAAATGTTCTGAAGTTTCGAAAAGTATCACCACGTACTGGGTATATTTAATTAATTCTATGACAAGTTTATTTAACTGAGCTCCACCCCCATCTCTCTTCCTTCTCACACATGGAGTTTCCAAATTTTTCTTTCTTCTTTTAAGTTTGATCATGAGATTAAAAATATGGTTTATATCTCGCTAAGAAATTCGAGATGTCATCCATTTGCCATTTCTAATACATACAGAGATGATTTGACAGCAAAAGATAGACAACATTATGCAAAATCTGTTCTTTTTTTCTTAAAAAATTAGCTTTACATTAATATTGTAAAAGATTAAAGTATTAAAAATATGTTTGCAGTCAGTAAGAAGAGTGGCACCAGTCACACTAATTGCCTACTAGGTTTACCTCATTAAAATACAAAGCCAGTAAAAGTTTCACAATTTTCTCAATTCCAGTGAAGTTTATGGACATGGCCTACATACCTAGCAAGGTTACTAGATATAGCAAATAAAAATACAAGACGCCCAGTTAAATTTGAGTTTCAGATTACAAAAAAATTTTTTAGTGTCAATATGTCCCAAGTATAGTATCCCAAGTATTGCATGAGTCATACTTATTTTTTAAAAAAGTACTTGTTTATAAGAAATCCAAATTTAACTAGGTGCCCTGTGTTGTAATCGGAAAACCCTAGAACTGAAACACACAACGGAAGAGGCTGTTCTCAATATTATTGACCCGATTACTCCTCTGCAAGAGGAAAAAAATGCCACACAGAAGAGGATTCGTAAGGGATCAGGCCAGTACTATGGCAGATTAGTTGAGACACAAGTTGAGTTTTCTACGGAGCCATTTAGCTCACTCTGGACAGTTTACTACAGTGAAAAGTCTGCCTGCACCATACCCCAACGAGTGTATATCATTTGATTGTAAAAATTAATTTCATTCAACAAATATTTATTGTCTGCCCTTTGCCAAGCACTGTAAGAACAGCTTGTGGTATTTCTTATGAAACAAAGGAAAAACAAATTTAGAACTGATACACATGCATGCCTCCCATTAATGACAGCGTGATAGTGTTTAATACATATCAGTTCATAAATAAACACATGGCCCTTTTCACTCTTCTGTCATTACTGAATTTGATTAGGACAAGCGACTCTATGATTTAGATGCGTATCTGAATAAATATAAGTGATATGATAATGCTTCCATACCTTACCAGAGTTTTTAGTCTTTGAATTCTTAGAACTCTCATAGACTGTGCTACGTCATTCAATTCCTAATTACAACCTATCCGAGATGATTTTGATTTGACTGTGCACATAAACAGTTTGCTTTCCTTTAATACTGTGTAGTATGTGCTTTACCGAATGATGAATAAGCCTGAAGAAAGATTTTAATTTGCTTGAAAATCTACTCAAAAACTTTTAAGGTAAAGGATAAGTCAGTTAATATTTATTTCAAATTATTCCCATAAGGACGACAAAAAGTCATCATGGATAATTGAGAGATTTTTCACATGTTAGTTAGCTTTGATTTATATTCAGATGGAATCACATGCATCCCTTACAGGTTGGACTCTTAGAACAGCCCAGTGAGTAGATGAAAAATTGCACTGCAGCTATTACATAAGAGTTAATATATAATGATGATTCGCATTGATGATTGTTTTTAATTTTAATGGCCTCGGCACTTATTTAAAAACCCAAAGGAAACAGATTTTATTGACATGAAGAGTTAGCTGATAACCACAGCAATAACAAATTGCCGTTGGACAAATGCTATAGGGAGTTTTTTGTATGGATCTCACATAATAAGTTATGTTTGGTGATTTTGCTATAAAATTGGCAAATACATATGCATTTTTTTTAATCATTTGGCCCTTATCACCATACCTTTACTTGTGTATTTTATCATGCTTCTAATAAAATATTAAACCTTCATTAAAAAGTAACTCATTTTTTATACTTTCTTGAAGGCAAATTTTATTCTATCCATTGTCCTGTTACTCAACTCTTCAATAATAAGATTATCAATAAACAAAGTGACTACATTTCATAAATCGTTAATTAATTTAATTTAAATTAATGTCTGTAAGAGGGGCCAAAAAGCCACATAAGTTGATTAAGACTGAGTAAACTAGAGCAACTTGAAAGTCAAAATAATATTTTGGGGGGCACTTTTGACCCTAAACACAACACAAAAGGAGATAAACCCTTTGCTGTGGCTTTAAGTAGAGTGGCGTCTGAACAACTTGATGAATGTGCTGACATGTGCAGAGGCCCCAGTTAGAACCCAGATATCTTAATGTACTGTTTGGCATCCCGGACTGAGCCCTCACACTCTATACATAGGACCTTTAGATTTATGGTGTGAAAGCGGCCCTACCATATGGGCCACAGCTCTTTCTTATTTTGCACTTTTTCCCTAGCATGGGTACAGAATTGCTCTTTTATTTTGATCATTCCTTTCTTAACTACTTGTAGACCGCATTTTTTCCCCCAAATAATCTTTCATCTATTTTTTTTTCTCATTCTAATCTTTCAATATCCCTTTGAAATAGAGCAGAAAAAGTATTTATGCCCTTTTCATAGCTCATGTTAGGGATTCTTAGATGTGATATTTTTCCACTTAACACTTGAGTGTAACTTCCTCTTAAGTTTATTTTCAAGGGAAAGTAGATCAAGGATGTGGGGAAACAGGTATTTTTTTTTTTTTTTAATATTCTGGATAACATTTACTGTGGAATAATTTTTACTAAGAAAAATGCTGCTTGAAGAAGAATAAAAATTGAATCACATAATAACTTTTGAAGATCATTAAATGTGTGAAAAGAATTTCAATTAAATGACAATTTGGAACACAAAATGATTGAAAATCTAGAGATTATTTTAGAATTGAAATTGAGTTTCACTGGATTGCGTTTGTTTAGAATTTGATGTGTCAACCAATCATACTATATACCAATCTCTGTTAAATATTTTCAGTATTAAAAATGTTATTATTAATGCTGGAAAGCCTGTTCTTTCAATGATATATATATCTAAATGTTTTTGAAAGTTTTAACTGTTTTTAAGACAAAATCATATCAAATTCAAGGTCATTTTTTTTCAGGCTATCCATAATTTGTTGAACTCATGTGGATTGGATTGGCTATCACTTAAACTCAGATGGTCAACATTCGTTTAAATTTAACACATCAACATGCTAGTTTGGAAAACCTATATTAAAGAAATTTGTGGGTTCACAAGGGCTTCTCGTGTGATATTTTATAATTTCTCAAAGTTATATTTATAATAAAAATTGCATTGAGAATATCTTTTTGTATTTATTAAGTTATAAAATTCATGATCTTTTTGGAAATGAGTAAAATATGAAATCAAATTTATGAAAGTCACAGATATCATTAGTATCACATAAGTAAGTCTGTTTTATATTTAATAATCTTAAATTTTGTTCTTTCAATTGAGTTGATATTTCATCACATCATATTCACTGTAATTTATTATTATGTACATGTCATATGGTGTTAATTCTAGTGATAAAATCCAAAATCACTACTTTAAAATAAGCATGCTGCCTGCAAAAATAAGCCTCAAGAAACTGATTACGCACATTTAAAAATATTTTTGTAGATAAAATATAGAATACCAAGCATTTTAATATAATACCATTTAAGTCACATGTTTAACATATATTTAAAATACATCATCTTTATTAGAATAGATATTCATGTTTGTAGAAGACATTGTTTCACATTTTTAAAAGTAGTATAAGAATTTAGGAATATTGCTATGCAATTTAAATAAAGGATCCTCCTAGGCTCTATTTTTTTCCAAGCTTTTTACTTGTCCATACCTAAAATAACAGCAATTTTTAAAGAAACTTATTTTTAATTAGTTTTTCTAAATTATTCAATGGTTTTCAGTATAACATTTTTCTAAATATTCTTAATCTGTTATGTATAAATTAATGCATATAATGAAAATAATAGTAATAAGTAGAAAAAGCAGGTTTAGAAAAACATAATTTATTTGGGAACTAAAACTCAAATGGTGAGGGTAGTAGTATGCAAGCAAACTAGAACAGGATGTTTTACAGTTAAATAAAAATTAAGCAAATTGGTTAAGTGGAGTTCCATTTGAAATAAAAAAAAATGAAGACAGCTTCCAAGAAATTTAAAAAATAAATATAGGAGAAAATAAAAATGTCATTTTTAAAGAATAAGTAGTTAATATTTTCAATAGTTCTTTTAGGGTGTATACAGCCATACTGAACTACCATTTATTGTATTTATTCTGCCAGGCAGTAGGCTAAATAACTTATCTTACTTAAATCTCAAGACAACTAGATAGTGTTCAGAGATACCAGTTCATAACCTAATGTAATAGTAGTTGAAGTCGTAGTTGAATAATATTTATTCCCTAGGGCAAGTATGCAACTGATAGGCAGAAAAAAAATTTTCAGACCAGAATATTTCTTAGCAATCCTGATATCTCTAAAATAGTCATTAAACTTAGGGTTTACTAGATCAAGTAAAAAAATTTGTTTATATTGCAATAATATATTTACATTATCATATGATTATATTAGTATTAATGGCATAAGAAAAGATAATGATTTAATATGTCCCAAAATATATTAGTATTAATGGTATAAGAAAAGATAATGATTTAATATGTCCAAGCTAATTAATGAAATTATTTTAAGAAAGAGTAAACTTTTATAGTAGAAAGTTGGAAACATAAAAAAAGCATAATGAACAAGATAAAAAGGGTACCTATAATCTCACTATTTAGCAATAATAATCATTACTATTTTGGTGTATAATATTTTAGTCATTTTTCTATGTGTGTGTGTGTGAGTGTGCATGTGCATATGTGCATGTGTGCATGTGTGTGCATTTTAGAAAATATGATTACCCTATGCAGACAGTTTTGTTACATCACAGTTACCACTGCATAGTGTGACATGAGAACATATCTAAGTACTGCATGCCATTTAAAAGTTCAAACTCTGGAATTTGACTGCCTGATGAATGAAGTTCTGATTCCCTCTCTTGCTAGCTGTATGGCCTTGGCAAGTCACAGGATCTCCTAAGCTTTAGAATCCTCATGGCCAACATGAGAATAATAGAATAATAGTAGTATCTAGTTTGTAGATTTAAATGGGGTAATCCCTGTGAAGTTTTTTGTTCAGGAAATACTATATTTTTTAATGGCAGCTTAGTGAGACATCAATTTTACATGCTCTGTTTAAATAAACTGTTGTTTCACAGAAAATTATATTTTATGAGAGGGTGGAACATATACATGTTTATACACTAATTTTCAAAAGACCATGATTATTCAACTTTTGTTATAGTCATTTACATAAAGCAATTAACTAAATCATGAAAGGATCAACTTCACAGAAAACACAAAACAAATGTAATTACCAACTGAAATAAGAAAATGGTTTATGATAAAAATTAAATTATAAATCCTCCATTTAAGTTGCCTTACTTTCTTCTATGTTGCATTTATTCTTTTTAAAAGTATACATGTTGCCCACGGGGACAAAAGAGATTATATCTTGAGTATTTGTAATCTAAATGTTCAGAATGCAATCAAGGTTTTCAACTGGTTACTAAGCTCGTGTTGATAGAAAATTTAACAAGTTAATGGGGCATAAAACATTGTTTAAAATTGTCATTCCTGGTCTGACACAGTGGTTAATATTTAACTGACTTACATGCTTTTCCTGTTCACGCTTATTGAGTCCCTTAAATCCCACGATTCAAAGAAATTAATTAACCGAAGGAGCTCCTATTTGCAAGCATGTCACTTCTGGGAATTAATGTGTTTACAATAAAATCTATGCCAGTTTTACCACTGAGTAGTATTACTGGACAAGGTTGAGTCATATAATATCCATTAGTTTTTAATTGTTGCAATAATATATTATAGAAACAGAAACTTCAGTTCTTCTCAAAGATCACACCCTGAAATCCTATTGGTGGGTTATAGGTTGAGTTTTCAAGCATCACAGTAAAGGATGCTTCTCAGTTTCTTCTCCTCTGTAAGGTCACAATTGAACATGTAGTTTATAAAGACATCTTTGTCTTTCCATCTTCATATCCTGAATTTCTTCAGCCCTGTGGGCCAATTGTATCTTTCGAATGTCCCTTTCCTCAAGTGTTTTATAGAATATCTGGTAGCACCATTACAAAGTTTTGAATACTTTGATAATCTCAATCTGCTGTTTAATGTTCAAGGTTCCAAACAATAGGCTTTCCTTTGTTTACAAAATTTTCAGTTTGGAAGGCTAATATGGAATTATGATGATCAAAAATTTAAATAATCTCTGAAACACTAATGGGCAGAGACAGGAGCTCAGTAAAGAAGTAGTTGATTACCAGCATGCCTCTGTCTTTGATTAATAATTTACTAAACTTTATGCCTCTTGTAACTTATTTTATATTTTTATTTTATTTTTCTTTGTATATTTTATTTTTCTTTGTATTCCAATATGTTATCTGGTCTATAATATTAGCTTGATAAATATTTATCGGATATGATGAATAAGAAAATAAATTCATTTTCTAATCAAATTTTCTTCCTTGAATAAAAAATCCTTTTAATATCTTTAAAAAATAGTATCCAAATTATATGTAGACTTAGTGTCATGGTTATCACCATTCCATAATTTGTCCATTCTGCCTTCAGATACTAGATCCTACTTCCTTTTTTATTATCTGGGAGATCTTGGGCAAGGAATTTAAATGTTTCTAGTGTCAATTGCATTTTCTATACATTTATTATATGATCATAATGTTTATTTCAAGACTGTGAAGATAATTAAATTATTTAACATATTGAAAAAATTCTATTGTAGTATTGGGCTCACAGTTTGTACTCAGCATATTGTGATTCAGGGTCAAGTGGATTATCTTTTCTTTCACTCAATCAGTTGCCAAAAACAAATGTTCTTCCTATTTGGATCACACAATTCTTGTACAACGTATGTTTCCCTCAGATTTTTTATTTGCCTTTGTTGTTATTAAAAGAATAAATTGAAAAAAATTTCTGTATATAGAATTCTATATTGAATACATTTTCTGA
This sequence comes from Pteropus alecto, assembly GCF_000325575.1. Lineage (NCBI taxonomy): Eukaryota > Metazoa > Chordata > Mammalia > Chiroptera > Pteropodidae > Pteropus > Pteropus alecto. The sequence continues at coordinate 18,334,474 of NW_006433378.1, read as the reverse complement.
GCTATTCAATTTATTTTCTGACATATAATAGGACTGATGGGAAGTCTGGTGTTAATCTAATCTTATTTCCTCTGCAGAATACTTTTTTCTTCATTGAAAGCAATGTTATGGTTTTCTTTTTGTGTTTGGAATTCTGGTTTCACAATTCTCTCTTTGAGTTTGTACCTCTTTTCATTGTTTCTGTGATATGTGGAGTCCCTCAATTTGAGTTTTTTTCTTAGGGATTTGTTGTCTATTTTCTCTATGACTGTCTCTCTCCTTTCTTTCTGGTTCTCCAATAGGCAAATGTTGGATCTTCTAGATATAACTGATTAGCATTTAAACTTTCTAATATTTTCCATTTCTTAGTGTTTTAAATTTTATATCCTAGAAGATATTCTTGTTTTTACCTTCCAGATTTCTACTTCAGAATTGCCATTTTATTAAGTATTTTTATTGATTCTTTTCAATTTATTTTGTCAAGCATACTTTTAATTTCTAAAAACTTTTAATTTCTTTTTGTTCTTTTATTGTTCTTTTTTTTTATGGCAGCCCAATAGTATTTTAGTCATGCAACATCCCCTGATCTCTCTGAGGTTACTGACATGGATTTCTAAAATGTATTTCAATTTTCTTTTTTTTTGCATTATCTCCATTTCTTCTGTCATCATATTGTTTTCTTTGAGGAGATTTTATAACTGGTGAATCTCAGTGTATCGCTAGGAATTTGTATTACTTAGGAATTTGCTGCTAAACTGGTGAATTTCTTTGCCAGCAGGGTTTTCTCTGCAGATTCGTAGTTCCGATACCCTAAGGCCCTTTCTGATGTGGACAGAGGCCTGTTGAGTGAGGCTTGCTTTAGACTAAATGCTTCCTTTAGAGCAGGCGGCTGGCGATGACCATAAGGGTGGAGGACTTTACTTTGGGACTGGAGTACTTTGATTTATTTTGTTCTGGGGGGAACTGCTTCTCCTTCCCTATTCTCAGTGCTCAGCTCCATTAAACAGACCCAGAGCCATCCACAGCTATTTTTCTGCTTCCATTCTCAGGCACTGCAACTGCCCCTGTGAGACCATCCAGAATCTTCTGCTCAGATTAAAGGTGAGATTCTCCCTGGGAAAAAGACTATAGTCAGCTGGTCTGCACATGCTGGGCAGGGGGAGCTAAAGAACTCAGCTGTTCTACAAATGGGCCTTTACTTAAATTTTCTCCAGGCCACCTAGAGTTCTTATGCTCTCTGGAATCCATAACTTCAGATTTAGAACCACTTAATTCTGTTTTTTCATCATTGAGAACACTTCAGTCACCTATAACCTTCATCCATGCTTATGGTAAAGTGTGTGTGTGTGTGTGTGTGTGTGTGCGCGCGCACGTGTGTTTTAATCTATATTGTAGGACTATACAATCTTATTTCCTTACCATCTTCTAAAATTTTGTTAACATTTGTTATCCAATAAGGAGGAGAAGGTGAGGGAGGGGAGGGAGAGAGAGAGAAGAAAAGGAGAGGGATAAGATGTGAATGAAAAATGGGGGAGGATACTGGATTAAAGAATGTTTAGAAAAAATAATTTACTAGGGAGAAAAGCAAACAGGATACCAGCAAGACAAATTCTTTTTTTTTTTTTTTCTTAGTTCTCTTAAAATTATCAGGAGGAAAATAAAGGACAATATGGATTGCAATTAAAAAGCAAGTCTTAATAAAGAAAAAATCATAATAGGTGAACTCTTCTGAACTTCTAGAACATCATGGGAGTAATTCATATCTAATGCAATAGCAATACCATCTTTGCCATCAAGGTGGTTCTGTTAGATTGCTGTTATCAAAGAAATAGTCTAAGACGTTTTCCTCAACTGATGAAAGAATCTGTCATTCGGTCAATTGAGTACCTACCATGTGCCATATACTGCTCAAAGCACCAGGTAACATGGGAATAAAAAACTCATGCCCTCAAGAAGCCAGTAGTCTAGTAGATAAACAAACATGCAAACCAACATATATAATCCAAGGTGACAGTTACTATGTACAACGTGTGATCTGACCAAAGAAAAAAAGTTGGCTTAAAGTGTCAGGATGGGAAGTGTGAAGGGTCAGGGTAAGTTCAGGAAAAGTTTCACAGAATATTTGACTCTTGGGTAGAGGGCAGGAGAGGTATATCCCAACAAACAATAGAGAGAGAAGTATATTACAGGCATAGACAAAAGCAAGCGCAATTATACGGAGGTATCAAATATGGCCAGTATTTCAGTATGGCCCATATAGATTATACGAGAAGGAAAGAATTAGGGAATAAAGCTAGAGAGGAGGGAAGAAACATGAAGGGAGATATAAATTATTGTATTTACTCTTTCATTATTTTGTAAAATGACTGTATCTAAATCTTTTTAGACTCTATATAAATGAGAATAAGATAAGCCACAAATGGAATTTCTCTTTCATTACTCGTTCTAATGAGCAATACAGTTCTGCATCTTGCAATAATTATTATGTTTATCCTCAGAAATCTGCTGTCTAGAATCATTTTCATCTTTGGCCCCCTAAAAATTATGGTAAATGAATCATTAAGTTTGCTATAAGTTCAATGGGATTCTGTTTCTAAATAACATAAAAAGATGTGCTGCATATTAATTATCAATTAAATAAGTTATTATATCATTTCTCAAAAAATTTAAAACTTACACTTGAAACCTATATGATTTAATTAACCAATGTCACACCAATAAATTTAATTAAAACAGTTAAAACTATTTTAATATACAGAAAATATTCAAGTACCTAATATTAGATTGAGTTATTATTTGTTAATAATATCATCTAAAATAACATGTACAATAACGAAGGTTTGAGGAAGAAAAAGTTTAGAGCACTGTATTCAAGGAAGAGAAGATTTGGAACTGTATAAGAAATCGAATCTCTTTCTTATTGATTTCTTTATCAATGTCCTTATAGATACATTGATGTGGGCATGAAATTATGAGGACATTTCTAGTATTAGAAAGGCTTAATATTATTGATGTCACAATTTACATATTTTTATACTATGTATTCAATAACAAATTATTGTAGTTATGGTTATTTTTAATACATTCATTTTTAACTTTTCAACTAGAATTGTAGGTCAATTTTAATTAATTTCTCAGCATAATCAAATTATTTTCACCAACTTTTAAAGAGATAGAGAGAAACATGCTTTTGGGATAAGAAAATAATTGACTATGAGAGAAGTAGCTAAGTAGTTAAAATTAAATGGTATTTGAAGTTCTTAGTATTTGTATTTATCTTTGACATATTTAACGTATTTGTCGTATATAATTTATCTATAATGAATTTTAGTTTTAATTAAAGTTTAATTAAGTTTAGTGATGCTTTCTGGCTTCTACATCTATACAATTATATTGTATGGCAAAGATGAACACAATGATTTATATGAAACACTAGTTTATTAAGTTCTAAAGAATTCCACTAGATTATTTCAAAACATCCACCCAACTCTTAGCTATCTTGAATCTCAAAAATTATGATCACTGAAGACAAAAATAAAATGTGTCATTTTTGGAGGGACATGTGAATATTGTCCACAGTTTTTCATGTTTTCATTACAAAAGAGAATGAGCAGAGTCTCTAGGGCCTGAAGCTGGGATGCTCAGCCATGCTTACATTCTTTAAGAGAGCTGAGGAACAAACAGTTCAAGTACATACATGACATATTCCTGGACTTTTCTTGGCAAGGTTGAAATGTTTGTAGCTACCGATATATTATTTAATTTTAATTTTTTTTCTAGGACCACTGACGGCAAATATATGCCTACATAATGCCTGTTTTAATTTCTTATGCGTGAAATTATATTTAGTACAGACAGGGCAGAATCTAATCTATAAAAGAGAGAGAGAGAGAAAGAGCGAGAGAGAGAGAGAGAGAAGGAGGGAGAGAAGGAGGGAGAGAGGGAGGTAGAGAGAAACACGACCTACGTCTCAGAGCTGCAGATTGAGTTTTCTATCCTCTGCCTGGCACGCTACTGCCCAAAAGAATAGAGCTCACCGACATTTTAATATACAACACTCATGTGCATATTCACACATACAAAAAAACACTCTCTCAGATATTTGCAGACACAGTTCATTAACTTCACTTTCAATGGCTGAGCAAAAACAAAGGAGGAGAAAAAATATAACTATGAAATTATGAACATCAAGAATAATTCTCAAGAAAAGAATGATGTTTTTCTAATCAGTCGTCCATTCAGCACCTTCAGAATTTGGATAGATAATTTACATAAGCAATTTTGTTTTCACTTTCTCTAATGTTTGCTGGTTGCTTTCTTTAGTGAAATTAATGTGACATTACTCATTTTTATAAGATTATCTTCTCTTCTACCATTCTTTTCACTCTATACCATGTGTGTCACTCATTCTAGAATCCTTTCTGGAACAAGTTGAGATACTTATTTTAAAAAAAAAGAAAAAGTAGAAAGATTTTTCCAGAAGATATTTAATTATAATTTTTACCTTGGAAAAATGTATTATATAAATAAATATTTTAAATATCTTCATCTAATATATAGCAACATAGTATTAGTGTTAGCAGAGTGTTATTCTCTGTTGATAAGTTTTATCTACAAATACTTATATATCCTATTAATAGGCAAATAACGTATCCTGAAATTTATACTAATGGGTAATTTTAAATGAAGTTCATGAATTGTATTCTTTTTCTGGTTAAAATTCCAACCTTTCTATCTACTTTTTTCCTAATTAGAAATTATTATGAAATATATCAGTTTCATGAAAACCTAAATAACATTAATTAAATAACTATATGCATTACCTGAGAAATGTTTAAAAATATGTGTGAGAGATTATAGCTAAAATCAAATTAAGACATTTTCATTTAAAATTCTTTTGATATTATGAATACTATAATAATACCAAGTTAAAACTTAAATATGTTTCAATATCTTTAATAGTACTGCAATGTAGTCATAGAGAACAAGTCATTTTAGTATTATTATTTGTAATTTAATGTAACAATGGCAATAATTAATGAAAAAAAGAGACCTAAGAAATGACATTCCAATATTCCTGATGAGACTTTTTGAATTTCTACTAATTCCCAGATCTGTCCATTTGCTTTCAGGGTGTAACCTGCAAATTCAATCTCAGTTTTATAGATACTTGGAACAGAGAGATTAGACTAGATGGATGAATAAGTGAGTGTATGTGTATGATTATGTGTGTGTATTACAGCATCTCTGTATATGCTCTACTTTAGAGAAAGATAAGGTAGTAAAAGGAGAACTACTCTTCCCACTCCTATGTCGCTGCTTATGAAATAGTAGGCCTGACAGCAATGACAAGAGAATCTGGATATAATCCAGTGACTTCTGGAACATTCAGTCTCAGCGCTCACAGCTTCCAAGAGTGAAGCAAGGAATTTGAGTGATATCTGGCATTCCTTTGAAAAACTTATGTAATAAAATATTTTTTCTCTTTTAAGCAAACATTTTTAATTGGGTTTATGTCCATTATTTATGTGTGTGCAAACTTTAGCAGTCAGCCTCACAACACTTGGCTGCTAATTTTGCTCTGTGAGTTGTATTAAACCATGCTGTAATGCATTGAGTGGTGTTCATTCGCATTCAATCTCGAGACCTAATATACTTTGTGTCTCAGGTGGGCCAAAGGAATACCCCTACCACTGCATCTAGGTTAAATCTTTACTTGTTCTCATGTACTGAAACTGGAGTCTAGCTCCCTTGGAGATCATTTGAGCATTCGTTTTAAAGGGCCGACTTTTAAAGCAACTACAAAGGTTAAATAGAAGTCAAGTTCATGGTCACTGAAAAGTCACTGTTGTGACCAAAACGTGATTTGATGATCATATGTGTTGTTTTCATGCATTTTACATGTTTCACATAATGTAATTTAAGTAAAAGGCTGGTCAAAGTTATTCTTTTACAATTTCTGTAGCAATGCATTTACGTTTGGAAGAATACTATTCTTTACGTGAACTATCCCAATTATCTTTAGTTATATTTTTAATATTTTATATATTTTACATATTTTTATACTTTAAATTTTTGATAATGAATGAGTACCTTGTTTAACTAATGTTTTATATGTCTAAACATGATTTGATTTTAAATATACAAATACAAATAATAAGAGCAAACAATACCTAGAACTTACTATGTCCTATGTATTTTTCTGAGGTGATTTAACATAATTTGTTTACTTCTCCTGACAATCATATGAGGTAGGCACGATTGTTTATTTATCTACAGTTTACACATGAGTAGTTGAGGCATAGAAGGATTATGCAAATTTCCCGTTATACAACTAATGAGCTGCAGAGCTGCAGTTCCAACCCATGTTGTCTGGCACCAGTATTCATGTCCTTAATGAACACTATGATATCTCACTAGAGTGAAGGTTAATAGAAAACAGAAAATTCAATGCAAGTGCTTGGTAAAACAAAACAAAACACATTAATATTCATTTAGTCCAAGTTTGCCCTTTGACTATTTTAATTGCTATGTAAAAAAAAAGTACACAACTCAAGATTTATTATGATGCTGTAAATATACACGTAACATCAGCCAAGCATCACTAAATATATAGGAAAATAAATTTAGAAACAAAACATACTTTGAAATATTAGGCACTTAATATTTGAAAAAGGAGACAATGTTTTAGAAGGTAGAAGTAAATTATGTGTTGTTTACTTATTGGTTAATAAATGACTAAAACAACCTAAATCCTAATTGCACACCAGTATAGCTAGTTGAGTACATTTATTCTTGACTTTAAAATTTTTTCAAACACAGACTCAGGTGTTCAAAATGTCTTTGTCTACTAATTTTCATACTTTCAGATTCTACTCCAGTCATCAACCAAAACTTGATTCACATTTTGTTTTTGATAGAAAAGTAAATAATTACCAGTAAATAGGATTTCTGAAGCCCCTGCCTTTATAAAACCTATGTTCTTTTGAGGAATGCAAACAAATAACTATACAATTGTAACATGATTCAGTGTGCCGGGTGAAATGGGACATACACACAGCGTCTAAAGTGCCTCAGAGAAAGGTGGGTGGGACTAGCATGTGACAGGGACCCCAGGAACAGGGATAGTTTTGCAGGCAGCACTGGAAAGTTCTGAAGAATAGGGAACCAAGGCATATATGAAAATTTGAAGAAACGGAAGAGCAAACCCCACAGCGTGATGAGGGAGAATCAGGGCTTCAGATTTAGACTTTTCTGAGTTCAAATCAGAACTTCAATGTTTTTTGACATTATGTGACATGAGAAAGTTTACTTCACTTTCAAATGCCCATCTTTTGAAAAGAGAAAGAAATTAGTCCTACCTTGAAAATCTTTAGAAAGGATTAAATGTGATTTGGTACGTAAAGCCTTAAGGACGGTGTCCAGTACTTAACACAGTCTTGATGAGGGCTCTCAGGTTCACTGTGGCCAGGCTGTGGAGAACTGGTGGGAAGAACCCTGAGAGCGGTGGCTGGAGGGTCCAGCCTGGAGTGGCAGTGTGCGCCGTGTCCAGCAACTAGACTTTGTCCAAAGAGTAATGGGGAAAATCTGAAGAGCTTTAAAACAAGAAGTCACACCATTAAATCTGCATTTTGAAAAAAAAATAATGTTAGGATGTAGTCATGTAGCACTATATGAGTGAAAAATAGTTTATTTCGTAAGATATGAAGACGAGAATGAATAAAAACAAATATGTGAATAGTGGCAGCAACAAAACCCAATACTCTTTAGAAATATATACCTTATATATTTTTCTTATACATAGAAAAATCCTGGCAGCCAAATAGTATCTGTAGAGACCTACTTATATATGAAGAATGTCTCTGGATCACAAAACCATTACATAACTTGTTCATAATTCTTAGAAATATATATGGACATTTCAGTTGTTGGCATGTCCACATGTGCAGACAAATAGAAAGCACATGCCTAACAGATGGTAAAAAATTTTAATTACACTTAAATTCTGTATTGTAACAGTTGTGATTTTTATGTACTTAGATTGTTGTTGCCTGTTACTTATTATATTCTGTGATTGCATTCAATAAATGTTTACTGAATCAATGTTTATGTGCAAACGATTTTAGTTTTATACTTACTGTCAGATCTTATTGATTCTATTTATTTGTTGTTTTGTTTTACCATATAATATAAAACTACATGTTCCTTACCTTGGATTAATTGTCCTTTTTTATTTCATTGTGTAGGATATGTAGTCAATAAATATCAATGATATTGCATTTCTTATGTGCCTGCATCATATTTCTTTGTACTGATATTCATATATTCCCCCCACCTACAACATATAACTGCCAGTATTTTTCAGAAGTATGGTCAGAAAACCAACTATGTAGGAAATAAAATCCAGGGAGGAGGAAGTTTTTATCTGCATATTTCTGAGCTCTATTTCAGATTTACTGAATCAAAACGTTCTGGGTACGGATTCTTTGGAAATTACATTTTAAAAAGTTGTTTAGGAGATTCTTATTTAGGAATTCAAGTGAGAAAACTTCTTCAGCATGTACATGGACAATTCTTTTCTGTTTAAGTGAATAGAAATAAACCATCTGAGTGTTGCTATTTTCATAAGTATTACTTGATTGGTAAAACAATATATATGATAGAGTACTTCTAAATTAATCAGAAAAAAATCTCATAAAACATCAGTGAATAAGCAGGCGTTATAGTCTGAATGTTTGTATTACCTCATAATTCGTATGTTGAAGTCCTTCTGCACAATGTGATGGTGTTAGAAGGTGGGGTTTTGGGAGGTGCTTAGGTCATGAGGGCGAAACCCTTATGAATGGGACTAATGCTCTTATAAAGGAGACCCCAGAGAGCCCCCTTGTTCCTTCTGTCCAGTGAGGATACAACGAGAAGTCTATCTTACAAGAGAGAATCTCACTCAACCACTAGGCCACCTTGATTTTAGACTTCCAGCCTTGAGAACTGCGAGACATAAAATTCTATTGTTTATAAGCTATCCAGTCTATAATCTTTTGTTATAGCAAACAAACTAAGCTGGTAATATATACGCTGATTAAGTAACTTCTGCAAGAACAGAAAGGTAATAATTTGAACATTATCACTGTGAAATGCATGCTCAAATGGTATGTACTTGGCCCTGTCTAACTTACTTTTTGCATGTGTGTTTAATTTTCTTCTAATGAATGATGTAATATTTTTATGTGACCCAAGTCTGGGGAGGAGAAAGATAATTTTTAGAATCAAGAAATAAAAGAATATGTATAGACTCAAATAAGATGGACTATCTCACAAACTTCAACTGTAAAATCCCATACTAGGTTAAAAACACCCATTGTATAAGTCCAGGATGTGGAAAGAGCTGGACTAAGGACAGTTTATTGGCAAAAGGCAGATTGTTTTTAGTTGAATGCATGTTGCATTTGAATTAATAATGGGAAGTAGTTGCCAAAAATGGAGGAATTGTTTTTATATTATAATGTTTCAGCAACAACAAAAGTAAGTATAAAATTAGTACATTCATATACAATTTTAATTTTAATCATTGGATATTCTCCAGGCCTTGAGCACATACATGCATAATTCAAACAATTTAATCATAATATACACGTCATTGTTCAAATGTTGTTTTTTTCTATTTGATATCATATCATAAAGCTAATGTGATCTCCATTAATTATAGTATTATGCTGAAAGCAAGAAAAATTATAGCAGAGTCTTGTTTTGCGTGACCCTGGCACACATTTGCAGATAAATTTCCTGTGACATGGACTCAGAAAATAAGGGGACAAGAGTCTTCCAAGAAAAGAAGATTCTTAGGGAATCATAAAAGTTTTTATGTACTCGAAGGCTCATTTCATTTTCCTAGTTTGTTTCTATAGAGCACAATTAGTATCAATGGAATTCAATTTAATAAGCTGTTATTAATCCTTTACTAAATTCCAGGTATTGGGCTCAAAGTTTAGGGCTAAATGATCAAGGAAGACATGATATCTGCACTCAGAGATCTTAGAATCAAGCATAAAACTCCTGTCAACTCCTTTTAAAGCTCCTGAGATGAATTTCCAAATTGCTTTCCTAAAGAATTCCAACAAATTTGTCTCCCACCAGGATTATTCAACACATTCTTATAGAAACATTATATATTAATTTTTTTTCTAGTTTTACATGAAATTGGTATATCATTATTTTAATTTGTTTTTGTTCCTAATGAGAAAATATTTTTCAATAATTTATTAATAATTATTTATTATGTGACTTAATCATATTCTTCTAATTTATTGCAGGAAACTGTGTGAAAACTTTACATGTTAAATGTAGTTATAGTATTTCTTAATTTGTTATTGTTAATAGAACTCATTGAGGATTTCTTTTAAATAAACAGATTTTCAAACCGAAACATATTAGCAAGCTCTTTCTAAGTTATCTGGAAAAAAAACAAGGGAACATTTTTTTTTTAATTAATAAAGAGAGAATTTTCTAGCTAGTTAGTAAAATGAGCATTGCTCAATTAGCATAGAGCAATGAAATCAAATAGAGTTAGAAACTAACTTTGTTACATATGCGATTTTTATTCAGAATAAGAGCTGTGTTAGAAATCACTGGAGAAAGGAAGTGTTTTTCATTAAGCATCACTAGGGAAACTAGTTGTCTATTTCGAACAAAAAAACAATAACAATTTAGATCATCCTTTATATAATAAAAATAAATTCCAGATTCAGTCAAGAATTAATTATTAAAATTCAATAAAAACTAATATGAAAAACTATTAATTCTTTGAATTAAGGCACATGTTCTGAGTCAAAAGACAAAAGCAAAATACTATGATAAAATCTGTTTTCACACAATTTTTTCTCAAATATAAAATATTGATTTGCTGAAAGAATACATGCAAGTCATAAGGTACGTGGATAAAATGTTTGACAATTGTTCAGACACATTCAGTTGCATGGAAGAAAATGACACTTTGAATAACTTTAAATTCTTGAATAACTGTGTGATTGATAGTTATTTTATCAGTGTATTCCTATCTTTCTAGGAAAGAAATGTTTTCCAACTCTAAATACAAATAAGTCCAGTAACTTAACACATGTGAAAAGTTGTTGGAAGAGAGAGGATGACATAAATGCATAGGAGAAAATGACAATTTGCATATCTCTGTCTAAATCCTTGAATCACTGTGTGATTTATAGTTATTTCATTAGTGTATTCTCATCTTCCTAAGAAAGAGGTGTTTTCCAACTTTGAATACAAATAAGTCAAGTAACAACAAATTTTTTTTTTTTTTTACTTTAAATGAGAAATCTGAGGCTAAGTACTATCCTTATGATCATTGTCCATCATTAGAAAGTGTGTGAACACATAGGTCTTTTTGAATCCAGAGTCTTTGTACGTTATTTTCTCATGAATGACAGCTCACAGCCAACTGGATACTAAGAGGTGGCATTGAACTTGCAGTAAATCTTTAATGAGTGTCTGCTGTGTATTATGCACCAAACTAGGGGACCTTTCTCCTACTCTTGTTCCTTTCTCCCCTTTATCACCCCAACCTCCACGGAACATAATGATAGGTTGGAAGAGAAAATTGTAGTTATCTCTTCAAAGCAGGAGATCCCTCAAAGCCAAAGTTTCCTTGAGTTATTTCTTTGAACTTAACCTTCTTGAATAAAAATTTAGTGAGAAATGTGTTATGCCAAAAGTAATGGAAAAACTGACTTTCATGACTTAAACAAATAGGGATTTTTTTCACCCCCTCATGTAACTGGTGGGAGGGAGGTGTGGCTTTGCTTAAGCTTTTCAACAATGCCATAGTCGGTGCCTCTGTGGTTCTTTTGGATACAGGTGGCTGATTTCAAGGAAGAAACAATGGTGAAGTAATGGTGACTTCAATGACTGTCAACTCAACAGAAATAAAAAAGTTTTTCCAGAACTTCTCCACATATTTCTGTTGAAGTTTCATTGGTCAGAACTGGGTACTCTAAGCAACAAGAGATGCTGGGAAAATGGGCTGTGGATTGCCATGTTAGACTCACACAAATATTTCTCAATAAAAGTACTTTTGCTGTTTTGAGCTGGACAATTCTTCACCACGTTAAATTGTTCCATGTTCTCCTCACCAAAAGTTAGTAGCTCTTCCCAGTCACTTTGAAACCCCAAAATACCTCCACAGTATTCAAAATACTCCCTAGGAGCATGGAACTCTCTCATTTGAAACTCTCTAGGGTACATAAATTGTCATCCATCACCTAGGCCTCAGGCACTTTGCTGGCCTGAATCAAGTAAGGATTTGTGAAGAAAGAAAAAGAAAAAAATGTATATAAATTATCCACCAAAATGATATTCACCAGATATTATAGATTTCTAATTCATTATAAAATTTGAGAATATAGCATTTTAAAACATTTCATATAGTTTAGCTATTTAGCATGATATAGATCCCTCCCTTCATCTTTCTCCCTTTATATTCCCCTTTCTTTCCCTTTCTTTTCTTCCCTCTCTCCCTCCCTCTCCCTCCCTCCCTTCCTCCCTCTCCCTCCCTCTTTCTCTCCACCTCCCTCTTCCACATACTCTCTTTCTCACACATACACACAGTATGATTTAAATGGCTTCTGTCAAGAGTGTTTTTGGTAGCTTATTATAAGACCATGAAGTGAAAAATCACTCAGTATATTTGCTATGTATCATCTCATTCTCTCTCTCTCTCTCTCTCTCTCTCTTTCTGTTCTTTCCTTTCTCCCTCCCTCTCTTTATGCCTTTCTTCCTCTTACTCAGCAGGCTTATTTATTACTTTTGACTTTTGGAGAAAACACTCCAAGATGATTTATTTCTTATTTTTAAATTTCAATTCTCTGGCAGAAAATATAAATGATAAATCACTCTAACTGTTATCAAAACTTTCTTTTATTTTGTGTATATGTTTCTTGGTGATCTACTGCTTTCATGAAATGAACACTTGGTATTAAATTCTGCAATCTGCCCTCGAAATGTTTTGGGGCCCTTTTTCTTTCCTTCTTTCACTTTTCCATGTCCTTCCCTCTTTGAATAGTCATTCCTAAAGACATTGGGTGGGGCACAAGAATGTAGGCATCCTCATGGGAGTTGGGGGAGACATAGTGGCCCAGAGCAGGGTCTTGTGGCTGAGCCTTGGGAGGACAACATCTTGATGAATGGGCTGCCCTGCATCACAAGCCTGGTGTGGGAGTCAGACCCTGATTCAGGGTTGGGTGTTGCAGTGGAGTGAGAAGTACTATGACACAGAGAGTCAGCTTGGAGTCGTCATGCAGCAAGAATGGCCAGTGTGTGGACACAAAGTCTGACCCACGTGAAGAGAATCTGGCTTGTGGTGCCAGAATACAAGATGTCCAGTTAAATTTAAACTAGAGATGAAAAAGGAAACTAGAGATGAAAGAATAAATATGTTTATAAATATATATATACTATATGTATATTTGGGGCACACTTATACTAAAAAAAGACTCATTTTTTTCAAAATTTCTATTTAACTAAGCATCCTGTATTTTATCTGGCAACCTGCAAGGAGGGGTGAGACTTCCATGTGGCAGGCAGCCAGGCTCCCAGAGCTTGGTGAGGCATAAATCTGTGTGGAGCAGAGATTATGGAAGAGGTCAATGCAGAGGCAGAAGATAAATACAGGGCATTTTATCAAATAAGTAAATATTTAAGCATAATGAGAGTCACTTTTCTCATTATTGGAGAAGGGGATTGCATTTATGGATAGAAAGAAAACTAGAATAAACCCAGTGACATTGGATTGAAATTCGTTATTGGTATGAACTCATAGTCATATAGTTAGATGTAGAAATAAATATAGATGCTAGTGGTGTGTGCATGTGCACGTGTACCTTTATTCTCTAGCTTTGTTCGCTTAGAAAAACTGGAGCAACAACACGTCAGCAACCTGACACCCAGGTTTCTGATTCCCCACTGAAAGGAATCAGGTATCCTAGAGAAATGACTGAAACCAGGAGTGAAGCAAGGCAAATACTAGATGAGCCTGAAATATCTGTTGAGCCAGGAATGTGGGGAAGTCAAAAGAAAAAGAAAGCAGTTTTAAAGTGTGGGTCAGAAGAAGCCACTGACCCGAAAGGGGACATTTTAAAGATTAAAATTAAAGAAAAATAGCAGTAGGAAATTATAACCCATGGAATAGAAAATGAAAACCATGAGTCACTATAGGTATAAATAGATGGAAAGTTTGTAGGGTAACAGGACACTTACTTCCTACAAAATACTAATTGCAAAGAGAGAAGAATATAGTGGAGAAGCCTGCTGGATATCACTTGAATCAAGTGAAAAAGTAATGCGACATTAGTAATGGGACAAATCAAAGTCGTGCACAATCTCGTAGAATAAAATGAGACTAACACGGTCACTTAGGTGTTATGCCTGCTGAAAATGCATATTCTGAATCTAATTACAAGAGAAAAACGGATAAATCTACAGTGAGAGGAATCCTACAAAAGCACGTGCTTATAAATCCTCAAATGTTAGAAACCATGAAAGTCAATGAGAGACCGAAGCACTGTCCCAACATGTGGTTCTGAATTGGACTTCTTGCTTTACAAGATGTTATCTTCTTTTCTTTCTTCCTTTTTTCTTTTTTTTTTTTCACTTTTGTAGAAAATGCGTGCATATACGATTTAAGCATTTGAAGGTAATTGAATGAAACATCAGGTTAGTAACTTACTTTCAAATGTTTCATGGGAAAAGCGATTTCTACTGTAGTTGCAAGGAGGTTTGTGATTGCTTCAAAATTAAAAAAATATATTTTATAAAATATATATATTTAAGGTTTTTAGGTGTTGATTGTTATGATTATTATTAAAAGGTACTTTGGTAGGTATATGGCAGTGAAAATATTCTGTATAATATAGTACCGATGGATACATGTCACAATACATTTGTTAAACCCATAGAATGTACAACTCTAAGAGTGAACCCTAATGTAAACTATAGATTTTGGGCGATTATGATGTGTCAATGAAGGTTCATCGATGATAACAAATGACCACTGTGGTGGGGGATGTTGCTCATGGCTATGCATGTGCGGGGGCAGAGAGAATGTGGGAAATCTCTGTATTTTCCCCTCAATTTTGCTGTGAACCTGAAACTGCCCTAAAAAATAAAATCTTCATAAAAAATGTGCTCGGTAGACTAAAATTGCGTTAACCGGAATGCATGAGACATAATGTTTTAATTAATTTGACTTAATGGTCAACCAAGTGAAAAATGAAAATTCCCTTCTTCTTAAATCTCTGTTTGGCATCTTTCCAAACATATCAATATGCATCACTGCCTTAGGACGTTGACTTAAATGCACTTGCAATAAGTGTGTTTGAAGATCTATATGTGTCATAGCATGTCGTCTATCAATGTCCTTTCTAAAGTCTTTCAGTGGAGTTATTCAAGGTGGAACAGACTAAGTTAAATCTGTGACTTTTCAAAAGATATGACTTCTAAAGTTACTTTCAGGAATAAATCTTTGATGTTAGCTATGGCAAGTGAAAAATATGGCTATCATTGATGGACTCAGAAGATCTGGTTTTCTTATCAAAAAGAAAAATTAGGCTCTGGTGTCCAAATTTTCACTTCCTATCAATTTGTTAAGAATGTCTGACAATATAAGCATTGAGTTCTCTTCTAATGCCTGTGATGGAATGCTCTATAGGCCTTAGACTGTTTGGTTTCTCTTCCTCAGGGTTTTTATTGTAAAATAAAAGTTATACTGATAGTACTTATGTGACAGAGTTCGTATGTGGACCATGAGAATAAAGTATGTGGAAGGAAAGAGCTTTCATACAAAGTGGCACGCTTAGATATTAAGATTAATGGATGGGAATTATTCCAAGTACCTTCATTTACTTAGGTTTCCCCACTGAGGACATCAGCATCTTGATGTTGAGTCAGTCAGGATCCATTCAATTTCTGAAAGGCATCTTTTTATAAAACTCAAGGAAAACAATGGAAAGACTTTTTTAGATGTGACTGAACATGCTCCACAGAACAAGATCCTTATTTACTTTACTAAATTCAAAATAAATGAATACTGACTGTACAGAATAATGTAAATATAATATGCACTGGAGTTTTGAGTTATTTTTTTCTTTCTCTTCTTGGGTGAAACCTCTAAACAAGGAATAGCTAAGAGAATGTGTGAACTCCATTCTCATTCAGGTTGAGTTATTCTGTTGTTTCTCCATCTGATTTGTATTTCTCAGGTGCTCTACCAGTCTACTCCGAGCTGTTATGTCCTCCTGTCAGAGATAGTAAAAATTACAGAACTACTTCTCATTCTCTGTCTGCAATGGCTCAATTTGATTTTAAGGTAACGGAGTCTGTATTAATTATGTCACAATGGGGAAATTCAGTCTGCCTCAACTATTAAACTGGGGAGCATCAGGTCCTCTCTTTGCTTTAGTTGTTGTTTTGAGCTCTATATTTCTCATTAATCTAAAAAATCTGTGATCTCACAAATACCTGCCCTGTTTTTGCATAGGCTCTCTTCTATAATCTGACCCAGGGAAAAGTATTTTCATCATTAAAAGCCAGGTAAAAATACCTTGATGGAGGCATGGCTCCCCACCACACTGCTCATTATCATGATTTTAATACATTTATTAGGTGACTAGAGTGCAAAATTTAACTGCTATTATTTTAATAATCCATACTGTGAGGGCACAGTTTCACATGTACTAATGATTAATAATTAAATATTAATTTTTCTATAATATTATGGAGAACTTCATGGGAAAGGATAAGTAAGGGCAGTACTTCTCTCCAGACAGCATTTAAGGCAGTGAGGATATCCAAGTCACTACTTCTGCTGAATAATTCATTTCTCGCACTGTCTTTTGGCACTGAACAGATCATGTTTTCAAGCCTTTGAGTCATAAAGACCATCATTATGAAGAGAGTTTTAAGATTAAAAAAATGACATTCTTCATATTTCCATGGTGTTTCATTGAATTTTTTGCTTATCACTCAGCCTCTTCACAAGGTTGCAGTCATGGCTAAATGATCACCAGATAAATGAGTAAGTTTTATGTTCTCCCCTTCCATCCCATCCTGCCCACAAAAGTAAACATCCTTAGATACTAATGCCAATATTAATAAATTGAATTAGAAAAACAGAACTTCTTTGTATAATTTGTAGTCATCATTATACATAGAATAGCATGCAATCATTTTTCAAATTAAAGTTTTAAAATAAGATAATTTGAACTCAAATTAATTCCTTTGGGACTATTAGACTAATATATCTGTAAAATTTAAATGTTGAAATATTGAATTAGAGAAAGTAATGAGGTTTCAAAGTTTAAATAAATGCTGATAAATCATAAATGATAATATTATTCTAAACAAATCAATATAAAATTTTCTGTCAAGATTATATTTGACCTACTGTAGTAGAAACTTGATTAGGAGGTTCTGAACTGGAAAGCAATTTATTTGTCGTGGATAACAAAACCTGGAGATGGGGTATCCAGGGCTAACATGGCAACTGCCCAATTCTCCTTCCAATATCCTGGTCAGTCCTGGTTAGTATGTGGCATGTAATCTCTAGCTTTTCTACATCAGTATATCTTGATTATGTCCCAAGAAAGAGTGAAAGGCAAAAGGGCAAAGGATGAAATCACACTCAATGAATTCCTTTAAATCTCATTGCCAGTAGCATCAAATTCTGCAAAGCTAAGCATTTTAAACTGGCTATGTTGCCATCAACAGCAAAGTAGGATTCTGTGAGTAAAAAGAAGAAATGAAGAATGGACATTAGGCAGGACACTAGCTAAATTAAATAGAATCACATAAAAATAATAATCATCAGGTTCCAGAATATTTTTTGAATTTTGTTTAGTGAAATATGTATCCCTTATTACAACTTATAGAATGAGAGGAATTTTTCATAGATGAGCTAGTGTGACTTAATATATGATGACTTTTTTTGTGAATTTCAGGAGCTTATTTATAATGTTTATAATTATTCATCTTCTGACAAATGAAAAAGGTACACCTAAAATGCCCTCTGCTATTTCTTTCATGTTCTTCTATAATTAATATATTTAGTATTTCTGGGATTGATGGATTAAAGGAGACATTTACATATCAAGAATTAGTTAAAAGTAACTTGAATAATTACTTTTACATTTTACACAGTTATTTTGATTTAGAAAGACAACAAAATTTGAGTTATATTTGTTGTTTTATGTTGTACCAACATTACAAATTAAATATACATTAAAATAGGTTTTAAAACTAATGTGATCCACTAGAAAATATGCAAAATGTTTGTTTCATAAGTATCAATGAGCATTAATCAATGCTCTCATGAATTATCTTTACTACCAACAGCTTCCATTCCAATTTATGAGGCAGAACAAACTAGCATATTTTGGGTAAATTTGAGCTCTTATAAGAGTAACTCCAGGTAAATTGTTAATTAAAGTTAATTATTAATGTCTTACTAAAATTATGTCTCTCCCTATTAAAGATAATTATAAAATTACTAAATTCTGTTTTTTATTGCTTATACACATCTTGCCTCATTCAAATATTTGTTATAGTAGGCATTAATCTAAGTCCTAGTAAGTAGAATATATTCTATTTTTTAGAGATTATATAAATGTGTGTGTTGGGGGGAAGTAATACAGAAAGTAGGAAGTTTGGTAAAAGGAAAAAAATAATCTTTAAGACTATAAGCCTTTTTATATCACTGCAGAGTATTTACTGAAAAATCAAGTGTCTTCAAGATTTTCCATTTTCCAGATCACTGTTCAGAGAATAATGGGATGCTACAAAAGTGCATGGAAGTGAAGACAGTCCTTACAGAGATGGCCCTGGTATGGAATATATGAAAGAAACTCAGAAAAAAAACAACTTTGTGTTCAGCCCAACCTGTGTAGAGTCCCAATAAAACTTTCCCTTCATTATGACCTGATTTAAATCTACTCAAAAAGAAAAAAAAAAAAAAAGAAGCACACCCCTCAAACATTACGTGAAATATTTGAAGATATGGATAACATTGCACACATTCACTATGACCAAAATGAAAACAAATGGTAAAAGAAATATGTAAATACATCAGGGAAAAGATGAGAGAAAGAAAGCATAAAGTCAAGAAAAAAAGATACTGAATGACATCAGTAAGATGACAAAGTAGGAGATACCAGCCCTCATCACCTCACAAAAAACAACTAGCTATCCACGAATGAAAATAGCTCTGGGAATGCTCAGAAACACAGCAAACCTGAGAATAACTGCACAAAAAGAAGGTAGGAGAACAGTTTCATCTTGCTTGCAGTGTCCCATCCCCTATTCTTTGCTCAGTGCTGAGAGGGAACTCCCTCCTGGCCCAAAATTTGCCCTTGAGGAAAAAGAAAAGCAGAGTGAGCATCCGGCTCCTTCAGACTTTTCTGAGTACTGCTCAGAAGACCTACTTTTGTTTTACCCCATCTTTCTTGAGAAAAAAGAACAAAGCTGGAACCATTACATTATCTTATTTCAAATTATATTCCCAAGTTACAGCAATAAAGAGTATGGTACTGACATACAAACACATAAACCAATGGAACAGAATAGAGAGATCGGAAATAAATCCACACATATGTGATCAACTAATCTGCAACAAGTGTGCCAGAATACACAATGGGGAGACGATAGTTTCTTCCACAAATGGTGCTGGCGGTGAAATTGAACCAGTGAAAAAATGAATTACTTATGGTTACAAAATAGAATGTCCCTTGGCAAAATTAAAATGTTAGTATGAGAGTGTATATACTAGTACAACCATGAAAGATGAGGCAGAGAAGTAGATGGTGATGGTTATAATCTGCTTATCTATTTCATCAAGGAGAATATAAATTCTGCTCAAAATTGAAATGTGTCATTAAAATGATGGCTTCCACCTATTCACATTATTCATAGTCGTTTTTTTCCTAAAAGACTCATAGAAATTAATTTCTGTTGATGTGAAAAAATATTTGAAGTTCACAATTTCTTCAGTTTTAATGCAATTTCTCTCTCTTCTGTTATATTTAAGTAGAATTCAATAAAACAACTTTAATTAATATATTATGTATCATCTGTATAATTCCAATGTCATAATGTTATTTATTTGCATTTATCCGTCTAATTGAATTGTGAAAGATCTAGAATAATACTCTCATTATGTAGTAACAACTCTAGATATTCATGGTAATAGGGATTAAATATTTTAGTCAGTACAGGAATTCTATTTTTGGATTCTTTGCTTGCTGATTTCTGGCTCGAGAGTGCACAGATAATTCCGTGAAACTCTCTTTGTTTCCCAGTGTTTCAGGGGTTAACCATAGAGATCTGTGACCTGCAGTATAGCAGAGCCTAAAATTGCAGAGATGGGAAAAGTACAAAATCTGCAAATGAATAACTAAAAAAGCTGACTAGTGGGTCAATTCTATTTCCATCCCTTGAATATTGGACTCATGTAATCTAGCACTTGGGGGCACAGCACTATACATTGGTCATTGGTTCAGTGCATATAATACACTTTGGTCCTTTGTATCTAACCACAGTGGGGGAGCGGGGGAAGCACAATCAAGGTCTGGCCTGAAGGCAGCCCTTGTCCCTAGGGGAGGAGGACTGCTGTTGGTGTTAGTAGATATGCTGACAGAGACAATGACAAGGAATTTATAACAGCATGACAAGCACTTGTCATTACTGAATTTTCTGCAACCAGAAAACAGAACAAACCATAGAGGTCCCAGGGGTCAGCATGAATAAGAGAATCTGGTGGCTGGAGCAAATTTTGTCAACTGGATCCTTATAACACAAGCCGTGTGAATGTTCTGTAGTAGCTTTGAGGTCTCCAAGATGGGGAAATTTTGCCCAATCTGCTAAAGGAGTAAGTCTGTTGGTCAAAAAGTATTCATGTTTTTTGGGTCTCTTTTTAGGTTTCTGACCCAACATTCTTCATTCCCACTCCAATGATCAAAATCCTTAGTTATCTAGTTCCTTGCCATTCCTCTGCAGCTGGAATATGCTCCTTTTCACCACCTTAGCCTCAAAAAATATGGAATAAATAACATTTTCTGGTTTGATAATGTACTACCACAGACATATTATGTCTTCATTTCCACAAAACATTTGATGAGATCTGGTATTTTTTTTCATAATCTTCAACATTACAATTTAGTGTTTTTTACAATTTCTTATGGATATATTTTCCAGTTATATTGGAATGACTTTGTGATAGTAAAGATTATCATTATTAATTAATGGAATTAGTCTTTGTGATAGTAAAGATTAGTTCCATCAGTTTCCCCACTGCTCCTAATATCTTCTAGAACTTTTCCTAGATTAAAGTTGGCACTGGACTAGAATAAATGTTTAGTCTAGTTTTAGTAGTTATTTGTCTTAAGAGTGAAGTATTCTCATGTAATGGAACTCAAAGTGTTTTGAGTTCTGTACATATCTTCCTGATAACATTTTGACATTTCAAGGCAATAACACAGGAAGATAACTAATTATTCCAGCATTGTATCCTATTGGAGGAAAGACTTGTAGCTACTTTTCCCCATGAGTGTACTCCTACTCCAACCCCCTACTCCAACCTCCGGCCCCCAAAAAGAGATTAATCTGATTATTCAAATCCAGAAATTCTGATTATACACAATTATTGATGGGCATTGCCATGGGTGTGCAATCACTGGTATAGCTTCAAAGTGAAGAGCCCAAGCTCCAAGATTTCTCATTGTCATTTCCATTTTTGTATCATATTATGAAAATGGTAAACAAAGTAAAGGGTTCCTCTTAAATTTTGGTGGCCTTTCTCTGATTCTCATTCTGTGTCTGGGAGGGTAAATGGACTCTGGCCATATCTTTCTCTCTTACACAGGTAGGTAGACTAGAGAGCCTGCAGATGTCTATTTAAAATGTAGGGGTCTTAGGGTGAGGAAGGTGTTTAGAAGGTTTCTTTTGGACTCAGCCTAAGCCAGAGGCTGCAATTTATCTTTCAATTAGGGCTATTAATTGGAGAATATGGCAACCAACAAACAAAATGATACTTTTTATTCCTGTTCTGTTTTGATCCTTGAGTATTATATTTAATAATAATGTGGCAGGGATTCTTGGCAGTGACGTAGGATTTAAGCTTTTCTAGCCTCCTATACTACTCAAGGTCCTTCTGAGAAACAGAACCAATAGGAGATTTATTATGAGGAATTGCCTGACGTAATTATGGAGGCTAAAAAGTTGTATAATCTTCTGTCTGCAAGCTGAAGATCCAGGAAAGCTGGTGGTGTAATTCAATCTGAATTTGAAGGCCTGAGAACCTGGGGCGCAGACTTATTCAAGTCAGAAGGCAGGAGATGGTGAAATGCAATATTCCAATTCAGTCAGCGAGGCAAAAAAAAAAAGGGGGGGGGAGGGGGTTGAATTCCTCCTTTCTCCACTTTTCATTCTAATCAGGCTCCCAGTGAATTAGAAAATCCTCACCCACACTGGTGAAGGCATCTACTTTACTGAGTTCACCCACTCAAACGCTAATCTCTCCTGGAAACACCCTCACAGACATTCAGAAAAAATGTCTAATCCGAATACCTTGTGGCCAGTCAAATTGACACATAAAATTAACCATCGTAATTCCTGACTGCAAAATGATGATAATACCATCAAAATCTATGCTAACCTCTAAGATACCTTAGAACATTTAATGAAAAGTACTGTAATCAGTCATTTATAGGCATGTCTATCTTAGCTTTTGCTATATGAGGACAGAGATATGCATTTTATTTCTATATCTCAAGCAGCTGGTATAGCGCCTGCACGTAGAAGTTATTATTTCAATAAATGATAACATAATTCTAAATATGTCATAAGCAAAATATGCTTTTTTCAGGTATTTGGAGCTTCTTTTAAGGAATCATTTAACTGAGGATGTATTGTATACCCTAAAGGCATTATACTCATTTAGAGACAAGGAAATTGAGGCTCCAAGAGATAAAGGGGTTTATCCAAGTTTCCATGTTGAGGAAGTGGCAGAGGTGGGATTCAAACAGAGGTATGTGCAATGCCAGAGCCAGCTCTTGGTCTTAGCACGACCACTAAGCTAACTCAAGGGTATAGGGCAGTTCCAGTTCTTGTCCTTGGTTAGACAACATTATTTCATATGACTCAATATTGGTTTTCCTGGCCTAGCAGTAACTTGGCTATTCTTGGTGATGAGATATTTTGGTCTGGCGACTGCCATGAAGTCATAGTTAACTATAAAATATCTTTATGAATAATAAGTGTCTCCTCCATCATGTTTATTTACAAAAGATTAGGAGTAAGATGACAGAGGGAAGGGAAGGCAGGAAATCAAAATGTTTAAAGGAGGCAAGGCAGAAACACTTGTAAGGAAGAAACTGAATTCCAGCTTTCATTTAAGAATATATTTTCAAATATATATTATATTAAATATGTTATATTAAATATATTATATAAAATATATGTAATATAAAGATATATAATAAAATATTATATTATGTTATAATATAAAGAAAACTTTGTATTCTTAGGCTGGTGATTTCTGCATGAGAGAGGTCAAAGGTATGGAAAATAGAGTTAGAAATACAAAGAACATATCAAGGAACGCTTGTGTAAGGATAAGCAAGTCATATTATCTTAAGATAATTGCTGAAATTCATTCTACAGATTTAGCTCTGAGCTTCTTGGCAGCCAAAGAAAAAATTTTAATTTTTATTAATTTTATATTGTCCAGGAGAAAATTCATTTAGTTGTTAGTGTGACAGCCACATCTAAGACCTATTGTTTGTGCACTTAAAGTTTTCTCAAAGAATATTTTTGATGTAGAATTTGCAGCCAGTTAGACTCACATACTCCCCCAGGATTTTATTCTCTTCTTCTATGAAGATTTCACTGCATCAAATGTTCACACCTCCGGATACCATGGGCTATGAGCTGCTATCTCTCCCTCTTGATGAAGTTACAAGTCCTGCTTATTGACTTTCATCTTCAAATGCATGACCTTGTGAATTGATAGTATATTTGTTCCCTTTAGGGAACATCCTGTATCTAAAATCTTTCTAGAACTAGAAAACACAGCAAAAAGTAAGAATCTGTTCCTGGAATATCCTATATTTTCCCAGGGGAGCAGGAAGAGGAGATGGAAATATGTGCTAAAAGCAAAACTCTATTTTCCTCATCATATACCAGAGGAATATATTTTTATTTATAGGTAGGTAGTTAATTTATAAAAATTCCCGGGCATCAGAAAGTGCCCCTAAATCACTTCAATTTTAAAATACTTCTTCTCCTTCTCAGTAGCTGAGGATTCAGCTCTTTTCATTTAATTAATATTTCATTGTTTTTTTTTAATCATTAACATCTTAATGTGAATATGTTCTCTCCAGCCAGAGAATTTTCTCAGAAAATATCTTAGGTATAATGAGAGACAAATGACAAATTAAATATACTTTGGATGGGAAAAAGTTAGAAACAGAGAGTTTAGAATTCAGTTTATTGCATAACAATTGAACCTTTAATTACAGGATAGCTCAGTCAGGGGTGTGATTAATATCTGATTCAATGGCAGATGTATGAATAATAACTGCTTTAATTACTTCATATCTCTTGTAAGGTCTGACTTGTAAACAGATTTGGAAGTTTTGGACCATCCCTAAGTGCTTCTAGTTATTTTTATAAAAACTATTTTCTAAAAAATTTAATTAGATGTAGAAGTCAATTGAAGAAACAAATGATAGAGTATATAACCTTAGGTGTGCTGTATTACTGACCCTAAGCCAAAAGTTACTTATCTAAAAAAAATATTTAAAAAAAAACTTTAAAATAATGTTATGTTACATTAATGTTACTTGACATAAAAATTGCTTATTCTGGTCAGGAATGTCTATTCAGTATAATAAATTATACAGAGTAGATTGTTTTTGTGTATGCATGTTTCAATAAAACTTTGTTTATAAAAACAGGAAGTGCCCAGGGAGCATGGTTTGCTGATCTGTGATCTAGAGAAGTGAGAAAGAAGCCTAAAAGATGGCAGACCTGGATTTGAATCCCATCTCTACCACTTATTGAAATGTAACCCCAGGCAAGTTAACTAACCTTTTTTTTTAAAAAAAAAATTAAGTACAGTTGGTATACTATGTTATATTTGTTTCAAGTATAATGATTCGACATTTGTGTGCCTTTACATGGTCCTTTTTATGAACTCAAAATAAGTATAGGCTTCCATAATTTTTCTATCTTCTTTAATAGCAAGCTATACTATATGAAAAATGTATCTTGTATAGAATGTGGCTGATTATTGCAGTTCACAAAGAAGCATTTTTCCCAAAGATTTAATTATTCATAGGTTGCCTATTTATTGCCTTCAAAATTATAACATTATATGCATATTATAAATATAAATTAAACATAGCCTTTAAAAATAAGTAATATAGTCATCTGGCTTTTGTTAATAATTTTGATAACCCTGAAAGGAAATAAAGCAAGATTCCAAAAGTGCAAATAGTATGCAATTTTGAGAGAAAATAAGAAACCCAATTTCTTTTTTCCCTTTAGTCGGCGCACAGCCAAGCCATTAAGAGATGAGCCCATGAGAAACACATTAGCTCACACAGCTCATGTGCTCTGGGGCTTTCCCAAAGTACCCCTTGGCCAGATCCTGGACAAGGTAATTTACCATATCTCTTAGAGCACTGCTCTCAAAGGCATATTCATTTTTCTCTGTCAGAAGCAGGTTGAGGTCTGGAGTTTCATGTTTATGATCATGAAGTGTATTTTGGCTAGCAGAATGAGAGAAAGAGTTGTGTTTTCAGTAAACTCATTCATTACCTTGACTTCAGAGCTATTAAATGGATACTACCTGATGAAAATAACCAACTTCAAATGAGAGAAGAACCTAAAATATGGTTATACCATCAGAGGTCTACCTGTGACAGGAGATGAAAACCAAGTCATCTAAGCATTGCCAAGTAAAATGATAGTTAGTAAAAGAGAAATATAATTTTAGAGTTGTCATATGATGATATAATGGAAGAGGTATAAGTTAGTTAGGTTTGTTTTAAGACCAACCAAACTGTCTTTTCAAAGTCTGTGAATCTCATTAGTGGAAGGATTAAAATAGACTGAAGGGTGTTTATAGAAGATTTAAAAAGCTGGTATGGGGCTTGAAGAACTGATAGATACATATGAATATTTGGGGGAAAATGTTGATTGAAAACATCTGAAATGTTAACCCTAATCAAAGAGAGAAGTGAATAAAATTAGTTAAGAAATTTGGTTGTGAATAAAGTGAGAAAAAATTAATGAGATAAGAAAATATATATTGATAAAATGCCTTTGAAAGGTATAATATACATATTTGAAATCATGTTCTGTCTAAACTTCTTATGTTAGAAATAAGAAATTTTACAAATTTTAATTATATGCCATAGCACTCTTTTCAGTATTAGGGTTTTTTTATTTATTTATTTTCTGATTTACTCTCTATTTAGGGAAACCATGGTTGCCACTTTGTACTTAGAAAACTACTACTTTTTCTTCTAATTCATTATATGTAGTTGAACTAAATATGTCAAACCACATATTTACAGAAATGTTCATATTGTGAGAAAAATAGAGAAATGGAATGGTAACTTTTTTCTGACATAAATACTTCATGATAGGTACAATCATGTATTATATCTTATTTCCCTGTTTTTTTCTTTCACTTTGCATCATTCTTATATTTCTGATAAAATTACATTCTCTTTTTTAATTATTGAATTAGTTATCATACATAGCTGCTCTGATCCACACCAGAGATATGGATGTCACAAGTTATTTCACAGAAGGGATGCTACAATAGATTTTAGGGGGTGCAAATGGCAGCTTATGGAATAACCAATAAGGGTATTGGTGGAGGTGGGGAAAATCAGAAGTAAGGCAAGCTCTAGATTAATGATTTATGTCCATGTTTTAGAGGTCCCGATTCATGGGCAGAAAGGCGATGAAATGTAAACCTTGGTCCTGATGGAGAGACAGAGAAAGAGAAAGGGAGAGAAAAAGAAAGAGTCTATGAATAATGGTTTAAGCACAGATTAAAAAAACAGCAAATTTTGAATTTGAAGTAAAAGTACATTCATATAATTTTGAGCAAAGCGTATCTAAGAATTTGGTATTTTTAACTGGAAGCATTTACATTAAAAATATTCTGTAATGATATTTGTTTTCTTCCAAGTCTAGCAGGCCAACAAAATAAGGAATAACATAAAATTTATTTTTAGAAAAGTATATGCCCATACAGAGTTTTATTATATTTCATTCTAGTTTAAAATTCTACAACCACACACTCCATGTCATTAAGAAGACAGTATAGCAAAATTTTCTCAAAGTATTGGTATAATTGCATTAGTTGTTATTTACTCAATTTTTTGGCTTTCCTCATATTTAATTTTATTTTAGAAAATTTATTTTAATATAAAACATGCCAAGTCATACTTCGAATGATAGCTGACAAGAAACTTGAATCATGGTGAATGTGGCACAGTCTCATACAACACTCCATCCACAAATCAACAATCTCAGTTCAAGTCTTCAGTCTTTCTTGCATTGTTCATTACAATAATGGGACACTTTTTTATCCAGTCATTTCCCAGCCACCCTCCACTGGCTGCCACACTGATTTTTCAAAATGTAATTGTAATTATGTCACTCTCCTTTAAAAAAAATTAAGTGATTGCTTATAACCCATAAGATAATAGAAAAACTTAGAATGGCATATAGGGCTCTTTAAGCTATGGCCCTGCTACCGGGTTTAGATTCTTCTGCCTTCATTGTCTTGATCTTCTTCTCTTCATTAGCTGTGGTGAGAAGATTGGCACTCCCCACGAAGACATCATGTCATGCTGCTTCCTTGCCTAGGACAGCTCTTTCCCCTTCCTGTTCAGTGCACTCTTCCATTCAAGTTCAAAAGTTAAATTTCCTAATTTAATGAGAAATACTTTAACACTCCTTTTTCTCTTCTCTAGAACCTCATATGTCACTCTTAGAACACCAGTTATTATTGTTTTGAACTTTTTGCTAATCTAGCACTTTCACAAAGAGATCCTTTAATAATTGCTTGCTGAAATAATGAATGAAAAACAAATAGCTTCTTGGCAAATATCAGGGGCATGGAATGCTTTATTGGTCATCCACCAGGCTACTGGAAATCTTAGCAATCATGCATGTAATATAATTGATATCTTCATATGGTCAAAAATTCTAGGACCAGATCATTGTCCCACAATGGAAAGTTTTCTGAAGAACAGAATACCTATGGATGGTCCACTCTATGTTTGAAAACATTTTAAAAATTAATTAATCTAACCCCTTTGTTACATACATGAGAGAAATCAAGCCCAGGGAGGTGAAGAAAGATTTCTAGAATAATAGCTGAACTAAAAGTTGGGACAGAACTAAACTAAGCTGTCCAGATACCCAGTCAGGTCATTTTTATAATATAATGAAATTTTTTAGTATGCAATCAAACAAACAAACAAATAAAAACTATCCACAAATGGTTCTCTTTTTTTCACTCTATTTATTTATAGATACTATTAACTTCCTACTATCACTGTGTTTAAGACACCATCCTAGGTGTTATGGATACAAAAACAAATAGCATATAAATTCTGCTCTTAGTATTCAAGCTTCAGCGCTTCCCTGTCTCCTTTCTCTGCCTCTTCTGTTTATCCTTCCTCTTTACCTAAGGAGACACTGTCAGAGGGCCTTTTGCTAAATCCTCTGGTGATGGAGAAAAACAAGCACAGAACTGGGCATCCTTAGAGCCAGGTCATGGTTCAAACTCAGCCTCTAAACTTTGAGGCCTTACTGGTCGCTTCACCTCTCTGAGCTTTGGTTCACAGACTTCGGGAGTCGTCATGATCTCTACTCTGTCTGTTCATGAGCCGCTTTGAGAAGCAAATGACGGAGATACCGCATTTTGAAGTCATTGGCTTTAGAGCCAGGAGAGTAAGGTTTGAATTAGCTGTGTGGCTGGTTCTTCTCATGTTTAAAATGGGGTTTATTACCCACCTTGACTTTATTAGGATTAGCACTATTGCTAAATAAGAATAAAGGTCTGACATTTAGGACATTACCAATGAATATAAATTTTATTCTTGTTATTTTCAGTTATGTTTGGGGTTACTTTATCCATCCTAAAGTTCTGTAGACACCTAAGAAATAATTTTTCCCAGACACACGCTGTCAAAAGCCTACCATTTATGTGATGACTGGTCAAGCCTCCTTACCTGTATACTAGTGGCATTAGGATTTTCTCCAATAATTCCACACCTTTGCTACAGAGACCAGCAAGGATGCTGGGTTCTTAGCAATGACAAAGGAGCCCACGGTTATGTGAAATGAGGGCTACTCTGGAGTAAATTGTCATGTTTGAAAAATAAAGAATGAGTCAGACCATGCCTAATTTCACAGGAAAGAGATTAGTTGCAGCAAAAAACATGTGGAGTTAATTTAGTTAGAAAGGAAATATTAACATCTTGAATTCCAGACAAAGATTCCTACCCTTAGAGTTTATTGGATGATTTACATAGTGCCGTTATAGCTCTGCATAAATGTAGTGGGTACATTATAAAGGGGCAAATCAAGAATGACTGTTATTACAGTGGATGCTTGTATTTTATATATATTCAAAAGCTTATTCCACACATGTAGCCTTTACTGATACGGAGCCTAGGGATTTCGAGGGAATTGAAACAAGAAATGATATTTACATAATGTTCTTGTGAGTACCATTTTGGCTAAATTTTGAAATGTGATTTTAGAATAATGTATACTTGGAATGAGATGGAAGATTATGCCTCTACAATATGGAAGTCAGCTGTAGTTGAACTAAATGAATCTTTCATTAATTTAGAGTCTCAACTGATGGCTAATGTTTTGTTATTCAGAACTTGAAATTTGCTTTTTGTAATAGTTCCTGAAATTACTATAAATTTGCATACTTATGAAGGCCCATGTCTTCATCACTTTTATTTTCTTTTGTGTTTGACGCAGGAAGAATAGAATTTACTTCTGTTCATTTCTATCTGTAGACTTGCCTCCGAAGCTTTACATTGTTTTTTATTTGAGATTTTTCTTTCTTTCCAGCCTTAGACAAAAGATATCCCTCCTCAAGTGCTATTTCCAGCATTTTTTTTCTTTTGTTGTTTGTTTGTTTGTTTTTAAGAGCCTTCTGCCGGTGATTGTAAAAGGATCTTTAAGGGCTCAATACTGGAATACCGGAACAAATTAATAAATTAAAACTTTAGAGATAACCAGATCATGACCATTATATAGTAATTTAGCTGGTCTGCAAAACTAGTTACATAAAAAGAAAATTACCGAATTTATTTTACATTTCCCAAAGAGTTTTCTGCATATCTGAAAACCTTAGCATTCTCTTATGTTGATCCAAGGTAACAAGGTCTTTTACTGAAATTTTTTTAATAGCCTTCAAGAATACATTTTGCATTTGTAAAATACTTCTTTGAAAATATTTTGAAATTAATTTTTCATAATCAAAAATGTATCATTTTAAAACAATATTTTATATTAATATTTTTATGTTTTTAAAGTTTAAAATCTTAAGATCTTAGAAAAGAATGCAGTATTTAAATTCCACTTACAATGGTATACATGTGTATATGTTCTATATGGCCATATATACACACACATAAATGATTTAGAAATTCTTACAATTCAAAATAAATAGTTTTAAATCAATAATTATGTGAATTGCAATAATCTTTGCTTTACTCTGAATTCCATATAATATCTTAAAATGGCTACTTTTTATTAGTACTTATGAATCTGGCAAATACACTGTGTCCTGTGTCCTTCCTTCATATTAACTCATTCATTCCTTACAAGAATCCTAAATCCTATGAATTATTATCATTACTGCTAAGCCTAGACTCAGGAACAAAGTACCTCAAGGTCATTCAGCTTTTGAAAGTCAGAGAAATGATTACATTAACTCCTTGATCTTAATCACTACACTGGCTTTTAAAAAATTATTATTACATGAGCTGTTTTATGTTAACCAAAGGGATGCAATGGAAAACACTTTTAGGAACTCGAATAAAGGAATAATAAGCCCATATTGTTTATATCAATAATACATAATGAACAATAAATTATCACTATTCCTCACTTTAAGCAAATAATAGAATATTTCACAAAACAGAAAAATCAGGTTGAGATTAATAATTTTTGCAGATGGAATCATCGTTGCTATCTCTCAAATAGCAATTAAGATCTAGGTAGAAAAATCAAACCTTGTTAGGTTAATTGATACAAGGAAATGGTTAGAGGAGCTGAGAGTGAGGCCACCCAGAAAATAGCAACAGTGGGAAAGTGTTATTACCCTGGGAACAGAAGGGCAGTGAGAACAGGTGGTGTTACAAGACTCCAGAAATCACGGCAGATTCACAGCTGCTGGATCATAATGCAGGAGCTGTGGTCAGGAGTTGGAGCTACAGAGGAACCAACTATGACCAGAGCCACCAAAAGAACAGGAAAGAGAGATATTATGGTTTCTCTCTCCCCTAGCATGATCATGATAATTGGTTCCAGCTTTTCAAAACAGATTCCCACCAAGAAGCTAGATGGCAAGCGCTTGTAAAAAAAAAAAGGAATTTTCTGTAAAATGCGGCAAAACTGAAGAAGGGCAGGAAACAGATCTCAGAGAAGACAGTTCAGCTATCCTCCTCCTCATCAACCCACCAAAATTTCACCAGATGGTTTTGGATAAATCATTTAACTACTGTGAAACAGTTTCCTTATGAAGAAAATAAAAATATTACATAGTATTGCTGCTTTTGCAGGATGATAGAAGTAAATGAGATGTTCAGTATGAATTCTTCATTTATATCATAAAACCCAATAAAAATACAAAATTTTATTACATTTGTATGCAATAAAGCATAAATATTCTGGCTATATTGAGAAATAAGCTGTAGCAAAAATATCTAATGCAAAGGTAAATATATATTAGAGGCGACTTTCCAATCCATGTGATTGAGGAAAGCTTTTATTGCAGATTTTGTAGAAATAGTGGAAAGATTCAATTATCTCTGATTAATGCTGTAATTTTTAAATACATATTAAGTTTCTATAAATAATTATATTATATATAATACATATATAAAATAAGGAGGTGATTAGGCTAAGGTTGGCAGTCTACATAAGCAAACTGAAACCTAAGCCAGAGGCAATGCACTGGAATCTGAGAAAATGAAACTTAGAAAATCTAATCATAAACAGCCAACTAGACTTTCCCAAATAAGGCTAGCTTAAGCTGTAGCTAATGAAATAATTTCTTCACTTTGCTTTAGTTTTTTCTCTATAAAACCCTTGCCTCTAGGGCCTGTCAGTGGAGTTCCCGTAGGTACCTTTGGTTTGGTGCTACCTGATTTGAATCAATATATACTCCAACTCTTGAAAATGTTAATGTGTCTCAGTTTATTTAATATCGTATATATAAAAGAATATGTATGATAAAATATAAAGTAAAAATATATAAAATATACAATATATATTTTTTATTTTGAGACCTAACATGATGTGATGGTTTTATTCAACATAATATACTAATTTAATATTAATAT
Source organism: Pteropus alecto (assembly GCF_000325575.1). Classification (NCBI taxonomy): domain Eukaryota; kingdom Metazoa; phylum Chordata; class Mammalia; order Chiroptera; family Pteropodidae; genus Pteropus; species Pteropus alecto. Next base: position 18,301,820 of record NW_006433378.1, on the reverse strand, counting down.
TTTGAGGGAGAACATGGGATTATTTTCAAATGACGTGAATTTTGATGTCCCATCTTGATTAAGTTAAACCATCTTTGATAACATATGAATAACTGTAGAAACGCATCTACAGTTATTCATATGTTATTAAAGATGGTTTACTTAATCAAGTTGTTCTTTCAGAACAATTTATACTGGCACTATGCAGGCAATACTCAAAAATGCATATAAAATTGTGTTCCTTAAATTGATAATGCCAATTTTGGATGTAATGAGAGAGCTTGAAATGCATTTTTGCATAGAATCACAAAACCTTCTAGTAATAGCAAAATGTATCTACAATAAATACTATTTGTATTAAAGTTGAAATCAAATGTCATGAAATAACTTCTTTTTAAACATAGCTAAATCTAGTTAAACATAAAAAAAAACTTTAAAGCAAAAAAAAAAAAAAGATTCATAATGCCACTATAATGACTGACCTAGCACCAAATCTTGACTCTTGTAGAACAGACAAAATGTCAGTTTTGCAGCTGATCCCAGTAGCAGCCAATGTGATGGTAGAGTATATACAAAGAGTTGTGTTGACAGGAAGAGTGTGGTTGGGGAGAACAATAGCAGAGATGGGAAAGCCAGGTAAGCAGAAAAACAAACAAGAAGGAAATCTGAGAAGTTCAGGGATGCTATCATATCACAGGAGGTACTAAGAATGAGGCAAAGAGGTCTCAGACAGAAGCAATTGAGAAGGAATTATATTGAAAGTATTGACAAGTAGAGAAAGAATCAAGGAAGGTTGAGGACAGGGTGGAATCTTTCTGACAGCATCAGCATTTACTATAGTGTTGTCTGGAAGGAAAAGTATTGAAATAAAGGAAGGAGAAATGAGTGATGAGAAAGTTCCATCAGAGGAACTGAAAATAGGCAAATGTCTGCAGTCACCTTGTATCCATAGTAGACTCTCTCACGGGGTTTATCTCCAGATAGTGGAATTTGGTGGTAATTTTTATGTCCTTCTTCATGGTTTATTTTCAAAAGTTTTCATAGCAAGTAAACATTACTTAACTAATGTGAGAAACTTTTACAAATTTTAAAGTTAATATATATTCTTTATACATATTGTATAATTTAAAGTTATATATACACTTAAAAATGACTGGAAATAGAACAAAACATCCATCATGCTTATTTGTAAGTGTCGGGTAAATTTTTTTTAACTTTTCTTTAAATTTCAAATTTTCTATAGTGTTGTAAGCATTTATTTTCTCTAAAATAGAAGAAAAACACTAAAGTTTTGTAAAAGAAAGATATGCATTAAAATAAAGCTACATCAGCCTATTGAAATTGACCGAGCATTTTCACTGCGTTACAAACATACAATGAGATTAAAATTCTTAATCCTCTATGAATTGGGTTTTCCTGAATAGTAGAACAAACCTTCTTTAGTCATGAAAGTTGTCACTTTATTACCAAGTAGAAGAGTAGGCTTTTCTCTGACCGGTTATACCCTGAATTTCCCTTTTTATATGCATACATAAAATGTAAGTTTAGAAAATTCTCATTATTCAAAAATCGACTCCCTTATTTATTAGTAGTCACTCTCCATTCACCACTCACTACATCCCCTGAGCCATAGGTAACTGTTAATCTCATTTCTATCTCTTCAGTTTTATCTATTCTAGGCATCTCATATAAAAGGTGTGATAAAATATGTGGTCTTAGGTGACTGGTTTCTTCCAGTTAGAATAATGTTTTCAAGGTTCATCTACGTTGTAGCATGTATCAGTACTTTATTCCTTCTTATTATTGAATAATATTCTATCATACGGACATATCATATTTTGTTTATTCGTTCATCAGTCGATGAACATTTGCATTATTTCCACTTTTTGACTATTACAAGTAATGCTACTGTGTATTTAATCTTATGCCAGTACCACTCTGTCTTGATTACTGTTGCTTTGTAGTAAGTTTTAGAATTGAAAAGTAAATATCATTGAATTTTGTTCTTTTTCAAGATTGTTTTGATTATTCTTACATTTCCATTGGAATTTTAGTATAAGTTTGCCAATTTCTGCAAAGAAGCCATTTAGGATTTTGGTTGAGATCGTATTAAATATGTAGACCAATTTGGAGAGTATTGCCATTGAAAAAATATTGTCTTTTGATCCATAAAATTAGGTTGTCTTTCTAATTATTTAGATTTTTCTCAATTTTTAACAATATTTAGTAGTTTTCATAATGTTCGTTTTTCAATTGTTCTGTTATATTTATTCCTAATTGTTTTACTCTTTTTAGTGGTATTATAAATCAAATTATTTCTGCAAATTTGTTTTTAATTATTCATTTCTAGTGTATAGCAATATAATTAATTTTTCTACATTGATCTTGAATTTCTTTTATTATATTCATTCCTAAATTTGTTATTACTTATGCTATTTTAAATGGAATTTTCTTAATTCTATTTTTATTGTTCATTGCTAGTGTATAGGAATATAATTGATTTTCGTTTCTTTATCTTATACTCTGTAACCTTGCTGAACTCAGTTCTAATAGTTTTTTTAATGGATTCTTAAACATAACTTTTTAAGGAAGGATTATGCAGACAGAAACTGCTAGCATACACTAATGTCTATTTTCTCTGCCTGGATACATGTCTAAACTGGGTTTCCCACCTCTTATAAACTAAGTGTGGCCATTAGACTGAGTTCTGGCCAATAGAATGTAGGTCGAAGTGATATATGCTACTTTCAGTTAAGATAACATTTTCCATGTCACACTTTAAGTACCCTTCCCTCCCTTGTCTGCATCCAAACAAGAAGATGCAGTAAAGGACTCTGAGCTCTGAGAAAATGGCAGGTGATGCAAAGAAGCCAAAATTTCGATTAACTAGATTCAGTAGATCCTTGCATTCTGCTATAGAATAAATTGTAACTCCCACCTCCCACCACCACCAATTTGAATGCTGGAGCCCTGATGCTCAAGATGAGAGTAGCTGGAGATAGGAATTTTAGCAGTAAAGGTGAAATGAGATCATAAGGATTGGGCCCTAATCGGATAGGATTGGTGGCCTTATAAGAAGTAGAATGGAAGGAGATCTCTTTCTCCTTCTGCTGGGAGAGGACACAGAGAGAAGGGAAACATCTGCAAGCCAGAAAGAGAGCTCTTACCAGAACCTGAATCAGCCAGAACCTTGGTCTTGGGCTTCTAACCTCCAGAGCTGTGAGAAAATAAATTTCTGTTGTTTAAGTCACTCAGTCTATGTTGGTCAGTTTGGACTGCTGTAACAAAGCACCATACATTCAGTGGAATATAAATAACAGAATTTTTTTCTCATAGTTCTGCTTACTGAGAATCTGAGATCAGGGTGTTAGCATCATCACATTCTGGTGAAAGATCTCTTCTGGGTTGCAGATTTCTCGTATCCTTATGTGATGGAATGAGGGAGAGAGAGCTCTCTGGAGTCCCTTTTATAAGGGTACTAATCCCATCATGAGAGCTTTTCCCTCGTGACCTAATTCCTAAACATCCACCTCCTATGCCAACACATTGGGACTTAGAATTTCAACATATGCATCCTGAGATGACACAAACATTCAGTCCATTGCAAGTCTCTGATTGTTGTTAAGGCAGACCAAGGTGACTAATACTGATTTGGTACTGAGAAGTGGGTTGCTGCTGTAATAAATTCCTGAAAATGTGAAAGCATTTTTTGGAATTGACTAATGGGTAGATGCTGGAGGAGTTTTGAGGCACATACTAGAAAAATCCTGGATTGCTATGAACAGAATGTTGGTAGAAATATGGATACTAAAAGCCATTCTTGCAAAATTTCAGACAAACATGAGGAACAGGTTATTAGAAATTATGGGAAAGGTGATCCTTGTTATAAATTGGCAAGGAACTTGGCTGAATTGCATTCTAGTGTTTTGTAGGAGGTAGAACTTGCAAGCAATGAAATCGGATAGTCAGCAGAGGAGATTTCTAAGCAAAGTATTTAAGGTGAAGCTTGGATCTTTTTTATTGCTTATAGTAAAATGTGAGAGGAGAGAGATGAATTGAGAAGAAAATTATTAAGCAAAAAAGAATCATAACTTGGAGATTTAAAAAATTCTCAACCTATCCATATTCAAAAATGAGAAAGCTTGTTCTGAAGAGAACACTGAATAACTATTTGTGGCTGAATAACCATTTGATGAAGAGATCATGTGTGTGACTTGTGGAATTAATCAACCATCTCAGCAGAAGCCAGGAATAGAGATGGGGTTACACTAGCGGAGTCACCGCCAGCTGGGACTAAAGTGGACAAAAAAATGAGACAAAATGAACGAAGGCTGTACGATTTCACAGGTCCAGAGTTGGAGATGAATTTTGCCTCAGAATGAATCATACCTTGCGTCTCACTTGTACTTGATTTAGGTGTTATTTAGATGCAATTTTGGACTTTGACTTTAGAATTGATGCTAGAATGAATCAAGACTTTTAGGATTGTTTGGGTGGAATTAATATATTTTGTATATGAGAAAGAAATAAATTTGGGGAGCATAGGTATAATGCTATGACATGAGTTGTTTTCCCCCCAAAATTCATACATTAAAGCCTTAACGCCCAAAGTACCTGTATTTGGAGATGGGGCTTTTAGGAGTTCATTAACATTAAATACGGTGATGAGTGGGAGCCCTAATCTGATAGGACTGGTAATCTCAAAAGAAGATGAGAGATAAAGCTCTCTTTTCACCATATGAGGACGCAGCAAGAAGGCATGAAGGTACCCATTTACAGGCCAGGAAAAGAACTCTCATGAGAAACCGAGTGAGTCAGAACCTTGATCTTAGACTTCTAAAGTATAGAACTTTGAGAAAATAATTTTTTTTTAAAGCCACCTGATCTATGGTTCTTGTTAAGGTAACCTGAGCTGGCTAAAACATCCTGATGTGGTTCCAACATGCTTTAGATCATTACATAAATAGTCAAAAAGTTATATTGTATTAAGAACTGGAATTGTTTGCTAAAGCAGTCAATCTGCTCTGACTAATATGGTAACAGAAGAAAATATGTGGAAAGGTAATAATAATAATAAAAGGATACATGGTAGCTGCCACAAACCCAAAGCAACAGATTTTTAAAAAATTTTTATTTTATTATTAGTTTCAAGTATACAGTACATTGGTTAGACATTTATATAGTTTATAAAACGATCCCTTTAATTGTTCTTTCTCTCCTCTGGCTCTCCACCTAGCCATTACATTAATGCTACAGATTTGTCACAGGATTTAAACATGCAGAATATGATTAGTCAGGTTCTTTGACAAAGGAGATAGTCATTACGTTACTTCATGTAACTTTATGAGGAAAAAAAATTTTAATTTAGAAATTCGTTAAAAAGATTGTCCCTGTCATGTGAAAAGCTGAACCAGATTTAGCAATTATGGGTATAGAAAAGTACCAGCTTTGTGTGTTTTTTAATAGCCGTCAAAACAAGAAATTCAGAGTAAACTAGTAACAGAAAGAGATATCCTAGCAAGCACTTTTCTAGGGGGAATGAAACAAAATCAAAAGAGTAACAATAAACTGAGGCAAAGAATATAAATTCATAAATTTGAGGTTCATGCCAGATAAGGAAAGTCCATTTAAACTGTGGTTGCAGTTTTGAGTTGGAACTTTTGTTTTATTTGTTAAATAAAAGAGTATGTTTTCAATAATTTGTTTTAAAGAGTGGAAATATGCATGACATATTTGAGCCATTACATTTCTGTGGAAGTTTTCACATTAATATTTTGCTAGAGAAAATCTTATTTTGTTTATTAGTCTCCATAGGCTGGGCTACATGCTGAAGCGAATATGTCCACAGGTCTTAGTGGTTGTATGAATCCAAGTTTGTCAGGCAGAATAATGATCCTCCAAGTTGCCCTTGTCCTAATCCCCCAAACCTATTGAATATGTTACCATGGCAAAAGGGAGTTTGCAGATGTGATTAAGTTAAGACTCTTGAGATAGGGAGATTATGCTAGTCTGAGTAGGCCCAGTGCAACCATAATTCTCATTAGAGGGAGGAAGGAAGGTCAGAGTCAGAAGGAGATGTGATGATAGAAGCCGTATTGGAGTGATGTGGCCACGAGCTGAGAAATGTGGCAGCCTCTAGACTTCGGAAAAAGCAAGGAACTGATTATCTTAGTCTTTAGAAAAAATGCAGATTGGCCTGATTTTGGGTCTATGAGAACTATTTAGACTTTGGGCCTTCAGAACTATTAGATAATAAATTTAAGGTCTTTTTGTTTGTTTGTTTTAAGCCATGAAATTTATGGCAATTTGTATCAGCAGCAATAAGAAACTAATACAGTACATTTATTCTTATTACTATAACAAAACAAATGCAGGTCTGGTTGTTTTTCTGCTAGCAGTGATTCAGGAATTCTGAGTCACTTACAATCACTATCTAAGTCAAATGAACAGATTCTCAGTTTGAAACAGAGAGCAAGAAAGGACCGAATGATTCCATAGGAGGTCTTTATGAGCCAGAATTGCCTTATGTAAGTTTCTTCCACATGTCACTGACCAGAATTGAGTCATATGGCCCCAATCTAATTGTAAAAAAGTCTGGGACACATAGTTGGTGCATAGAAAGAGGAAACTATTCAATGAACACATAGAATTTTTCTAGAGGAGTCATGTATAAAACTCTTCTCAAAATCCTTTAATGATTGTTACACATATTTCTAAATTTGATATTGGAAGGGAGATAACTGATACCAATAAGAATATAAGTCCTTTGGACAAAATTGATATTTCCTCTTTTGGTTTTCACAGGATGCTTTTTACATTTCCCTTATATTTTATTTTTATCAAAAAAGTTATATCAGAAAGGGTATATTTTATAGATACTTGTATAGAACGCAGCAAATCTTTTAAATCGAGTTGTATTGCCATTGATATAGTATGCATATTTATATCTATTTGTAGTTTTTAATCCAGAAAAGAATTCTTTAGTTATTTCAGATTACTTTTTTCTCTGCTTTTGTTTCTAAATCAGGATCAATTTATGTTTCTTAAAATCAGTCTCTGTTCCTTTACCTTTTGTATAATCTGTTATCATTTGATCTTTACCATGTTTCAGACTGCGAAGTTGTATGAGAAGAAATGGCTATTTAAAGAGATACTCATGGGACATAATATGTGTTAGGTGTTAGAGAAGATTTTTGTGTGCTATATAGTCATTACCTCAATAATTGATGTGTTAGCTAGCGTTGAATTAATAAGAAGATGGTAAATGTATCCTGAGTTTTTCAAAGTTATTTAGCTGGCGCCTTTATGAAAATCAGTCTTCAATAGTAGCTGAAGAGATTCTGCTTGAGTATAAACAAAACATTTAACTTAAAATTCATTGTTATAATTTGAGAACCATGTTCAATCTCCAGTTTTATTATTTCAACATTTATGGTCTTTGGATTTCTTAAAGCATTAAAGCTGATCTCTTGTTATTTTGGCTAATTATGATTTAATATAACTGGCAAACTATAAAAAGTCTGGAATCAACATATCTAAAATGAAGTGACCCTCTCCCTCTGATTTTAATGAATGGGCTAAGTTTTTCTCTGAAGCATATGGATAAATATGGAAGCATGATTTCAAATAAGAGTCATTTAGCAATCACCACTTGAGAAAAATTTTGTTTTTTACACATCCTGTTTTTTTCATATGGTATATATTACAGAACTTGAAACCAGTATTGTAATGATTATTATCTCTTACAACAAGGGGGATATTCCTATAATAAAAATGTCAGAGTTTAAAGAAAGAAGTTCTAAAGCACTTAAATAAGGAAAATTATCAACAATCTTTGCAACTTTACCCCACACAGAGTTATTTTTTAGGATGATCGAAATAAGGTCAAAGCAAACATTTTTATAATTATATGACTGATATCTATTCCTCTTTTTTTATACAGATTGAACTGTTTAATCATTATGGTGGTTGTTATGTAATGATTAATGATAGTAAATGGCAGAAATCAGGTTTAATCATTTTAGCCCTTTTAATATCCATAATAATATCAATGAAGTTGATTAAATTAATAGTTGTTTAAGCATAGTTTACAGTGTTTCACAATTTTTTCAAAGCATTTACATAACAATTATGTCATTTTATCTTTACATCTATCTTTATGAGAAAGATAAGAAAGATGTTCAAATATCTATTTTATATAAGAGCAAATTCATGGCCAAGAGTTAAGCAATCTACCAGAGATCATAAACGAGTTAGTTATAGATTGGGGAATAAAAGTACTTTTGTTTATTCCAATACAAAAAATAAATACCATTAGTCTTTGGCAGAAATATAACCAGAGAAATAAATAAAATGAGTAAAACATTTTTCTTACCAAATGACAGTTCTGTCATATTTATCACCAATCAACATTCTCAAATTTATTTCATTATTCTGATTTTATTGTTACTTCCTCATTACAAGACAAAGCCATCTTTCAACTGAGCTCCTCACAATCAATATTTATGTACAGCTCCATGAGGTTCAAATTAGCTCAGATTGGGTTAAATGTTTTGTATACCTGTATATTTAACTTTAGAAGAAAATACCAAACTGTTTTTCCTCGTTGTTATATTCTTTTATATTCTTACCAGCAAAATTTTAAAAACTGGGCTTGATTTCTTTTCATTGAATTTTAAAGACTTTTTATACATTATAGATCATAAAATATATTTGGAAAATATTGAAAATATTTTATCCCAATCTGTGACTTGTCTTTTCATTTTGTAGCAGTATATTCCAGATTAAGTCTATTTTATCTTTTTTGTTGTTATTTTCTTTTATGCTTTGTGCTTTTTATGTATTTCCTAAGAAATCTGTGCCTTAACAGATTTGATCAAAAAGAAGAATCTCCAAATATTATAAAATACTTAAATTGCTAAATATTTGAGCCTGATTTATTTGTATAGATTAAAAAAAGAGAGAGATATGTACAGTAGCAACTATTTAACCTGACAATAAATTCATCCTTTTCTTATTTCTTCTCAAGTAAAACCATTTTTATAAACAAATTATAGCATTGTAAAGGTCTGTGTTTATTTATATAGGAGTGTTTACTTATCTGAGAAAGTGAATTCTCTCCTTTTCTCATAGGTGTTATGAAGAATTTGAAGATTTCTTGAATGGTGGAAGCACATTGGTGCATTTTAAATCATTTCAGACTTAATCATTATACTGTATGTTATGCATGCAAACTAGTCCTCTGATTGACAGTGACAATCAGTAAAAACATTCAAGTCAAATTAATGCCAGGTTGACAACATACTTCACAATCACACACATATAAACATCTCTAATGTCTACTGAGCAGGATACTTAGTGGCAAAAGTTTCAAAGTTTTAATTCCTTATTAGAAAAGGATGGTAATCATCCATACCCAACAATAAAAGTGTGCTCTTGTAGTATCTATCTTGTCCAAATCTCCGGACACTTGGCTACATTTCAGATATGTGAGTGTTTTTCTAAAGTGAAACCAACTCCAATTCCTTCCTATTTAGGATTGTTACAATAAATATAACTGCTTCTAAAATAATGAAAAATAACATTTCTTCTGTTATTCTTACTCTTCCAATAGCACTTTCTTTTGTTGTTGTTGTTGTTATTGTTTATTTGTTTTTGATAATATAGTTGGACTACCAAAGGGACTCAATATGGATAACATTTGTAAAACTGAAAATAATGTTTACTACATTTCCATAATCCAAAGGGAAACAAGTTTGCTAAGGGAATTTATTCTCAGTAGTTTTGTTCTCTTCCATGCATCAGAGAGGTAACCCTTAGAAAGTTAAGGTTCTTCTTCCCTCTAGATAATGGGTAGAAATTTCATATGTGGAACCATATTGGATGGTTAGCATGAAATTTATTAGAATCTGACATTTCCTAGGGGTATGGGAATCCCATAATAATGGAATCTTTGGGGTAGCCATAAATTATCCCATCAAACTGATGTTAGAAATTTGGCTATTTTTTTAAAAAAATAATAATTTTCTATAAATGATTGGGTCAACCATGGATTCTTATAAAAGGACTTAAAGCAGAAGTTTAATTGAAGTATCTAATGATCATTCTGGCATAGCCACCAACTGACCTGGCTTTAAAGAGGTTCAGGTTGCTGGAAGACACTTTCTATATGATTTTAGGGCCATATAGTAGAAGTACACAGTTTATATGCGTAATAAAAGGTGATTAGTAGTGGATCCATTCTGATTCCTATATTGCTTTATTCTTTCCCCATATTTTGCTATGGCCGCATAGAATCGGTATGCACTTTTTGTGTGGAGACTGACTGTATCCCAGGACATTCATTCTGTTGCAGAATGCTCTTACTTTTTTGTGTAGAATCAAGAACCCATAGAGAAAAATCAGCCTTTAAAATTCTGCCCCAAATTTTCACTTTCGATGATTTCCTTATGTATTCATGGCTCATATGGACCATATATTCTCTTACTATAGGAGTTTTTCTCATATTTTTCTCTGTTTATAACCCTCCTGTGAGCCTGAGCCATATGAGTGATTCACCGGCTTTGACCCTTGGATTAAGTGGCTCTTCTCAGAGGCATTTCTTTGTCACCCTACCTTAAGAAGTTCCACATTCATTTTAATTCTCTACAAAATGTTCATGTTCAATTTTACAATTTTTATTCATTCATTCATTCATTCGTTCATTCATTCATTTTCAGAAAGTCAGAAATTCATTCTCATAAGAAGCTGAACACCAGATAAGTGACCTGAAATGCGAATTGGTCACAAAAAGAATAATGTCCAACATCCAAATGACACCTATAGGAAGTGTCATCCATAAAGATGACAAAGAAAGATAAATCCAAGAGAGGATAAAGTAGGAAAATATAATCTTGTAGAATCTAAAAGAAGAGTCATTCACAGGGTCAAAGCTGAGTGTTACATCTTAGCGAACGCTGATCACACCAAGATATTGTCAAACTTTGGGTGAATTATATTCCCTGGCTAAACATGACTACCTCATCTCTTAGAATGGCTCTTATGATTGTGTTTATCTTGTTTGCTATTTCATTTTTCAATAACATATTCTCTGGAAATGTAGATTTTTCAGTGTGAACACAGTTTATTCAGACACCAAATCCTTTTAGAAGTGTATCTTGCATTGCCCTGATATCAAAAATATACACAAATATACAGGAAATGTTCTATTACTAATATTACTAATATTAGCCTAGAGGTAATTTAAAAAGAATAAATTCTTGTATAAAAGCTTTAACTTTCATTATAACATACATAAACATTTATTTATAAATTTAAAAATAATAATAATAAATTAGTCAAATATGAATTACTTGAATCTGGTGGTATCTTTTAAATATGTTTTATATTAATATCCTCTATAAAATCAATAAGAATCAATTTCTTCTTTTATTTAACTAATTACAATTTTGAAAATTCAATCTTGAATAAAATGTTTATCATGATGAAGTAGACAGCATTTTCTGCAACCCAAATTCAGCTGGTTTGGTTGTTGCTATATTCATTGACCTTCTTCCCTTCCTTATTACATTACTATTATAGCAGAGACAATCTTGCATTTTAAGGGAAAGAAATTAATCTTAGAATCCCAAATGCAAATTTTGGAAATCACATATCTTTGCATGAGCACTAAAACCATTTGGTAAATTAAAGCTTAAAGCCTGTCATCAAAACTAATATTTCTATAACTTCTCAGAAATGAAATTGCAAATTATTTTTGGCTTCATGAAGGTTTTTGTGTGTGCGTAGTACTGAAAATAAAGTTAAAGATTTAAGAGCTTAGGTTTCATTTTAAATGAAACTTAAACATAAGAAATGCAATATCTTTACTAAACAGCTACAGAAACACAACCAGGCCATCACTGTTAAATTAGTTTGAAAACTAGGTTTGAATTTATATATTTGGGAAATTGCAGCTCATGGAAATGGTAACCATTCCTGGGTAAGCTGTGGCAGGTCTATGATTCTTTTCTTTTCTTTTTTCTTTTCAAATAAATTTACACAGTAAGTACTAAGTAGAGGTAAAGGACAGAAACAGAAACATGGCAAATTAATAAAATTATATTAGAACATTCTTATGTGTTCATATCATAATAGGAAACTTTTTTGCTCCCTTAGAGCCATAATCTTGAATAATTTACTCTTTGAAAGGAGCCTCCTTAATTTTGTAAAGCCAGAATTTGATTGTAACTTTTCCATGTTTTGTCTTTCTCTACATTCTTTCTCATAAAAGTAATCAGTATATCTATAACACTTGCATTCTGAGAGTATTAATTCCAAAATGGTAATAAGGTTAATTAATCCTTTTAGCTCTGTTTAACTTGGAGACCAAGAAACCTGAAACTTTCTAAGTGGTAACTTCTAGACCTCTCTCTTCCAGACTTTTGAATGTGCTCCCAAAACAAGGGCCAAGCAGTTTTCTTGTATTTTACATATCAGTATAATGAGCGTAGGTGATAAGCTCTCTGGAAATACTTGAAGAGTCACTGAAGCCACAGAATTTCCTAAGCATCTTGGCTTTGTAATGTTCCTGGTTGCGGTACATTTTCAATCTTGTGGGTTTGTAGAACTGGCCAGTTAAGTCTATGATCATGTTTCTCCCTCGTTGTGTGAAAGACTGGAACAAGGTGCAGGCTTAAAGAATGCACACTTATCTTTTTCTACTAAAACTGGAAGATGGTTGTAGAGTAAAGTTAAGCCATTCAGTCTCCATGGAAATTTGTGTTTTTTAGAAAGAAAAATCAAGGTTAACTAAGACTTATTGTTCTGTACTTTATTTAAACTCACAAGCATGTTATTTAAGGATGATTTGAATGCTTCATAGAGCCAGTATCAATCCACTGGAAAAAATAAAGGACTTTATTATTGATGTTTTCGAAAACAAAATAATGTTTTGTATATTCAGGCATAGCTAATTCAGATAATGAATAAAAATCAAATATAAAAATATCAACAGTATTTTACATACATATACATATATATATATTTATGTATGTATATTTATGTATACCATGAAAAAAATGTCTTATATATGTATATATTATTTATGGCATTAAAATGGTCTGAAATCAAAGAAAACTTGTTACATGTGTTCCGCTGCTATTAACAAATAGAAATGTCATCACATTTTTGGAACATTATAAAATGTGCTTGAAGTTGTCCTCAGTTTTCCAACATACAATGCCTTTTTAAAAAAAAATGTTTTTCCCGCATTCTCACATACATACATAGCTTTCAAAGCTGTTATAGCAATTTTGCATAATTGTATTCAAAAGACTGTAAAGAACTCCACAATATTGAATAGAAGCTTTAACTAGTACCTAAAAAAACACATTGAATAAAAGCAATAAAAATATTTCCTTTTATTTCCTTTCACAGGATACTTGGAAAGAAATAGTGTGTTATAATTATGTAAAGTTTAATGTTTACAGTCTTTAACATCCATTGGTTTTCCGCTTTACTCTTTAAATTTCATATTCTTATAATGCTGTATTTTGAAGTAGGAGAAAGCTCTCTAAATTCAGCAGCTACTACAATGTAACACATGTAAATTAAAAAAAAATCACTGAGTTGTGAAAGTCATTCATAGCTTCCAACTATGCCACTCGGATCATTAACAGATAATAATACATAAACACACTGCATACTTTCCAATCACTTGAACCAGTTTATTTTTTCATTAGTAAAATGCCAGTGTGCATCACATCTGCCAACTCTCCATCTCTGGAAAATATCTGCGCTAAGCCAACCTCACCTCACAAAACTTTAACAAGAAATCGCAGAACTTCGCTGCTTTGAAAGACGTCAGTGCTCTCCGGTGTCTTTTGTGGATTTTCTGCTTTTGACATTTTTCTTGAAGGCAGAACACAGCTATAAATAATTAAACTTTAAGAACATATTAACAAATTTTTAGTATGGCATTCATAATTTTCAGAAGATAGTCATATCTACCATCAAGGTATGTATACGAGAACTGTAAAAGAATTTAAAATTGCATCTGATTCTTTATAAGTAATGTATATTAGAGCAGCAGAATATAAAAAATTTTCCCCCCACATTTAAATGCCTGAAATCAGAGTAGCTGCTATCACCAAACAGCACATAAGATCAAGTAACAGGTTTTTAAATAACGGCAGCCATGTAGCATGTTGTACTCAACTAAGATGCTTTTGGAGGTTGGTTTATCACTTTAACAATGAACTAAGGTAATCTGATCTTGACACTTTCAATGTCATTCCTCCTAATGATGTTAGTTGGTCTTTCTACTTCAATTCCTCCAGATGTATATATATGCTAAGGAACACTGCTTTTATTTAAACTAAGGACATATGCTTAGGAGAAGAAAATATTAGAGAGTAAGAAGTTATCTTTTAAAGACATTACACTTTCATTCCATACATCATTTAAATTATAAACCATCAGCTAGAACATAGTCATATCAATATGCAAGAGAGGTGGATCAATAGGTTAAGTAGACTCTAGATGCATGTCAAAGCATGTCTTAAAAAATAAATCCAATATGGCATGGACAGTATGCAGTATTATATGATTAATTGTATCACAAAATATGAGAAATTTTTCATATGTGCATGTCATGAAAAAGTTTTAAAGCTCCGGATACTCCTCATATGGTGATCCCTGAAACCTGAAACATTGTATTTTTAAAAGATGAAGGAGAGAAGAGGAGAAGACATACCTTGGAGACTGTAGGTGAAGTAAAAGGTGGTGATAGTTAAATAAATTCTGCCAAACTCCAGATTTCCTAGGACCAGGTGAATTTTTCATAACATTTTTAAGTACATTTGTTTTCAAGGGAAAAAAAAATCTCTCTTAGAACAAACCAGCATTTATTGAACTTAAGAGAATAAAATGTAGTGTTTATCATTGATTTCAAACAGTAATTAAACAATTTGACTTTAGGTCTTATAAAATTAAATAAAATTCTATCTTAATTTGTTTGGAACTAGAGGTAAAGATATAAGATGATCTTATTAGTCAAGACTTTTTGATTTAGTTGTAGAAACTCAACCTATCTTAGACAAAAACATTACAAAATTCTAAATGAAAAGGAATATATTATATCTCAACAATGGAGAAGTCCTGGTCATGAGCTCATTTTTGTCATGGCAGAGTCTAGGGGCTCACTTCCTGACTCACTTTCCTTGTCTGTGTTAGCCTTTTTCTCAGGCAGTATTGCATAAAATGACTGTGAAAAGCTTCTAGCTCCTAGGTCCCCAACATAACACCATCAAGGGAAAACAACCATCTCCTTTGGGACAGTTCTAGGAAAGAATCTAAGACAGTGCAATGCTGCCATGTGCTCATTTTCAGATATGCTTCAGTCATCAGCAAAGTCATTGTAACCTAGAGAGGAAGGAGCAGGATCAGCACCATCCAAACTAAATGGACTAAGGATGGAGGCATCAGTTTCTCAGCAAATAAGATTGATATTTCCAAAAGAATTGAGAAAAGATAGTAAACAAAGGGTCACAGGGAGGAATATTTGATTTTCTTTCAGTACACCTACAGTTTGAATAACATCATTGGCATTTTTCACTATTCCAATGCATTATACTATATTAATTGTTATTTTAAATATGATAAAAATGAATGACCTATTGTTCTTTGTCTGTTTAATTTCATTTTTTTTCAAAATGTTCTAGTGTGTTTTAGGGATAGTGGATTCTTCACTCTTGGAATTTTTTCTTAGATTCTTTTTGTTTTCCTTTAAGATTGCTTTATTATTCTCTTCCTTCTTCTCTCTCCATTAATCTATAATGAAGCTGGGGTAGGAAGCCCGGCCCTGAGCCTCCTGCCTCAGAAAATTTGGAGGCCAAGGCCGACAGGCAGAGATCTTGAAGAAGAAAGATATGGATAGGGTGACTGAGGCCCAATCTGCTTAGGCTTGAAGAGAAATCTCTCCTTGGGTTTCTTTTCTGAACTTTTCTTATCATCAGAGAAGTAAGATTCCAATAGCCAAGGTCAGCCAGATGGGGTCAGGGCCAGGGGAAAGGAGCCCAGGAAATAATCTGATCAACCTCTAAAATACGTAAAATTAGTTGTGGAATCTCATGCTATGCAATAAGAGAGAGGGAAAAAAATAAATAAATAAAACTGAGTGCATAGGGTTTGGAACGCAGCCCTGATTAGCGAAGAAGTCTATTGGCTGTGTTTATCTTCTACTATTTCTGAAATCAGAACAGGGCTAGTTGAGGATTCTGAGATCACGTTTGTGATTTTTGTATCCTTTCTGATGACGGAAAGACTAGTCATACAAGTTACTCTCTATGCGGTTTATATTAACTATTCAATTTGTTTTGTGGCTTTTTGGGCAACTTAAAAAGGAATAATTTCCATAGAGAGAAAAAAAATTAGGGTGATTTAAAAAAAAATTTGAAATATAAAAAATGTTTTCAGATTTTTTTATCATAATTTAAAAAATTCTATTTGCATAGTATTAAGTAATTTAATCCTCTGTGCATATATTACATTCAAATGCAACAAACTAGGCAAACACTGTCTTTGTTAGTGGTACTTAATTTACATGTCCTGTTTACATTTTCATTTATACCTCATAGAGTTAAGCAGTATTTCTGTAATTCCTACTTTATTTTTTGAGTGGCTCAGGAAGTATTTACTTTGCCTACACACATATAGCATAAAATTACTTGTTTGTTATTGAGTCATCAATTTCATATTCTTTTCGTAAAAGTTTTGCTAGTGGAAATCTCAACACTGTAGCACTAACTACTCATTAGTGTAATATTTATTTTTGCTAGTATCATATACAGATGTAAAATGAAGTGAATGATGACAATCATATTTACTAAAATTTTCCAATACTTTTTTTGTGTGACAGTCATTGTTCTAAATATTTTATATGTCTAAGCACATTTAACCCTAGACACAACCTAATGAAGTAGTTATTATTATCTACATTTTACCAGGAAGACACTGAACTCAAAAAGGTTAGGTAATGGCTGAAGGTCTGGCAGCTCAATAAAATCCCATCATTTTCTTTGCTGTTTTATTTTCTAAAGCTGTTTTGAATGTGTATTAAAAGAATGTGTAAGTCTGTGAACTAAAACTCATTTTCTACAAGTCTTTGTAATTAATGAATGTTAAGCAATCATATGACATAAAATATACTGAAATTGCTTTAAAAAGAATAACTTTCTAAAAGTGAGAAAAATGAGGTACAAAAAAATAAATATTAAATATTTTCAAAATGTGCACATAAATTTTTTATCAGACTTAGAGTTGCAATAACATCATTTGATTAAGAACCCATAATCATTCAATGGAAATTTATTTATTAAGCATTTCCTTTCTGGCTGATTCTTTATTTTTCCTACAAGACAATGCAATTAAGAGATAATTCAGGAACACACAGGCACATAGAGTTTAGAATCTATTTTCCATTAAAATAAATCATTGCTTATTTTGAGGTTCTACTGTTTTATCTTTCAGCTTATTGTGGTGCAGTTGACAAAATTATAAGATATTTAAAGTGTACATCATTGTGATTTGATATTTATATATGTTGTAAAAGGATTCCACTACACAGTTAATGAACACATATTTTTAGTTTGTTTTTTATTTCTATTTTTTTGAGTAAGAAACTCTAACAATATGTGTTGGTTTGAAACTCAACTGCTTTATAATAAGTATATAATATAACTAAAATGTAAGATGGAGTGATTTGTTTTTTTTTAATTTAATAGTTATATGTTCATGGGCTTTTCTTACTATTTATTATTGGAAACTGGCTTCTCAAATAATACTCTTCAGAAGCTTCCTTCTAAAGCTGAAATAAATTATATGGTGCCAAAAGATGTGCCCTCACAGCAGGCTGCGATGCTCATTTACTTCCAGGTGTTCACATCATCATCCCTCCTTACGCAAAACAGCCCATAGAGAAGAATCATGTCAGAGATTTGAAAGGCATATATCTAGGTTCTGACACAAATTGGAATGCATGTGCCAAACTTCCCTTTCTACTCCAAGATTCTATAACCCTCTTTATTTTAACTCCATAGTTAAAGTGTGCGCTATGTCTACAGTGTGGTCACCCCACAACTAGCATCATCATCATGTCTGGGATTAGCCATTGTTACCCTCCAATAGTCTGATGTTCTGATTCGGCAGTTTAAATGTATCTAGACTTTCGTTTTTTGAAATCACTGTCATCATTTTAAAGTGGAAGCATATTACATTGTATGAAATATAAAAGAGGCATAACCCATGTCTTTGAGGAGGACACAATTAAAGATAGGAGATTAAGTCTGGCTGTGAAACATTTCATTAGTTTAACTAAAGGTAGTATATTAAAAACAGATGTGCATAGAATTTACAGAGATCTGAGCACCACACTCTAGACACACTATCTTCTGGGGTATTTCATTTAGGGAGCAAGACAGCTAATATTTTACAGGAAAGATTTCCCCTTTATAAAATAGGAATTATAATAACTATTCTCATTGGGATGAAAAGAATTATATGCAATGATAGAAAGATAACTGGCTCATACTGTGTCCCTGGATGTTTCTTTTGTTCCTTTTTATTAATGCATTAATAGAAAAAAGAAAAAAATCCTAAAAGAAAAACCATCTAATAAGTATGAAAATCCATTAGAGATGCTTCATACTTTCATTTCCTCTGTCACTCTAAGTGATGCTTTGATTTTTAATCAAAACCACAAAGACTTGCACAACTCATACATATTATAGAAGAATAGAAAATGAATAATATGTTGAAAAAGTTGAAAAAAATGGAAACCTTCAATTAAGTCCATTGTATATTGAAAGAACTTAAATTTGAAATAAAAATATTCACTATGACATAAAATATAGTTTTGCTATGGTTCTATTCATGTTAGTCACTGATGAGGTATATGGCCTTAATCTGAATGTCAATGACATTCTCAATTTACCATATAAGAATCAACATAGATTATTAGCAAATGATTTGACACATTTTGTGTATATGTTCTTAGTCTTTGAATTTACCATTTAGTATTCACAGTCTGCAATACTGTTTCTGAAAAAAATATAAAATGTGTCTATATATTCTTACAAACTCGAATTGTAGAAAATTTGAAGAAAAATTTTAAACATTATTCTAAAGAAATTTTTTTTAATACTTTCTAAAACATGGAATACTAAATGGCAAATAACATAATATTACTATATTAATTATCTATTGAGCCTAACTTTCTAAATTTATAATGATATTAGATACATTAATTTTATACAAATAGTTCTCAATTGCTTAATAATCTGAATTTGTTTAAAAGAATAAATATTTATTTGGAAATATTTTTTTTGCTATGATACTGATTTTGTGGGAAACTTTAAAAAAACATTATTAGGAAATGCCTACGCAAAAACTACCTTTGCGATGAGAATTAACATTTGTAGGTATATCTAGGCAATTATAATATTCAAGGGAAAAATTACTTGACACTTATTTTGGTGTTTAGTATAGGAAGGGATAACTAGAACAAAAATAATGTTCTTTCTCACTAACAATGAGTTGTTCGATAACTAAAATTTATAGGCAAATAATTCTGCTTTACTTAACATAATTGAGATTTTGTCAATTTCTCATTATCCTCAAAGTGGAAGAGATTCTGAAAACTGATACAAACCTCTAAAGAGCAGAAATTAATTTATTTTGCTTGTAAAGATGGAGCTATTCAAGACTATAAAAATGTGACATCATTCAGATTTAAGCAATATATATATATATATGATACACATATATATATTTGTATTATATATATATACACACACAATATACATATATGTATACATATATATATATATTTACGCCTACAGCACCTGGTATTCTTAGGTGGTCTCCTATCCAAGTGCTAACCAGGCCTGACCCTGTTTAACTTCTGAGATCAGATGAGATCGGGCACGTTCAGGGTGGCATAGCCATAAATTCTTAAGCAATATTTTTGAAACATTAGTGTTATAACTGGTGAATAATGAAGAATGATTAAAAATTATAACTAATTAGATGGCTGAGTCTATATCAGCCACTATAATTCACTACATTAACTTACAAAGTAGAAAATCAATATTATTGAATTATTAAAAATCCATTTCTACATATAAACATATATTTAATAATATATCCTCTGCTGAATGTATTGTTCCTTCTGGTTTTAGCTTAAAAATGATTAATAATTTGTATGAGTTGCTGCTTACAACTCAACCCCTATAAAGATTTCATGATAAATTGTCATATTGGGTCAAATTAATAGCTTGCATAAGCAAATGTTTTGTTTCTGAATGACGCCAAAGGACATTTAATTAAGATGGGGAAAAGACTAGCCATACCACTTATCCCTGGAGAATCCTGTTTATATTTTTTTCATCCAAATCTGAATTCTCTCTTTAGTTCACTTTTTCTTAAGCCAGTTTCCTAATTCTATCAAAATATTTTCATAACCTTGAGATTTTTCTGTAATAAATACTTGTATATGCACACTACACATACACGTACTCTCTTGTTCATACTTTTTTGCCCTTTAAAACATATTTTATATATATATAATATATTATATCTATAACATATACACACACACACATACACAAACATACATACAGTCTGTCATTAGTTTTCCATGGATGGCAGTGATTTATATTTGCTTTTTTGTTTTAATTCCTTATTCGAGTTTCAATGGGGCCTCTTGGATCTCAAGAGCTATCTATATAGCAGTTTCTATTAACAGAAAAAAATAATTAGATTCTTAGTTCATTCAGGCTACTATAACAAAATACCATAGACAGGATAGTTTATAAACAACAGAAATTTTGTCGAATTTGCCTTTTCTGGTTTCTAGAGACCACCCACATTTGTCAGCTTATGACATGTGCTCCCATCTTCAAAGTCATAAGCTGTTCTGGAGGTTGAAAATGTGAGAACAGGGTGCTGGCATGGCCAGATGAAGGCTAGTGAGCTCTGTGGGAGTCCTTTTATAAAGGCACTAATCCCATACATGAGGGCTCCACCTTTGTGACCTAATCACCTTCCAAAGGCCACCTTCTAACACTATCACCCATGGGAATTAGGATTCCAGCATGTGAATTTTGGGTGACGTAAACATTCATACCATAGATATATTGATAGAGATAGATAGGTTTTTACATAGAGGGCAGGGTAAAAAGAAAGACCCTGGGGAAGGCTATCAATGGGAAATGATCACTGAATGACATATATAAGGCTGGGTAGGGAATCTCCAGATTAGTAAGGCTAGTAAAGTCCAGGTGGAAAGAGCAATGTCATGGAACCCAAAGGATGTTCAGGAAAAAGCTTTTTTTTTTTTTTTTTAATTGATCAGAATATAAGGATGTGTAATTAAAAATATAGGCTATATAATAAAGTTATTCAAATACCATATTTGCCAGTGTTTTTCAAATTTTTAAAATTGATAAATACACCATAGTTTGTAACCTGGGATTTAAACACACATAACTATCTTTTAAGGACCTTGCTTTGCCAGGTCCTTATGTTTCTATAGGTCAGAAATCTGAGACGGGTCTCACTGGGCTAAAATTCGACCACATCACTAGGTACTGGCAGGACTCTTATTTCTTTCTGGAAGTCATTGGGAGGTGTGGGTGGGAAGGGAGTCTCATTCCTCGCCTTTTCTCATTTCTAGAGACCACCCACATTCCTTGGCTTATGGCACCTGCTTCCATCTTCAAAGTTATCAATGGTGTGTCACATGCTTCTTATACTATCCCTCTGGTTCTGTGACAAAAGGAAAACTTGGAAAGGTTTTATGCTTATAAAGGTTCATATGATTAAATTAAGTCTTCTAAGATAATAAACTGCCCATCTCCAATGTCTTATCCTTAATCACATATGCAAAATTCATTTTGTCATGTAAAGTAATCTATTTATAAATTCTGGGAACTAGGATATAGACGTCCTTGGGAAGTCATTATTCTATCTAATATAGTCCACGTTCTAGTCCCCTAAAATTTATATCTGTCCCACATGCGAAATTCATTCACTGAACCCGTTCCCCAAAAGTCTAACTCATTAACATATAAACCTAAGTGTCTAAAAATCTCATGTAAATCTTATCAGCTCAAAAGTCCCAAATGTCATCATCTAAATGATATAATTTAGATATGGTGGCACTCTGCATATAATCTATCCTGGGGCACAATTCTTTCTCATTTTTGAATCTGTGAAAGTAAAGAAACACATTATCTGCTCCTGAAATACAATAATAAGACAGGCATAAGATAACAGTTATAGTTATACCAATTAAAAAAAAAGAAGAAAATTAAAGGAAAAAAAAAAAGGAGGCACAGCAATTTCTAAATCTAGCTGGGCAAACTTCCATAGGTTTCAAGGCCTCTGAATCTTCTGTGGTTTTTAGCTCTTTCCAGGCTTCCTCCTCTGAATTATCCTTGACTTTTCATGAAATATGGCAAGTGTTTGCAGCTGAATAGTTTTATCGGCTTATTTCCTGCCAGTAGAATTTTAGGGGTTCAATAGCCTTCTTTCATTTCGTACTTTATCCCTTTTAATCCAAACTAATACTGTTTCTTGCAGTATAAAAATTTTAAGAACCTTGTGGATCTCCCATATATGTCATAGAGATTTACTCCATTAGACAAGAGACTTCCACAGATATTTCTTAGACAGTTCTTTATTTTTGGGTTCTGTTGAGATATCAGAGGGACAACACCCTTAAACTTCCTAGATGTTCTCTGGCTTGATTGAGAAGATCTGAGAGTCACACTCTCAGTGTCTTCAAAGAGCTCTTCGTGTGACTGAGTATTGTGACCTTTTGATCCTTTTGAAGTATTGGCAAAGTTGTTACAACCACACCCTCAGCTTTTTCTTTGTATCATACATTCCTGACAGTGTGTCTCCTAAGTTGGCATGTTTTGCAATCTGGATAGGCTGAGAATTTCCCAAATCATCACTTCTTGGTTCTTTTTTATTTAATCATTCTTCTTTCAATTTATCGCTTTCTCCTGGCATTTTTACTACACGCAGCAAAAAGAAACTAGGCTGCTTTTTCTTCCTTTGCTTGGAAATCTTCTCAGCTAAATATTCTATTTCATGACTTATACGTTTTGCGTTTTATACAGCTGTAGGAGACAATTCTGCTAAGATTTCTGCCACTACATAAAGAGGAAAACCTTCCCTCCAGTTTTCAATAATGTGTTGCTTATTTCCTTCCGAACCTTCACCAACAGCACCCGTTATGTCCATATTTCTACTAATATTTGCAATGATTTAGATATTTTCTAAGGCAAACTATATTTTCTCTGCCTTGCTCTTCACTTCCTTCTCAGTTTTCACTAGCAGAGCCACTAACAACCACATTTCTATCGACAGCATGTGCAAGGCAATCTAAGGTTTTTGAACGTGTTCCTCAAAATTCATTCAGCCCCACTAGCTGCCCAATCCACAGCTACTTTGACATCTTTGTAGATATTTGTTAAGGCACTATCTCACTCTCTATTGTTGCCAAAACAAATTCTCACACCTGTAGTGGCTTTAAAAAACACAAACATTTTCTTATAGCCAGCAACATCCTCTTCCTAGCAATGTTCCCTAAATAGGATGAAGGCTCTCTTTTCCTCCTTAAGTTTCAGCTGATGGCCACTAATTCCAAGGAACGGAATCAACAGTGATTTTTTTTCTCCTCAAAATTCATGTTTTGCTCATAGACTGCACACTATTCAGCACTACTTACTGTGTATTCTGCTGTTTCATTATTTATCTTCACAATACATGTCAAGTTATCTTAAGAATACAATTAGATATCTGAGGACAGGAACTTCTGGTATTCCAAGTGTTCACTACAGTGTTTTTCTATGCTAGTCACTCTGATTCCATGTGTGAATGATGATGCAAAGCATGATGGATAACAGGATAGTTAAAGAAGGAACATTTGCTTTATGAAATGAAATATTTAGAAAGCCAAAATATTTTACTAAGATTGAGAGACTATGCATGTTTTGTGTAATAACTTATCATTACTCTCTAATTTATAAGTGCAGCTATTATTAATAAAATATTTTAGTTTATAAATGCTTTTAACACACATCATCTTATTTGATTTTTACACTCAAAAGTACTCTTACACAAAAGAGCAAAACAGAGTCACTTCAGATTTCAATTGTGTTTGCTAAACTTGCACAAAGTCAAGGAAGATGTTAGTAGGAAAACTGAAACATAAACGTAGGACATATGATTCTAAAACCTGTGTTTTCCTCACTATGCTATAACCTCTTCTTTCATGCAGCATTTAGAATAAATTAATTATTGATACACATGCTATTTGTAAACTTACAGTGAATTTTTTAAGACATAAAGATGATACAATATGGAATAATTTTAGAAACCTCATTCTTGCTGTTATAGGTGGAAATATAGCAATATTGTATTTGTCAGAAAGAGCAATTATTCTTATTAGAAAAGAAGTCACATCATAAAGAGTTGAGTGAAATCAACATTGAAAGAGCACTGACTATTTAGATTCCTTTTTCTAAACATTTAATACATTGTGATATTTGTTAGTACAATGCCTTATTGCGTATTTTTGAAGTTTTTATAAAAGCACATAATTGACCATAAGATGTGCCTAATGGATAACAAAGGTAGTCCCAACACTTAGAAAAAAGGTTTAGTACTGAAAATTAAATTATGGTTATATGTACCACATCTTCTTTATCCAATCACCTATCAAAGGACACTTCAGTTGTTTCCTTGTCTTGGCCACAATGAATAATGCTGCAATGAACATTGGGGTGCATATATCTTTATGGATAAATGTTTTCATAAGTAACCAGAGAGGAATTGCTGGGTCATATGGCAATTCTATTCTTAACATTTTGAGGAATCTTCATAATGTTTTCCATAATAGCTGTCCAGTTTACATTCCCAACAGCAGAGTATGAGGATTCTTTTTTCTCCACGACCTCTCCACACTTGTTATTATTTGTCTTATTGATAATAGTTGTTCTAATAGGTATGAAGTGGTACCTCACTGTGGTTTAGATTACATTTCCCTAATAGCTAGTAATGTTGAGCATCTTCTCATATGTCTGTTGGCTGTTTGTATGTCTTCTTGGGAGAAATATCTGTTCAGTTCCTCTGTCCATTTTTCAATTGCATTGTTTGTTTTTTTTTGTTTTTGAGTTGTATATGTTCTTTATATATTTTAGATATTAACCTCTTATTGGAGGTGTCGTTTGCAAATATCTTCTCCTATTTTGTTGGTTCTCTCTTTGTTTTGTTGATTGTTTCTTTTGCTGTGCAGAAGCTTTTTAGTTTGATATAGCTTATTGTTGCTTTTGCTTCCATTGCATTTGAGGTCAAATTCATAAAATCCTTTCTAAAACCAAGGTCCATGGGTTAAGTACCTATGTTTTCTTCTATGCAATTTTTTTGTTTCAGGTCTTATATTTAGGACTTTCAATCCATTTTGAGTTAATTCTGTATGGTGACAGATAACAGTCTGCTTTCATTCTTTTTCATGTGGCTTTCCAATTTTCCCAGCACCATTTATTGAAGAGGATTTCTTTTCTCCATTGTATGTTTTTGGTTTCTTTGTTGAAAATTATTTGCTCACATATATGTGGGTTTATTTCTGGGCCCCCAATTGTGTTTCATTGGTTGGTGTGTCTGTGTTTCTGCCAGTACCATGCTGTTTTGATTATTGTCACTTTTTAGTTTAATTAGAAGTCAGGCAGTGTGATACATCCAGCCTTGTTTTTTTTTTTTCACAAGATGGCTTTGGCTATTTGGGTTCTTTTTTTGATTCTATACAGAACTGAAGATTTTTTTGTTCTATTTCTTTAAATAATGGCTTTGGGGTTTTGATAGGGATTGCATTAAATCTGCATATTGCTTTGGGTAATATGGCCATTTTAACTATGCTGATTCTTCCAATCCATGAATATGAAATATCTTTCCATTTCTTTATGTCTTCTTCAATTTCTTTTAAAAATGTCTTGTAGTTTTGAGTGCATAGGTCCTTCACAGCCTTCGTTACTCAGCCATAAGAAAAGATAAAATGCTGCCATTTGTAACAACATGGATGAGTCTTGAGATTATCATGCTAAGCAAAATAAGTCAGAGAGGAAAAGTTGAGAACAATATGTTTTCACTTGTATGTGGGATATAAAAATGAAAGCAACAAATGAACAAGACAAACAAACAAAAACTCATAGACAGAGACAGCAGTTTAGTGGTTACCTAAGGGAAAGGAGGAGAGGAGTAGTAAAGGGTAAAGGGAGTCAAATATATGGTGATAAAAGGAGATTTGACTTTGGGTGGTGAACACACAATGCAATATACAGACAATGTATTATCAAATTGTACACTT
The DNA here is from genome assembly GCF_000325575.1 of Pteropus alecto. Taxonomy (NCBI): domain Eukaryota; kingdom Metazoa; phylum Chordata; class Mammalia; order Chiroptera; family Pteropodidae; genus Pteropus; species Pteropus alecto. Next base: position 18,275,428 of record NW_006433378.1, on the reverse strand, counting down.
GAAACATATAATTTTAGTAACCAATGTCACCTCGATAAATTTAATTTTAAAAAATGGTGAGAACCAAAAAAATTAAATTGTGGAAGATTAATAATTAAATAGATGACTAAGGAATCTTAGTTTATGTGCTTCATTATTACTTGAGAAGCAGCAAAAACAAAAAGTTTGACTTTAAAATATACCAATCAGAATGCATCATCATGAAATATTGAAAACTAGGAATCAGAAAGGAAATAGTTAACAGTGCCCATCTAAATACTTAAAGAGGTTTAGAGAAACAGATTTCTTTAGTCTCAATAGCAGAAGAGTCCTGCTAATGAGAGTAAATGTATATCATGGAGTATGACCCTTTCCAGAGTCAAAGGTCTAGGTAGGAGCATCTGATTGGTTTTATTGTTTGATTCTGTGATCAGTTATAAACTTGTGAGTCATAAAACTCTCTTGTGAATACTATGTTCCCCAAATCTTCCGATTAGAATGCAGATTACAATATATACTTCTCTTTTAAGAAAATGTGCTGGGTGGGCATAAGTCACCAATGCCAATACCTTTTAGTATTACTCTTTGTTAATTGGTACATTTACATTAACATGTAAAATAGTCTACAATAATTTTTTTTGCCGAGTGTACTTATCGCCCACAAGGAACAGAAATGGTCTCTGGTTAACTTTTGCAGCCAAGTTATTTCTTAGAATCACGTGTAGAAGCATACAGAAGTGATATGAGGACTGGGAAATCAGATTCATAAAATGGTCAGTGATTAAGAAATTCTAGATAGAATACTCCTTTTTAGACACTTGCTGCAAAGACTCTCCATGCTGCAAACACTGTTGTTATGAATAATTTCTTAACTGCTCATGGTGTTTTTAACTCCTCTGTGTTTCCCATTCCAGAGTCAAAGGTCTAGGTAGGAGCATCTGATTGGTCAAGTTGAGGAGAGTAAATATCTCGAAAATAGTAAGTCTGTTTGGTTGTTAAGCAGCCAAAAAAAAAAAGACAATTGTCATGAAACCAAGGTAAATTTTTTGCTATAAAGTGAGAACAACTCTCAAATGTCTGGACTTTTATGAAAGGCTGGGATCAACATTTTTTTTTCCTTTTTTTTTTTTTTTTATAAAATGAGCAGTTCCCAGTGATGGAAAGGCTTTAAATATTATGTAGTTTCTACTTATCTCATCTTCAGTTGAATATGGATGGGTAATAATGACAAAGGCTTCCCTGAGATAGTCCTTTTTATTTATTTATTTTTTTGGTGGTGGGGGAGGATAACAGATCCCTTTGTGAGAAAAGTATTTCTTGTATCAATCTCTTTTCCTTTAGTACTACATCTACCTGCTAGAACTATAGAAGAAATAGACCCAATTATTCTAAACATAGTCATCTCTTTTAAATTAAATATATGCATGACTCTTTATCATTTTTCCAATTTAATCAGTTTGTTTGTTTAACAATTTTTCATATGACATATCTTGAATCAATATTTCTGCTTCTGCCGTTCCCCTTTGACACACACACACATGCACACACACACACACACACACATCCCCCCCGACACACACACACGCAGGCACATACGCATACATTTGTGATACTGAGAAACAAATAATAAAAACTGGATAAAGTCCGAGAAGTGCATGATGTGGCAAGTCTAGCAGTCTATATTTCTATTAGTACCCTGAGATTACTTAGGCTTTTTTGAAGGTCATATATCACTATTCACTTATATTGCGCTTTTTTCCACATTGGTTTTTAAAGTGTTCTCTTGCAGAGTCATGGCTCTTCTTTCATGGAATATTGTGTTTGCTTTGTCCACGATATGGCCTTAACCTGCGAACTAAAGTTTCAGTGTGGGTAACCCTTTGGGCACACATACTGAACCAGCTGAAAGGTGTTCTTTCTCCAAATGCTGCCATCTGTAATTATATTAAGCATAAAGTCCTGGGATGGCCTTTAAAATTTTTGTCTCATAGTAATGAAAGATTCTGGGTGCATTTTGGAAACACAGATCCATAATGTTTGTGTAGATGCTATTGGCTGGTGGAGAGATATCAATATTCCTGCAAGGATTTAAAATATACATGTTTCTTTCACACCCTAGAGATCAGAGAACCTCCGTCAGAATCTATTTCTCACATTTCTCACATCAAATAAATCTATGATTTATTTGATGTGAGAAATGGTTTGGTCCTAGGTCTTAGTCATGCCAAATCTTATTCCAAAGCCAATATTTTGTGGTTAGAAGGATGGTCATCTTGTCACCTAATTAATATTTCTTTATAAAAGACAAAAGAGGAATGAGAGTTATCCCTTAATTTAGGGGGAGGAAGATACTATGAATTAAACAGAATTAAAATTGTATGTTTATTCTTCACCTCCAAAAGGAAATACTTTCATTTTTTAAAAAAATCTGAGAACCTGTCATTCTGTCTGTTTGATCCTACTTTTGATAAAAGGACATAGTCCTCTACAGAGAAGTATTTTTCTATGCTATCAAACTATAAATGTCACGATAAAAGACAACTGACACTCAGGTTTGGGATTAGAGTATTAGGGAGTGGTGGAGACTGTGGTAAACAGAAGAGTACTTTTTTTTTTCTTGTTGGAGAGCCATTACATACATCAAGCCAATTGTCATCATTCAGGAACATAAGCTCAGTGTTGCCAGATCTTTCAATTTTTTCAGGAGAAGCCAGAAATCTGGATTTTTATGTAAGATTTCCTAGTTTTAAATGCTGGTAACATTTTTTTAAAACAAGAGCCAAATAAAACATATCTTTTGGCCAGGTTCAGCCTGCAAGTTGCCAGTTTGCAACCTCTATTCTGGAGACATGGAGCTGGAGCCTAACAACAAAAGCAGTCTGCTCAGTAATTGTTGTTCCCTGGGGACCTGTGGCTCTTAATAGAAATAGAACCTCGATGAACCTTCCCTGGCATCTATCCAGATTCCAAAGGTGGCAAGCCTATGAGGCTATCTTAAGGGTTCTTACCACCTCACTTTAACCATTAACTTTCCCACTGGGCCATGAATTTCTTAAGAGAAGACAAAGTCTTTGTTTATGAGCAAATTGTATAGTAACTGAGGCATGTTAATTGCCATAAATAAACTTCACTTTACCAATGATTATTTTATAATAATATTTCTAACATTTCTTTACTCATGTTCTAAGAAAGGACTCTCTTAAAATACTGGCCTTTTTTTTTTTAATATAAAGAATCAAACATAATTTTCGATCTTTTAGCTAGGCAGTTCTGAATAACTCTGGAGAAGAATGGATTTTTTGATGTTAAAGGCATAGCATAGTGGAAAACAGAAAGAAATTGATAAGATGTTTCAAGATCAGTTAATAGTTATTGAGTATCTACCAAGTGGCCCAAAACTATATATGCAGAAGCAAGCAGGTATGATGTGAGGAACAAGTGTATGGCCAAAATGCCGTTATAAAAGAATAAAAGAAGTGTCCGTCAAAATGTGCACAGAGGTGTCCACATAAAGGGCTCAGGACCCGATCCTCTTGGGTCCTGAGAGACTCATCTGAAGCCATCTTGCATCCTGGGACTGAGGCCACTGTGATTGTGTCACAGCTGTGCCCCACTGGATCACCTCTGAGGGTGCTCCAGAGACAGGTCTGGATGCATCCCCATCATCCCCAAGTTCTCGAATCTCCCCACTCATCTACTTCTGCAAATCCCAGCGAGGACTTGGGTCCACAGCTATATTTTAAACTAACACTGAAAGAGGAAAGTTAAAAAATGCCAAAGAGTTACTTATAAAAGATAAGCTTTTAGAAATTATAATTTTGGATTGGTATCATTTCTAAAAAAGCAATTCTAAAGTTACTGCTATAGTAATAGCTACTATTTATAGAGTGCAGACTATATACGTTTGATATAATTCATGTGTTATTTCATTGAATCCTCACAAAAAATAATCAAGGGATGATTCTATGGGCTGGATGCTCTACGTGTGTTACCATTTTGTCACTCATCAATAAACAAACAAACAAACAAACAAGTAAATAAAAAGAAAGGTATTATTATTTCACTGAACATTTGGGGGAAATGAGACTCAAAGAGGCTTAAATATTTTGCTTAAATTTACCTTATCGGTTAAGTGACCAGGCTAGGATTAGTGAAACACCCAGCCCCACCATGAAAAGTCATGAGTTTTCCATCACAGTACAAAGTCTCTTTTGTTGGGATCTATAACAGTTTCACCCAAAGTTACTATTTGAGGAGTATTTGACTAGCCTCTAAACTGCTTTAAAGTCATGTATAAATTAGAAATAAATTTGGTCACGAGTAACAGAAAAATCAGACAGTGAATTAAAAAGTATTGTAATTTAGTGTTTGTCAGAAGACAGTTTGAGTCGGAGAGTAGCATCAGAAGTCTTCAAAGGCAGGGCTCTTGGAAACCTCACTGTAGGGGAGGTAAAAGAAGCAAGAGTCTGGGCAAGTTGAGTTGAGGTTTATTTGCAATAAGACCTCAGTAGAGTTTGTGGGGGAAATCCAGGAGGGGATGGCTCTTCAGAGTTATCTTGTGTTGAAGGGAGACACCCAAGTCTTTAAGCCCCCACATCAACCAGTCACCAGATACAGGCTTCTCCAGGAAGGGGACATATCCCTGGCTAAGGAGGCATTCTTCAGCTGATGCAATTCTGGAAGAGGGTTTGTTAGTCGAGTGACATCAGCTCATAATCTTTCTAGAAGCTGGGAGAATACATTCTGCAATCCTGAAAGGGAAACTAGGCAGCCCAGCACTGTACTTGCCACTAACAAGCATCCTGATTTTTTCTCATCTCATAAGAAGACTAAATATTAGTGGCTGCTGTGGTCTGGGTTCAACCATTCGATGATGTCAGGACTTCTGTGTGTCTGTTTTTCTTGGTCATTCTGTATGATTGCAAGTTGATAACTCCAGCTCTAGGCCATGAGATAAGAACAGGAAGAAGGCGAAGATACTGGTAATCATGGTTTTACTTATCAGAAAATGTAAAGTCCTCCCCGACTTACCTTTTAATTCATATAGTCCAGAATTGGTCTGAGGGCAAGGAAGATTAGCAAATTTAATAGCTCTCTAAAGGACATAGGAGTATATCGATTGATTTAATTTTCTGAGGCTGGAAATATTGTTGTCTGATAAATAAAACAAAACGATAAAAACAATCGATAACTTTATTCTGAATTTTAATCACACAGATCCCTAAGAAGCATGTGCTTTATAGCCATACACAGACCATATGAGCATTTGGGTGAGGAGAAGAGGGAGATGAGACTTGGGGAAGAGCAAATAATACTCCCTTTAAACCTATGCTATCTCAGTTTAATCCCTCAACTCTGCAAAATATGATAGAAGATTAAAAAAAAAAGACAGTGGAGATAGAAAAAAGAATGATACATCGATTATGTAGGAATTCCAGCCTTATGAGCAATAGGTAAAAAAAAAAAAAAGAAGAAGAAGAAATCCAGTTCTATCTAATGAGAACAGAACTACGCTTTCATTTTTATCAGTATCTGTTTGCACCATCAAAAACATTTAGCTTCTTACTAGCTGTTTCTCAGTGCTGATGTTTATTGGCATTAGTGTTGGACAAGAGTTCATCTGTGGTAAATTAGCTTAGTAAGCCTTGTAAATGGGGTCATAGAGTCCTAACAATTTAAAGCTGGAGAGACTTTGGAAGTCATTTAATGCGAACTCATCATTTTACACTCACGAAACTGAGATCAAGAAGGGGCAAATTGCCCAAAATAAATATAGGTATGAACTTTTAAAAAATCCTTTTCTTTTTTTTATTTCCCATTAAGCAACAGTTATGTGTTTTTCTGGTCTTGAACTTTTCTGTGGGCAAATATGAGCAGAAAGTGATTGTAACACACACACAGAAAGTTAAACAATTTGTTCATACTCAGAGAAAAGAAACATAGATAGTTTAAGTAATTATCGTAAGATTGAAGCCGACTTCATGAGTCAAAAATATCAAATATTAGAAGTACCACCTTTTGACAAAGTAATTATTTAAAAATAATACTTGATGATTGTTACTTTATTCACAGAACAATTAATATGTTTCTGAATCAGCAAAATAAAACATATTTCAGCAAGCATCTATTTAACTTGGTGATGCCCCAACAGCCCAAATCTAAACATAAATTTTGATGGAAAAAGTTTGTTTAATGGGAAAACCTATCCAAAGAGAAACATTTGTTTCATCTGTAGTGGGGAAATATTCATCTGCTATCAGGTTGGTAAAGAAAGCCAAAAGTTTTGCAAGAATTTCCACTGACTGGTTGCTGCTTGTGATTCAAGTGAAGGAACTATTTGAAAAAAAGAAATCACTGGGGGTAGGTCAATCACCTTTAAAATTGCTACTTTGACAAAAATTTACATGGAAATTGGGTAGTTCAATAAGTGAATAACTTTTTTTTTTTTTTTTGCTATTGGATGTGCTACATTGGGAGTAAAAATAGAGTAATGGTGTGAGTGAATTGGCACAGGTGAATAGTGTAAACAATAACGTTATTTGCAATAGCGACTATTGCCAGATGGAATCTTAAGATGTGTGATGTTTTTCTAGATTCATTTTTAGCTTAAATTAATTAGCAAACCATTCAAATCATTACTTTGCTTCTGTATTCATTGTTTTAAAAATATGTATTTATTCTGATTAAAATTTACATCTTAAAAGTTTGTTTAAGAGGGGACTCTGGAGAGATTGTTGGTTAAATGTCCGCATTTTACAGACAAAGGAACCAACATCATGTAGGGTAAATGATGTTTTGTCAAGATCACAGAACTAGTTTGTGACAAGCTTCCAGATTTTTTCATTGTATTGCATTAGTCTTAAAGGATCACAGTAGGCTCCTTCAGGCTCTACTGTTTTAACATAGTCTGTAAAATTAGACTATTAATTAAACCATCATGGCTTTTTTTTTCCCCCAGTCCTATACAGTGTATGAGAGACAGACTAAGGAGCAATTATTAAAAATTAACAGAGGAAAAAGAAACACTATAAGACATAAAGGCTTAGTATATTTATCAAAGGGGCAAATAACATTTTTCAATGGACCTTAAGTAAAAACACAACATTAAAATGGAATTAATAAAATATCTCTTTATTAATAGAAATTCATGTATATGGGTTTTTTTTTGGCTTACATTTATTCTTAACTCTCCCTTTAAAAAACTCACAAGTTGATAGAAGATAAGATTAAAAATATAAAGAAGAAAAAGTAAAGAAAAGTGAATGGAAAGAGTATAAATCCTAAGGTAAGCTTTACACTGTAAAATAAATTCAAAATTAAAAGTATATAAGGAAAAGTAACACTGCCATGCAAATCAGGGCAATGATTAAGTAGCACCACACACACACACACACACACACACACACACACGCTGTTGGTACAGCATTAACTGGCGACAACTCATGAGTTGCTCATTTATTCCAGAGTCACACAAGGTCTGGCAGGACAGTAAAGACAGGGTATCGGTCCCTGGTGGATGAGTCCTGACTTCATGGCCATGCATCTTCTGTGTTGCAAGATTTCAGAAGAGTCTGCCCACTCCAACAGTCAATTGACTGGACAGAAACTTTGCTCCTCGTGTGCCTTGCTAGTCCTGTTCCTAGGCCTGATCAGGATTAGCGTCCATGCCTTACACGATGACCAGAATTGATGGCCTTAGTTACATTGCTGACATTAGTGTATACGGAGCTTTGTGGGTCTGCGACGTTTTTCTGACAGGCCAAGGGTAAGGGCTCAGTTTTCGACAAGTTCAACCTTATCTATCAAACACAAATAGCCATTATTCCATCTGAATAATCGAAGTTGTCAATTATACATGATATTTCTGGAAGGTACTATTACTCACATATGAGAAGTTCATTTGTTTTTACCAGATTATAAAATCAGGAAAAGGTAATTTTAATACATTTGTCTAAAAATAACGTTTGTTTAAGAAATTAGTTTGGATTGAAAGGTGCTTTCGTTATTATAAACATAAAATTTATGTACCTAAACTTTTCAGATTGCAGTTATTTCTGTTTTGGTTATACAGGAAGATAATGGGTAATTTATTATATATTATATTCTGTTTTAGTCAAAAGAAACAACCATTTCCCATTATATTCTATTTATGGAGGGACAGCAGGCCAGGTAGGAAATCTAAGTTTGAGTGAAATAGGCAAGTGCTACAATTGATGACTATAAATTTCAAAATTTCTAGAGTTGATGAGATTTATTTAAAAAATGTGCATAGTAAGGTTACCAACAAATGAAAATATTTAAATCATGGATCAGTAGAAAATACTTGAGTTATCAAAGGTGTAGTTTACTATAGGAAATTAATTACAGAATTTCTCAACTACCACTCTATGCATTAATATAACAATACTTTTATTCAGGATTGCAATCAGAAAACAATAATTTTAGCTTTTCCCTTCTAGGTCTAAAACATTAAAATTAGGTTTATGATAAAAATTTCAATTTGCAGCATGAGAAATAATCATTCCCTTCATAGTTCTGTGTAATAGAAGTTAGATAAGTACATGGAATGTAACGTAGGTGGTATTGACTTGTCATTTTTCCTCTTACACGTGCCCTTTGATTTAACGTACTTTTTATTATTAAGATATAATTGACATGTAACATGTATTAGTCTTAGGTGTCCAACATAACAATTTCATTTACGTATCTATTGCAAGATTACCATGATAATTCAGGTAATATCCATCATCACCCATAGTTACATTTTTTTCTTGTGATGAGAACTTTTAAAATCTATTTTCTTAGCATATTCAATGTGCTTTTAATAATCACCTGCTGAAGTCTTTAGTCAGCATTCTAGCTCTTAGGCTTTGCATCGTTCCTGATAAAAGAGGGCTAAAAAAACCATTTCGCATCCTTTTTTGAACTTTCAAAACTTAAAAAAATTATTGTTTGTAAATCTGGTGGCATTTTTATTTCATAAGACACGATTACTTCGTAGTCTAATAGATTCCAGTGGAAGAAGGTATTAATACTGGGATGTCCTACTTAGTAATTTAAACTTTGAGAAAAATATTATTACCACAAATAGTATTTTTTTCACAAAAGATTGCCAAGCCTCGGTCAGTGCTTCATCAGGTTAAAGAGTGGCCAGGACACAGAATTCTAGTACAATTTTTTTAAAAAAGTGACTAAACTTCATGGATTTCATTGTAAAATTATTTAAATATGATATAGATTTGCAAAACTGGATACATCCTAGTGTTACGGTATTATTTTGAAATAAGAAAAAAAAATAATGACAGATGTAAATGACCTCTGAAAAAGTCATGGGATCCCACAGAAACAGGGAAAGACTGTACATAAGGATTATCAATGACTTAACCTCACTTATATCTAGTGCCAACTTCTGGTAAAGCAAAGTACACCAAGAATTTGAATTACACTGTATTTGTTTGTTTATAAATTTAATTTTATGTCTCAAAGAAGTCTTTTCTAACTTTATGTAACTATATATATGACAATCTTGGATTATTACAAACTTAAGCTCATTCTTTAAATTATAATGTGGAAACATGTTTAATTGGAATATGTTTTATGAATCATCTAAAAACTATATTAATTATTTTTTACATAAAATGCTTCGTAGACCATAGCAAACCATGTTACAACTCGGTAGCTCAAACAATAAGCATTCATGGGGTTCACTGTGGGTCAACTATTTAATCTTGCTTCTGCTGAGAGCATCTTCTTGTCTCAGCTGTATTTTTTCATCAGATCATCTATAAATAACTTATCTAGCATGGCTGAGAAAAAGTAACAACATGTCTTTCTTCCAACCATCCGATATTTTAAACTAAGAAAGTATGCTTGTTTAGGGCAGAGACTTAATGAACAAACCCAGTCAAGCAGGAGTGTTAGGATGAAAATGCACACATATTCTGCAAGCTTCAGCAAGTGCCCCATTGACTATTTTACCATTGGCTAAAGAAAATCACATGACTCACTCCAAAATGAAATTGGAAGGGCTTCACAAAAATATAATCTAAAGAACATGCATAAGGGAGGGTGTCATTAATTGGTGTTGTTTATGTGACAAATCTGCTTCAGCTTGTGTACTTCATATTATTTCTATTTCTACATATACCTATTTTCTCTAAGTCACCAACCACCAAGTCTACGCAATGCCCCCTCTATTGAAATATGTTTTAAAAAATTATTTCTGATTAAGTTTATAGGAGTACAATTTACATATAATAAAAGTCATCCATTTTGAGTGTCTAGTGACTGAGTTTGGAAAAATCTACTCAAGTAACTACTTCCCCAAACAAGTTACAGATAGAACTTTTCCATCATTCAAAAAACTTCATTCATATCTCTGCTATAAAAGAAGAATGCTCTGGATCAGGCAAATTTGATAAAATTTTTTCCCTTTTAAATTGACTGTTTTTTAGAGAACTTAAAGGTTCACAACAAAATTGAGCAGAAAGTACAAAGAGTTGCTACATACCCCCTGCCCTCACACAGGTATAGCCTCCCCATTAGCAATATCCCCATCATTCTGGTATGTTTGTTACAATTGATGAACCTACCCGGACACATCATCACCCACAATTTACATTAGAGTTAACTCTTGGCATTGTACATTCTATAGGTTTTGACTAACATATTATGGTGTACCCATTTTTACTGTATCTTCATCGGATACAGTTGTTACACTGACCTAAAAATTCTCTGTTCTCCATCTAGTCATCCCTCTGTCCCCACGGACCTCTAGAAGTCACTGATCTTTATACTGTTGCCATAGTTTTACTTTTTCCTGAATGTCATATAATTGGAATCATACAATTCTTAGACTTTACAGATTGGCATCTTTGATTTAGCAATATACATTTAAGGTTCCTCCATATCATTTAGTGGCTTGATAGCTCATTTCTTTTTTGCACAGTTTATTTGCCAGAGTTTATTTATACACTTGCTGAAGAATATCTTTATTGCATCCAAGTTTTAACAAGTATGAATAAAGCTTCTATAAACATCTTATACGGGTTTTTGTGTGGACATGATATTATTTTTATTGCTAAAGATAAGTTTTTCTGTTCTAGAATTATACATATGTACATATATATGGAATTAATTAATTTTGTGTGCTTTATGTCTCTTTCTCATCATGTGGATGTTTTGAGATTCATCCACAAATCAGTTGCAAATATCAGCAACCTGTTCTTTATATAGTTAAATAATATTCCATTGTGTAGATATATGAAATATATACAATTTGTTTATCTCTTCAGCTGATGATGGATATGTGGGTTGTTTCCAGTTTGGGAACATCATGAGTAAAGATGTTATAAGTGTTTTTGTACAGGTCTTTTGATGGACACTTTTATATTTCTCTAAAGAAAATTCCTCAGAATGTTATTACTAAGTCATACTGTATGTGTACTTTTCACTTTATTAGAAACTGTCAAACTCCTTTTCAAAGGGAATGCACCATTTTTCACTTCCAACAGAAATATATAAAGTTTCCAGTTGCTAAACATCCTCTCCAACAGAAAAGACATGATTTATTAACCTATGGTTGATCTTTGAAAAATTTTAGCTGTTCTAGCTGTGGTATGTGGTATCCTTGTGGTTTTTTTTAAAACTCAACTTATTTGAGGTATAATTTACATAACAATGATATGCATCATGTAAAGAGTGTAATTTGATGTTTTGCTAAATGTACATATATTCATCACAATCAAGAAATAGAATACTTTTATCTTTCCCAAATGTTCCTTTGTTCTTTTTTGCAGTAAAATCTTCCCCAATCTTTAGCCCAGGCAACTACTGATCTGATTTCTGCCACGGAAGATTGATTTTATCTATTCTAGATATAATATAAATAGAATTGTTTCATATATGAGGTTTTGCACCTGACTCCTTTTGCTCAGCATAATGCTCTTCAGGTTTATCTATGTCATTTTGAGTATTGGTAATCCATTCATTTTTATTTCCAATTTTGATTAATTGCACGGTTGTATACAATTTCTTTTCTCATCTAGCTGTCAACTTCATATTTCCAGCAGTACTGTGTGAGAGTTTCCACCACTCCATGGTTTCCCTAACACTTGATCTTATCAGTCTTTTTATTTTAAGCCATTTTAGTATTTGTGTAGTGATATCTCACTGTAATTCTAATTCCTGTTTTTCTGATGACCAATGAGATTATGCATCTTCACATTCATTTATTAGACTCTGCATATTTTCTTTTGTGAAATCACCCTTCAATTTTATTTTGCTCAAATTTTAAACTGCATTATTTGCTTGCTTATTACTAATTTATGAGTTCTTTATAAATCCTCTTAGTGTATTTATTCAGTAATTTCATAAGGAGAAACATACATAATTCAATTGCTAAGTAAAATTTCAGATTATATAATATAATTTATAGTAAAAACTAAACAATGTTAAACATGCATAGAAAATGACATAAGTGAGATTAACATGCTTTCATTTTCTTTTCTAAATTTTCTGTTGTTAAATAAATGAAGAAGAAAAAAAGATGCTTTTCAGAGGAAAATGTAACTGAAGACATTTAGATTTCTTAGATTTATTGAAGTAAATCAATATGCAAAAGATTGCATACATTTAATATATGTACCTTTATGAATTTGGACATATGCAAACACCTGTAATACCGACATTACATCAGGTTGCCAAACATTTCTACTACCTTCAAAAATTAACATGAGCATGTTTTAAAATGCACAATACAATATTGTTTGTTAACCATAAGAAGGATGTTTTACAGCAGATCTCTAGAACTTAACTTGCACAACAGAAAGTTTATACCCATTGAAAAAAAATTTTCCCATTTCCTCTTCTCTCCAGCTCCCGACTACCACCATTATACTCTCTGCTTCAATGAGTTTGACAATTCTAGATTCCTAATATAAATGGAATTATGCAATATTTATTCTTCTGCATCTGGTTTATTTCACTTAGCACAATGTCTTCAATGTACATCTATATTGTAGCAAATGACAGGATTTGTATATTGACCGTATACCTGTAATCTTGTTCAATTTATTTATGAGTTCTAGGGGATATTCAGCAGATTATTCAGCATCTCCTATGTACACACTTACCATTTGCAAACAAATCTATATTGCACTTATTGATTAATTGATTGATTAATTTTTACCTTATTCCACTGGCCAGGTGTTTAGTGCAGTGCTGAGTGAAAATGGTAAGAATGGACATCATTGCCTTGTTCCTGATCTTAAGCAGGATGGATTCGGTCTTTCACCTTTAAGTACGATGTTAGCTCTAGGGTTTTTTGTGTGCATGTGAATAAACTTTATGAAATTGACAAAACTCTTATTGGCTGTCAGTGTAACCTGTCTCCACAGACATCTTGTATTTTCCTATTTTGATTTCTATTTTAACTTGTTTTTCTCAGATTCACTTGGGGTCGTCTTTCACATAGCTGCGGTCAGATAGTGCCTGTGATGGAAGTTATGGAAGGCTCAGTTGGAATCCCAGAATAACTTTGTGTCTCTCTCCCACTACATGATTTTAAGGCATTTCCACATAGTCTCTCCAGGTAGGTACCTGGATACCTTGCAATGCTGGCTCAAGGTTCTCACGAGCTCAAATTTGGAAACCAACAGCTTTTCCTAATGTATAGATTTAGAACTGGCTTGTCATTCTTTGTGAGCAGAGACTACAAGAGGGTTCAAATTCTAGGAGGCTGGTTCATTGGGAACCACCTTTAAAGACAAGCTTCTACATCTTGCTAGTGTTCATTTAATTGCTAATATCTTAAGTGCTTTTCTTAGCTATTTTTGTGATATGAATTTTAGATACCATCCTTCAAATATGATCTAACAGCTCTAAGTTGTAGATTGTAGTGAACTTTTTTACTTGTGTACATCCCACTGCTTTTCCTCAAGTATTTAAAAATAAATTACAGAAGATATAATATCCTGGATCTGTACTCTTACTAAATTAAATTTTATATATAAAACAGTAAAAATATAATGCTAAACCACTAAAAAAATTTGAGACAATTATTAAATTAATTAGTTTATATAAAAACTTACACAAATGTGAAAGATAAACATTACACTCCCCCAAAAATAAAAGAAAAAATGAAAAAATTAATAAAAAATATTCAAGAGTTGATGCGAGTGGATAAAAAATGAATAAGACAAAAATATGTTTAATTTTTAAATAATGTTATGTTTATAAAAATTAAAGCAAAGCAACTTACAAAAAATATAAGCAAATATTTCTAAAACAAAAATCTGCACTTAGCTTTACACTGCAAAGGGTTTCTACAGGTGTTTGCCTTTAGGAAATCTGTGCAAAATAGTTACAATATGTCACCAAAGGAATTTTTCCAAAGCATATAACTGATGTCTATTTAAATAAATACAAGGAAATTGTGTAGATAAATAAGCTAACATAATTGATGAATATCATATTTGCAAAAGTGAAATTTGCTACAGAATATTGTAACCCAAGTCATGTCTTGATTATTTACAGATAATTAGTCAATTATGAATTAGTCAGCCTGGGATTTTGCTCACCACTCTACCTTTTAGCCCTTGCTATGCTATTCAGATTCCCAGTGTTCCATTTATTATGCTTTCTCTTCCCATCTCTGGACATCTATGTCAGAGATTGGCAAGCACAAGTCATAACTCTCCAAAAAGGTTTTCCCCAAGCATGTCAGTCCATAGTCAGCCCTCTCTTTTTCTTCTTCTAGTGACCGTCAGTTGTATCAATCATTCTGGATTGTTAGTCATCCTTTACTGTTATTTCATTGTTATTTTACTACTGAGATTTTCTCACTGAGTTTCTTAATATCCATATGACTAGATACCAAGCCTTGTATCTATTATGTTTCCCATATTTCAAAGAGTAAATATATATTTTAAGTCTGTAAATATCTGTTAAATTAAACAAAATGCAATCCAAGCTTTTTAATTTTTCTCTTCTGTTATCCCGATTTTGATGTATTTTCACTAGCTTCTCAATTAAAAGTCAGTAATGTAAAAAATTATTTGCAAAATAATTTAAACATACAATGTAATACTCTGACCTTCAAAGATTCATATACTAGAGAATGTACCCCCCACACACACGTCATGTTGAAGATCCTTTACACTGAAAAACAATGAAATGCTCTCTGCGCCACTTAATCACACCATATGCTGTGTTCATTTTAAACTATGTTCTACAAAAAATACTGTGTTTAGATACTAAAATAATAACATCTATTAATAGTTCTTAAGGCCTCTATCTCATTTGGCATTGCTATATCATTCAGTTCCACAAACTCCGCATATTTAGAGGTTGAGCTGGAAGGAAGACTTAACTCACCTAGGCTTAAAAGGTAGTTTTGGGATAGCAGGGAGTGGGTCTAAGCATCAATGTATCCTTAGTAGTTAGCAAAAACTTTATGGAATGAGTACTCTAGAAAATTTCAGAAACCAACAATCAATTGCATTCATGGGTCTGTTTAGATATTTCTACACATTATTAAATCATTTTCTCCGCAATCTTCATACATTTTGACTTTCATTATATCTCAACAAATGGATAAAAATCTATTTAATAAAAAACTTTATTCTTGTCACTTACACAGAAGATTTCTATAGACTTCAAATAACTTCATCTCTGAATAAAAAATGAAACGCCCCACTGAAACCCAAACATTCTTATTAACAATAAATCTTTCTTGTTTAAAGTATAAGGAAGTGAGGCCAAAAATGTGGAGACCCCAAGTGACACAAAAAACACTTATAAGGCAAATATAGAGCTATGGTTTAACTTACAATTGTTTTAAACAAGCAGTTACAGTTTGTGGCAGAACAATGTCAAACCTACACAATCATTAATGAGGTGCCATGATAGTTTCATGATTCTAGTACCAGCTAATAAGGTCAAAAAGAGAAAGTTTCTGGCAAAGATTCAAGGATTGAATTTCAGCGATGAGATAGTTGCGGTATCTTACCCTCAGGCCATGTAAACAGAAACACTCAATAAAAACAAAACTTGGTTCATGTAAAGCCAGAAAATTAGCAGTAGTAAATGTGGCCATACTTTTATTATAGAAAAAACTTATTTGCTCGAGTAGTGCTGAACTTCACTGGGACCTAACATTTATCATTCACCAGTAACCTGTGCTGAGTTCAAGTTTTGCCCTAGAAGAAAAAAAATCTGCATTGTATACTATCAGGTCTCTTTGGTTGCTGAGGGCAGTCGAAAGTCCAGAAAATTAGCAGTAGTAAATGTGGCCATACTTTTATTATAGAAAAAACTTATTTGCTCGAGTAGTGCTGAACTTCACTGGGACCTAACATTTATCATTCACCAGTAACCTGTGCTGAGTTCAAGTTTTGCCCTAGAAGAAAAAAAATCTTTATTGTATACTATCAGGTCTCTTTGGTTGCTGAGGGCAGTTGAAAGTCCTTGATTGTGTGTATGTGTGTGTGTATTACATTTAAACCAAAATATTAATCCAAAATATTGCTTTTGGGATGGAAATTCAGATTTGGGGAGGAATATAATCATTTTGAATATGTCTTAAATAAATTTAGAGAGTAAGGAGTCTTCAAAATGCTGGCCTCTCTGGTTCTTCCCTCTCCCCTATTGTGTTGTTCTGAAACTCAGGACATTTAACCTTTCAATTTGATCTTATTTTCTTTTGAATGGATAGCATGGTACAGGTAAGTCATAAATTGCATTATTGCACACTAATTACTTTTTTAAAGCATGGTAGGAACTAGCTATTGCAAGAACTATTATTTATCCTAATTGATCCCAGCTGAGCTTGGAAGGGAGTCTGGCCCGGGAGCCTTCAAAGACTTGCCAAAAGACTGTCAGTTTTGATAACTCACACCACTCTGAACTTGGCTCCGAGAGGTCGGTTACAGAGTGAACACTAAGCTCTCCCTGATACCCAAGCCTGTTGAAAAATGCAGGTACACTGCCAGCTGACTTGCAAGCCACTAGATTTTCAACTTTGTTTTAAGAGGCTCATGTGTTCTTGGAACTGGGGATGGGCTGCTTAGCAATGAGAAGACATTCCCATGTGGAGCTACAGAGCAGATGTGACTGTCCTGTGTGCTGAGAGACATCTGTTTTTGTTAAAACATGGTTTATGCTTTGGCCTAAAGATTTAGAATAACCTGGGAATATAACAAAACCTTAAATTATGCTTGATTGAATAACTGAATGCATCCATGAATTTGTATTTTATTGTTTTATGTTACATTAATCTTTTTTTACATAAAATTCCTCATTTATAGATTATAAAAACACTGTTGTTGTTCTACGTTATCAAAACTTCTGCTGAATGATCCTCTACTTAATTTATAACATTGAGCTGTAAGCACCATGAAGGAAAGAAAACAGTATTTGTCTCTTCACTATTATAGCTTCTTTGCCTGACACAATCCCTGGGCTCATGAGGAGCTTTCAAGAAATATTTGTTGGACAAATGAATAAATAAAGAAACAATTGTGTGAAAGAAGAAACTGGGCAATCTACTTAAAGGCTTTTTTTCCTCCCTCTAAGTACAATAAACATTTTCAATTGACGGATGTGTTAACTAACTTTATTGTGGTAATCATTTTACAATGTATATCAAATTCATTCTCCTTAAATTTACACAATATTATATGTCAATTTTAACTCAATAAATCTGGGAATAAATATGATTTTAAACAAACACATGAGTTTCCTCACTCTTGCCACTTTTAAAGATATTTTGGTATAAATATATCATTTAAATCATATGTTTCCAACAGTCTATTCAAATGCTGCCTGAAACTTTTGAAATTTCATATCATTCGTGGAGAATTTTTTTAATGTTGCCTAAAATTCAGAAGAAAGTTTTATATCAAAAGATTTTTTTTCTTCATTTTCCAATTTATGGATATGTGTGCCTTTATATTTCTACCTTCATAACTGAAATCTGGCTTTGTGTCACGATGGATTAAAGATGAACCGAAATTCTTTGTCCCTCCTAATTGAGAGAAGTGGACTATTTCTCTTTCTCTTGAATCTAGGTGGACCCTATGACTAACTTTGACTAGTAGAATTCATCAGAAATGATACTGTAACTTCCAAGGTTCATCCTTAAGAAGACATGAAGTTTTCTTTGTCATTTCTGTTGGCATATTCCCCCTTAGAAGCCAGCTGCCATGTAAGAAGCACAGCTGACCATCATCTTGTGCGGAAATGCAGCCTTCGCAAATGGAGAGGAAGAAAACACATGCAGGAGCATGTGGGTGCTGGACAAGCGAGTAAATTTCTTGGACCTTCCTGTACAGTGACATGGGAAAGTGAACGATGCCAGTGCTTATTCCTTCCCGAACTCTTGCTTCATAAGAACATAAGCAAATGAAGTAATTGTTGTTTTAAGCCACTAAATTTTGAGATACTTTTAATACACAGCCATATATAAAAACCATGTACTTACAACATTAAGAATATTACTCTTCTAAATATAATAGTTTAAGTATGCTTATGGTATATACTTGGAGAAAAATGAGAAATAATTTTATATTATAACGTTTTTTTCAGTATGAATCTTTGAGATACACATGTATCTATAATGTTAATGTTTTTAGTTGATAGTTAAAAATAAAAGTAATTGAAGTTTTATCATGCCATTGTAATAGTCAAAACTTCAATTTTAGAAAAATGGCTCTCAAAGCTGGATGTTTACTAAAGTTTATTCTATAAACATTATTTTAAAAACTAGAATATAGTCAGATCTTAATTGGTCACATTCTCTTTACCATAAACAAATACTCTAAGCCCCTGGGTTATATGGAAAGGTTAATTAAATAATGGGGTTCTTTGTTGTCCAACAATTTCAAAATGCTTTCCATTATTTCCCTCTGTGACTTTCTACGAAATAATTCAACTATCGACTTAGCAGTTACTGTAATACAGATAGGTTAAACTGAAGCTATAAAAAATGTTATATCTCACCATGCTTTCTTTCTTTGTGTATTAGTTAGGATTTGAGTTTGAGAGTGGGCAGGAACCCAAACAAGAATGAATTAAACATAATAAAACTTTATTCTTCTCTCACAAAATTCCAAGCAGCTATCAGATAGCTCCATTCTGCAAAGTCAAAAGGAGCCCAAGTTCTCTCCATTTGATGGCTATTACTTCCTAGGATGCCGTAGTTACCTTCAGGATTCATTATGGACCAGTGAGAAGAGGAAAAGTTGAAGAGGATAGCACTCTCTTTCCTCTAAGGATACTACCTGGAAGGTGAACTCATGACTTTCACACAAATCTCAATATGTCTAAGTCACATGGCAACACATACATGAAGGAGGCTTTTTTATTTGGAGTATTTTTTTTTATTTTGAGTATTTTTCAAGCTAAAATTTTTATTACCATAGGAAAAGAAGAGTATGAGTATTTAAAGACAGCTAATATTTGTCACATTCTTCATTACTTACTCAATTCTTTATGACCATCTAGTAGAGAACTGACATTTTCTGCCTTCGTGATCAATCTTAGTCGAAAGCTGAGTATTAATGTAATATTTATCTTTGATAGACACTTCTCTAATTATTTTATGCCCTATTTTGACTTCTGCCTTCTCAAATTACTCCAATGACCCACACCTCAAATCAGTGTGGCATATTAATTGTACCTGAAAAACGTTTAAGTTCCATCCTTCTGCCCCCATCCCGAGATAAATTAAAACAAACAGATTTAAAAAAAAACAAAAACAATTTATCCTTTAATTGCCAAAGGATGCTGTACTCTGTTGGTTGATGTTAGGTGAAAGTAGGTCAATTTCTTTAAAAAAATTTTTTAAACATCTTAAAATTAAATAGTCAAGCTATAGATGAAAACTCAAGACACTGTATTACAGAGTCAGAGAGTTTTTCATTAGAAACAATCTTTTACTTTCTTCAATTATACTGTGCAATGGAAATATAAAGCAAGTCCTGGTTAATAATCCCATCCAATATTATTAAGAACTATTCATTTTATTTTGGACTATTCTATCATCTATCTATCTTTCTATCTATATCTATCTATCTATCTATCTATCTATCTATCTATCTATCTATCTATCTATCTATCATTTATCTATCATCATCTATCGTCATCATCATCATCAACATTTCTCTCTCTCTTCCTATCTACTTACCATGTATCTATCTTCTATCTACCTATTTTTATTACTTATCTATCTATCTTTAGCCAAAGTACTGGGAGAAAGTCAATCCATAGGACAGAAATATTTTACCCATAGTTGCCTGCTCCCAAAGTGAACCTCATGAAAAAGCCATATTCATTCCCCATCCCAATGAGTGCTGTGGCAGCAAGACTGAGCTAGAACCTAAACTTTCACTCTCACCCTGCAGTAAGAAGGCAACACTTCTTCATGGAGACTGTAGTCAGAAGTCTAGCTTCCACCCTTTTCAGCAGGGATTAAGTGGCTCTCTTCTCATGCAGAGACTTCGGACAGAACTCGGACATCCACCCTAGGAGGAAGAGGTACATTTACATGGCGAAGCTTGTGGATGGTACTCTGCTATCCATCCTTGCTCTATCCTAATGAGAAGGTGCCCTTTCTCCATGGACATGGGGATGGAACTCTGAATTCACGGTTCCCCTGTGGTAGTGAGGTGGTGTCCCTCCTTCTCCCTAACCCATGATGAGGATACTGTGGAGAAGAGTCCTGTCACCTGAGTAACACGCACGCTGGAGAGAGCAGGTTCATTACAGGGGACTTATGAACTAAATTGATATTTGATCAACTGACTACAAAGGTGAGCCAGAACATGCTCACCTAAACAGGTTGACCATCGGCTTAAATAAAATATACATACAGGAATCTTAATTTTATAACATAATATTCAAATTGCTTAAGATAAAGTCCAAAGTTATCCAACATACAACATACCAAAAACTAAGAAAATCTTAAATGAGAAAGGAAAATCAATGGAATTTAACACCAAGATGACATAAATGATAGAATTATTGTACAAGGATTTTAAAGAAGACATCATAAAAAATGTTTTAAATAGTAAATGGTTATTATGTATATTATGTATGTATAAAAATAAAAAATGAGCACACAGATAATCTCAGTAAAGAAAAAGAACCTATAAAAAGCCAAATGAAAATTTTAAAACTGAAAAATATGCAATAATCAAAATAAAAATCTAAGAAGATGGACTAAATAGAAGAATGGAATGACACAAGGGAATAATATGTAAAATTGAAAGTAGATTAATAAAAATTATCTAATCTGAACAACACAGTAAAAACAAAAACAAAAAGTAAACTGAAACTCAAGGACTTCTGGTGCAATAAAAGACTATCTAACATTTAAATCATTGGAGTTCCAGAATAAAAGAAAAAAAATAATAACACCACAAATTTGGTGAAAGAAAAATCTACATATTAAAGAAACAAGTAAACTCCCAATAGGATAAACTCAAAGAACTCCATGCCCAGACATAGCATAGCCAAACCTAAGAAAACTGAAACAGAAATTTTGTTAATCGCTAGTTTTATTTGGCCAGAAATAATGTTAAAAAGGGCTATCATACAGTATTTAGTATGCTAGAATCCCAGCAGAAAGACAAAACCAAAAGCAGCCTACGCAACACATAGCAACTGAAAAAGCTGTACTTTGGGTCTTGTTGGTTTATGTTTGACCTAGCTGAACTGGGCAATCAATGTATACACACACACACACACAATTTTTAAAAAAAAAAAAATCAGTTTGATATCATCACAACTGTATTTGTTCTTATTTTCAAAGAAACATTATCTTTATGCTTCATATTTTGATTTTACTTATTCTTGTTGATCTTGTTTCTTCAAGTGTTACAAACAGTACTTTTCTTTAATGTTTGATACTCCTTCAACACTCTGGATCCAATTAATCTACATATTTTAATGTTAGAGTCTTTGTAATAACAGGTAATTTTATACAAATTGTGGAACATTTTTTAAGGAATCTGTATTCTTTCTTCCAACATATTTCAATTCATTAACAGTAAAGAGAGATATTCAAACTAGGCATGATTTTTGAAATAACATGATGAGTAAATCATGATGAGTACTGAAGAAACAAAAGCCTAAAGACTTAATAAGTATAAACTTTAGAAGTAAAATATAACTTATTTTGATAATGATAATTATCAAAAATAACTACACCTTCCATCAAAGGATTAGGTTTTATCATGTCCTTTTAACAACTCTTTTTAAACCAATAGCTGTCATCTTCTGGCTTGAGGAATCTGAGTTAGAGTGAAACATGTATCCTATTTTATATTATCTATTCTTTTTGTAGACATATAAAATAAAAATTTCAACATATGTCTGCATTTTTGTATATTTATCAAAATCTTGCTTTCATCTGGTAAATCCAGCAACTGAAAATTCCCCTATGATTTTAACTAGTGTTTGAGAGAAAATATCTCCAGTTTTTATACAAGTGACAACTTTCACATAGTCTATTATCTATACGTATCATTTGTAATATAATTTTTAGGAAAATATATTGGTTTCTATTAATTTGTCAACATTTGTATGTTTTTATTATCTCTCCCATGCTCAATGTGAATATGTTTTAGAGAATCCTATTGATATTATTATGTAATCAATTAGAAAAATGTAGGTACTAATACTCTTTTTATTAGTCACATGTTGTCCAAGAATTTTTCCTACAGAAGAATTTCTCTTCTGTGCAATTGAAAGTGAATTTTCTCTGATAGTTAAAATTCTCACTACCTTTCTAATGGTAAGGAAGTAAGGAAGAGGTGTCAAAGGTTTCTAACTCCTGGCTATCATTTCTAAACAACAATTCTTTCATCATCACCCCTTTCTGTGATGTTTTCATAACAGATACTCTCTCCATTCTGACAGTCATCAACCCACATCCTCCTAACATTTTCATTTCTTGAGTGCTTGTTCCACAATTTTTCTTTCACTCTAGTCTTAAGATCACATTTCAAATCCAAATATCATCTAAATAGATGATTATCCAATAAGGATCGTCCAAAGATGGTCCTTCTGGTGCTCTGGCTCAGAGTCCTTCAATCCTTATAAAACCAAGGTTTCTCTACTTTATTTATTATCTACAAATATAAATCCTGTAACCTTGATTAAAAGCAGCAGGTCTCTGTTTCATCTCACTCTGCAATTTTGAATGTTGAAATTTCTCCTCGAAAATGAAGAATTACAAGAAAAGCAGTTCTTAACATGCTTTGTCTCTCCCACTTCCATAACCCTAGTAAGCTTATTTTAGAATTAAAATCTTAATTCTAACTGCTACTGTTACTTTTCTTTTCAAATACACCTACTTTTAATTTAACTTTCTGTCATTGCCAGCTAGGAAGCCAAAGGCAGCCATGTCATCTACCACACATATTCTCCAAGGGCACTAATACTCAGGACACACAACTGTGGCTGCACTGACAACCCTTAGTTGTATCCACTGTCTAGTTTTTCTACAATTATTCTCCCAATTGCAGCTGTCGATTAAAAAAATTTAAAACAGGATACCAACCACATCTACTTCAAGTTAATTTTATTCTCATCATTCCCTTCTACTTTAAAAAAAAAATCATTATCATGTTCCTTTCTGCAGGGGTCCCAAATTGACTCTCAACTAACTGCCAACTCCCCTAGTCCCAGAGAAGCAAATTTCCTCCATCCTTAAGAATAGGGAAATCATATGACAAGAATTATTTTACCTCCACTGATCCATTCATAAACATATTGAGGAGCTTGCTATGTGCCAGATGCTAGAGATAGAAGAATATTAAGCCAGGATTCATCTACCACAAAGTTAATTTCTGGAATGAGAATCACATAAACAGTGATTTTGATTTAATATGTTAAAGGTTACATCTTTTTTTTTTTTCAATTATTGCTCCTAGCAGGAAAAATCTACTCATCTTTTGCACATCAGTTTTAGTGTTTCTCTTCTGTAAAAATGTAAGACACTTCCAGCCTCTCAGAATTAATGTCTAATTTCACTTACTGTTTGCTCATACAACTATCATAGTTAATCCATAATTGTTTGCACTATAGAAAAAATCAATAGTATGAGCAAAGAAACTAAGAAATAAGTTTTCAGACAGTAAGTAATAAGTCACTGGGTAAGATTTATTTGAGTTACAAAGTATGACAAGGTGAATCAGGGAAGTTAAGATGAGCGGTTGATCATTGCTGAACAGTGAAGGTCCAGAAAAGCCACACTAGCCTTCTGAGCTCTGATCTTATTTTCAATACTCCATATTGAAGGTACTGGTTCCATTTCTTTTTTTTATTTTTTGCCTTTCAACAGGGTAGTTTTAGTAGATGCAAAGGTGGTCTGGAAAGGGTTAGTTGATCTAATGTTAGATTACTATTTATTTGAATCTGACACAGTTTTTTGATAACACTGAGCTGGGTTGCCTAACATATTTAACTCTACCCTATATAGATTTATAGATATCCTAGATGGCTGGAACCAATTTTAATAGCCTTCAGAACTTTGCATATTCATGGCTACCATTAAGGTAAATTAATTTGATGAGAACAATTTAATGTCATGATTAACAAAGAGTCTCTTGAAACTTCATTTGTAGGAAACCTGGACTGTGGAGATTACTTCCCTATGGGCTATTTCTCTAGGGATAGACATCTAAATGAAGGAAAAAATGTCAGTGTCCTATATTGTAACACTTATGATTTTAAACAAGAACATATAAAATATGCTTAGGGGAAATATCAGGCATATTATTAATTATGCACCAGCTTTATTCAGTGATAATCAACACTCATTTTATTTTCCTTATGCTTAATATGTTTTAGACCAGATTTCTTTTAGACCAGATTAAAAGCAACCTTTCCATACTGTATACTGCACATTTGATTATTCACTTAATTGGAGGAAGGGTTAAGATTATGGAAGCAATTTTCTCTCTTCAGTTACATAAATAAACCTGCTGATGCCAAAGAAGACACACTATTGTATTAAAATGGTCTCTACATGCAACTGGACTTTATAAAGGTTAAAATCAGCCTTGACTACAACATATCTGAGGAGTAGTCCATCCTATATTCTGAATCACTGAAGACTGCTGGGAAGCAAAATTTATCCTGGCAAAATTAGCAAAATAAAGCCATGAGATGTTCTCTGATGATAGTTGCATCTGCACTTTATATTGTGAGGAATTCTTCCTAAGTTTCTAAAATACCTCATAAATCACCGAAACTAAAAAAGACCCAGGAGAAGCTTTTCTACCACTATAACTGTTTCTATCCTGCTTGATTTGAGAGAACTCAATTATTATTAAAATGGACCCCTCAGTCTCTAGGTAATATTAAGGCAAAATGTTTCTGGGAAAATGTATTGAAAATTAACATGTATTGTATTAAATGTATTGAAAATAATATTAAAGCAAAATGTTTCTGGGAAAATGTATTGAAAATTAACAATTACAAGTGCTGTCTAGGATGTGGAGCAACTTGAACTTTCAAACATTACTGATGGGAGTATAAAGTGGTGTAATTACTTTAGAAAGATTTAACTACTTCCAATAAGGTTAATTTCTAATAGGTTTTGGGTGTTTACCCAAAAGAGATGGAAATATATGTCTACAAAAAAGATACGAACAAGAATGTGCATAGCAGCATTATGCAAAACAGCCAGACCAGAATTAATCCAAATGTTTATCAACAGAAGTTATTAAACAGATTGTACCATAATGACCCATATTAAAAGGAATAAACTACTGATGCATACAATATAGATGAATCTCATAAACATTGTGCTGAAAAGGAGAAGACATTCATTCACGAGAGAAGATACACAATGTGATTCCATTTATATAACATTTTATAGTAGATCAGTGATTTCTTGGGGCTGCGGGTGACAGAGTCGAGATTAAATGAAAAGTTTTATTGTGTAGTAAGTATAAGAATATATACATTTGTCAAAATGCCCCAACTATATAGTTAAATTGTCCATTTTATTCTATGTAAATATTATATAATATGTATATAATATATTATATATAAATTGATTTATAATATTAGGTCATCAATTAATACTTTGACATTAATGATGCTAATAAGAAAACTCTTATGAACATTTCAATGGATGAGAAAAGTCGAAAGATTTTAATGCTCGTTTTGATTAAAAAGCAAAGCAAAACCAAAGGAGAAATGTAGACAAGAAAAACTAGAAAGTTATTTTTTTAAACGTGGTTATGAATAACTACATGAAATCAATAGCCTTTGGTATATTTAATTATGAAATGATAAAGGCTTCGCAAATAATATCAGTTAAAAAGGAAAGAAGAAGAAATTTTTCCATTAATAAGATAAGATGTTTAAGTATTGAAAAGAAATTATTATCTGAAGACATTTTGATTAATCCTGGAGAACTCGAGATAACAAACTAAAAACAAATAGAATTATGAAATGAGTTCAATTAGAAGAACAAGAACAAATACAGAGAATGCTGAAGTTCCCTGCATAAATGGTAAGTCAGAAGATAATATCTACACACAAACCAAATACATAAAAGAAGTAAATCTTTACAGGACACTCAATATAACACCTGTACAAAAAAATTATAGAAACTATGGATATATGTATAATATTTTGAAAAAAATTGAAATGTATTTTAAGAAATTTATTGACAGTCAATACCATATCTCATTTTCCCCTAGATTAATTTATACCTTTGTGGTAGGAAGGAAGCAAGAACATGAGGGCTTTAGTGTGACAGCTACAAGAAACAGATTCTGCCAAGAAGAGAAATGAGCTTGGAAAAGGATCTCTGGTGCCAGATGAGAACGCAGCTTGCCGTCACCTTGCCTTCAGCTGGGATGGACAGCCCAACCACAGTGTACTGGACTTCTGACCTTCAGAACTGTGAGCTCCTAAGTTTCTGGTAATAAATTACACAGCAATACAAAACTAAAGTAACATTTAAGTATTCCCAGTCAGAGCCCTGAGGAAAATTTTTAATCTTAACGTGATAAAGCTAGTAATCTGGAAGGATGAATCTTTTTTTTTTTTAAAGTTATGAACACATAGAGAAAAGTTTGAATGAAAAATAAGTGCATTTCTAGATTTTATAGACATAATTAAATGTATTCTATTGTCTCAGTAATTTATAAGTGTATTGTGAAAAAGATTAGAAAGTTCATATTTAACTTCTGTTTTTTCTAAATTCTTAATACCCGATTTAAAAGTCATTAAAATTCATGAGATAAATATTTGTCACTCAACAAAATGTGTTTGAAAAATTACTTAGGAAATGAAATATAATCAGGTCTTAACTACACAAAGATATGTTGCAGTTAGATTATAATTTAAAACCAACATAATTAAACCACAATAATTTAAGAAAAAATGAGTTTAGAAGTTGCAATGAATTTCTACAAACAAAATAATGCAAGAAAATAAATATTTTCTACATGACAAGAACGTAAAATTAAAAAGACAAAGAAATGGAAAATATTTGCAAGGAATATATCTTTAGTATAAAAGAAACTTTAAGAAATCAGGAAGATAAATGGAAAAAAATGTTGATGTACAGAATTGGGTTCTCAGAACAGTAGTAATAGAAATATTTAAAAGGATGTTAGTAATAAAATAAACTAAATAAGATATTGGTAAACATAATTTACAAAGTAATAATGTTGACATTGATACATCGTATGGAACTTGAATTGAGTGTTAAAATGTCCTTTCGAAAATCTTCTTTAGAGTTTTCTTTTCTTCCTAGGTTTTCTTTAGAAAAAGCTCATTAACTTTTTAATTAGTAACAGATCTACATAAATTATTATTTCAGATACTGCCTATACCCTTGCTACTAAGAGTGTGATTGGTCCATCAACGTGGGCATCACGGGGAAACTTGTTAGACATTCAAAGTTTCCTGCTATTTAAAAATGAGAGGGTCTTTAGGGATCACGTTGAGATTCCTCTGTGGTCAGAGGCTATTTTTTCCCCTTGCTTCCTAACATTGCACAATGTTCATATGTTTCTTTCATGTGTTTTACTTTAATATCTTTGTCTTAATTATTACCATGTCTAAGCAGAACAAAGCATTTTTTTAAAGAAAAACATATGGGTATTTTGTCCATGGCTTTTAGATAACAGTGGTCTTTCTATAAATCTCTTATATATCTTTAAATAATAATGTTGATAATATTATTATGGGGGGCTAATATTCTAAAAGATGATTTTGCTTTGAATAGAAATATAAAATATTGTCCTATAGGCCTATATACAGTTCATTTAATGAGGAGTTAAATGAAGGTCATATTCTCCAAAACTTCATTTTCTTAGTTGAAAAACTTATAATTTAAAAAGTGGAAGGGCTCCATTAATTATCCATTACTAGGGATCCATGATATTAATCACTGTGTTAAAATTTATGGTTTAAATTTTCTACTAATATGCTGTGTCCTCTGTTTTTACAGAGATGTTAAAAATGAATTAATCTAATTACATTGATGATAATATTATGCAATCTAGCATAAATACAATTGCTCAAGATATATCTTTCTGCTAGAAAAAAAGTCTGTGGAGATGAGGTTACTACTTTTTATGCAGCTGTGAGCATCCTTGATGATAATAAATGTTGTGTATTAAAATGAACTTATTTTATAGTTTTTGATCTCAGAACTAAAAACCCAGTAATTTACTCAACTTGGATGTCTTATATATATATGCCATTCTTCAGCTATATGCATTTTGACTTTTTTCTTTAACTTAAGTGGATTCCTCATGTGTAAAACAAGAGGAGACATAACTGACATGGTGGGTTATGAGAATCAAATGAGATAACGCATGTCCCTCAAGAATTTATCTTAGTGTCACATACAGGGTGATATTTGGTAAATAGCAGTTACTATTACTAAATATTTCTATTTTCAAAGTATTTTAAAATAGAACGGCAGCAGAAATTTTGGAAGTAGATATAAATACAAACACTATTATTTTATAAAAGTTATTTAGGAACCTAAGGAATATCTCTCTAAATATGACAATACATTTTCAAGCTTTTATAATATTTTGAGATTTAAGAAAACTTATCAAAAGAGGCTTATTAGTTTCTTGACCATTAATCTTAAAATAGTTTATCTACAAGTTACCAATCAACCACAGACTGTATTTTAACGATGTGTAAGTCAAGAGAAAGAAAAAGCCAAATTACACACATTTTGTTCCCCGTTATATAGGACCTTAGGATTTAGAAGACATGGGTTTTAGACTCAATTCTTCAATTAACCAAATCATTTCATTTTCTTTGCTCCTTAATTCCCTCATCTGTACTATGAGGTTCTTGCTAACCCTTTCTGCCTCAAATTTAAAAAAATCATTTATATTTCTCTAATCTGAATTTGATTCCTTATAATCAAGAATAAAAACTTCTACATTTTTATAGTTATTCAGAACTTATATTGAGAGGCTTATAATACATTAATCTTTTAGAAATCCATGTTCTGAATAAGATTTTAGAAGAATACTGCTACTGTTCATTAACTATTCCAGGAACATACAATGTTTTCAAATTTTGGTCAGAGGTCTGTAGCTCATACTCTTTTTAGATCTTGTTTCTATTCAACCATTTTCTTGGAAAGGTATACCTGTTGAGGCACTATGACTTTAGTTGAGGGTTTATTCAAAAGCACAGAAACTCTTCATCAGGAAGCTAGATTAAGGTCATAATCTGAAGTCTGGCTTTGATTTATCCATCATCTATTATTTGTTCATATTTTATTATCTATCTATCTGCCTATCTATCTATCTATCTATCTATCTATCTATCTATCATCTATCATTTATCATCTATCTATTATTTATCATCATCATCATCTTCATCTCTCTATCTTCATAAAGTATCAGATTTGCTATACAGCACGCAAGCCAGTGCGTTCTACAAAGAGAAATTATGTGCATGGCAATAGTGTGTGCTTCTGTTTCTGTGAAATAAAAATATTAAGATTGATATTATGGCAATGAAATCAAGTCTGTCTGTGTTTGTTGGAAATTGAGACTAAGATATGCTCATGAATAATAATAAGTTCTAACTAATACACTAATATTTCATTTTTTACTTAAATAAAAAGCAACATATTGAATCACTTTATGAGTGACTGTATTTAGTATAAGCTGCAGAACATGGAATACATACTAGCAAGATGGTGATTATATTTGGACCAGATGGACTTTCTGGGTGGTCTTCAAAGTGAAGCCCAGTTTAAGATCCATTGACACAAGGTAATTTGAAGGCATTTGTAAAAGCCATGGATTGATATTATGTGGACCGTATTACATTGGGAAAAAACTTTAATATTTTTTGTAGAGATATCTAATACAAGTATTTTTATTTGGTATTCAAAAGCCCTGTTTATAAGATCACTTAATGGACTATTTCAAATATTTCAGACTATGAATTTAGTCTAATCAGGTTTAAAATTTGGAATAAAATTGATTTCAATTTATATAAAAATTCAGTTTCCAAATTTAGTGACAAATCAGATATTATATGTCAGATTTATTCTTAGTTCTCTAAGAGAAGGCAGCAAAATTGTTATAAAACTTTTCAGATTTGCTCTATACCTCTTCTCCTTAATACAGCTTTTATAAGGTCATATCTATATAAGTAAAAATATATATAATGATCATGGAACTTTTATTTTAATAAGTATAAACTCATACTATAACTTTTTAATTTAAAGAACGGCTTACTAAAGATATATCATTATCATGTACATAAATGCTATTTGTGGAAAAATTTCAAACTATGAATAACAATGTCTTACACAGTGGCATATTGAATTCTTTAGGTAAATGCGTATTTCAATTAGCATTATTAGAAGACTTTTTTTATGAGAAGATCAAAACACTCTTCAAATGCAGTTATAAAATTTATTCACTATTATTTACAACAGTTAAATGTTGGACAGAAATATAGCTGATATTTTGCAGATATAACTGTAGTTATAAAAACACTGTTACTAATCCCAAATTCCTTGCTCTTTTCACCAAACCATATTAAGATTCTCTCATATCGATGCAGTTAATTGAGAAAAAAGAACAGCAGCAATCCATGTAATCAAAGGTAATTGCCTATTTATCTTTCTCTGATTAACTTGCAAAACAGCTTCAAGTTTTATTCTGACTGGTGGCATCATTTTTCTCAATTTATCTTCTATAAAGTTATGCAGTTGTATTATACAAGTTACTCAAGTGTTTTTGAATACTTTATACTATGACTGGTGTAGAGATTGGCTTTTGGCTCTGTTATATCTTTGTAAATACTTATTCTTTCTTTTAAAATTGCATAACACATCCAAAGCTCACTGAACTGCAATGACTTTGAGGGACAATAAGCAAGATTGTAATCTTACTATTTTTAATTGAATCAAACTTTTAAAAATTATTTTAATAATGACTTGAACAATAGTTTAATAATGGCTTTGCAGAAAAAAAAATATTTGAGATAATATTAGCTCTACTCCTAAGTCTTAACCCAATACATGATAAATACTGTTTTAACATCATAATAATGTTAATTTATGGTCTCTGCAAAGTAATACACATTTTATAAGATGTGCTTCAAATTTCTTTATTAGTGCATTTCATTGCCAGTATATTTATTCTGTAAGATACTTTTCATTGCATATTTTATTTCTTAAGCGTATTATGCATAATGTACACAAGTGGAATAATGTAAGTGATCTGTCAGGACTGAAAGTCATTTTATCATCAACAACTCATCTAGAATGTCTGATTCACCATGCCAGAAACTTTCTGCCCGACAGGAGCTACTAGGCCAAGTGGAATTTAAGGAGAACTAATTATCTCCAGGATGAATCTATTAAATGTTGTCAAGTTATCAAAATTCTGTCGTTCTGTATGCATTTGTGCTGATTATTTTATATTCCATTTTTGCCAAGAAACCTAGTCAGTATGAATTAACTTTTACACGATAACTTCAATAAAGACTTTGAGAAATGTAGTTATGTAAAACAGACCAATTAAACAAGCTTAACAACATGATTCTTAATACAAATAACTGTATCAAATAGTTGGTCTTAGGCAAAAGTAAAACAATTTACCAATGAAATCAAGCTTATCATTTCACTTAGTTCATGGTGAATATTTTAGTTAAGCTGCAACTAAAAACATTTAGAAGCACATATACACAGAAAAGTAATGATAATTAACAATGGAATAGCTCGTTTTGAATACATTTTATTATTTTTTCTCTCTTAAACTTGAGGTGGACCTAAAACACTGATTTAGGATACAAAGTAAAAATAATTTTAATATATGTTTTAAAACAATAAATTTCAGTCAATCTTTTGTTTTATTCATTTGCAAACTATAATGAACAAATATGAAAAAATTCATACAAATTATTAATTGGTCTTCTAGAAGGATGGAAATGGCATTTAATGAAAGAGAAAAAGTTAAAAGGATTTCTGTTTTTTTCTGGACATTTTAATTGTTTTCTATTTTTAATAAGGAGAACACATTTGTTTATTACATAGTAATTTAATTATATGATATTTTAAAACAATAAAAATTAAATATAAAAATTACATTTTACATTAACCCTCACTGAGAAACCCCATCTATTAACCTGGGATAGAGCATGTGTAATGAGAAATTAAAGCATCTGGGCAGCTGTCATGGAAAATCTATCCTTGCTTTAATTCTTTGCAATAATGTGCTGGTAAAAGAAATGGGAGTAAGAGAATCCTAATTAGCAATATTTGCTGGGTTCTGTGGTGTAAATATTACTAACATGATCAACTTCAAGCTACCAACATGATGTCACTGAATGTAAAATTTAAAAGAGTTATACAGTTGGCACGCAGATATAATAGATAAATAAATAACCTCAAGAACACAGAGAATAACATTTAGCAAAATGATTAGGGAGTGATAAGTTTGCTATTTGTTATTTTCTGTAATATAATTCACTTAATTCTAAGTTTACATAAGTTATTTTTTAATAATGTATTTAACAACTAACTTGAAAAATTCCTAGAAATTTTATAAATGGCTTTGTTAAGCCAGTACTGGCAGCCTTTGGCACACTGCTGGTCCTGCGACATTTTGCTCCCCAAGGTGGCTGTATTCTCTCAAGGGCTCATTTATCAGTCACAGTTAGCAATCCTGTCCCAAGTGAGGCAGAAAGCCAAACCAAACCACATACAAATGTATGGGTCAAAGTGAGAGTATTTTTTTCCTTATTTAATTACTTTCAATGTGATCTTTTGATGGCAGGGAAATCAAAACTATAAATACTTCAAGATTATGTGATCATTTCATAAACTAGGACAAAACAGAGCCATATACGTTGTCTGTCTGTCTATCATCTATCTATCCACCATCTATATATCTATATCTATCATCTATCTATCTTAAAATGTTGTTTTTGTTTTGTGTTGTCTGAATTTGTTTTGTTTCTGTTGATGCTGTGTTCAATCTGGAAAAGCCAAACTAAACTTCCGAGCAATGATGGAGACGTTAGTAGTACAGGTGACCTTCAATCTACTGTGAGTTTTCTTTCAGAGCAGTGTGTAGAGTGCAGGGATTGTGCACCCATGTGGGCTGTTTGGCAAGATGACAGGCAAAACAGAGAGGAGCCTGCATGATCCACAGAGAAGACCTTGAATTCATGGGGAGTAGTCAGATGTACCTTCTCCATTTCTTTGGCCTAACAAAGTCTGCTCAAGATTCCCTCAAATATAATAAATGCATGTCTTCTCTGTTTTGTTTTGAATGCAATAATTTTCCTTATAGAATTGTGCGATGAGAGCTTTAGGTCTAGGTATAGCCCTTTTAAATGGTTTAATCTATGTAATGGCCTACACCAACCGTAAAAATGAGGCTGACTTGGCAATACCTAATCATCAAGATGTCCACTAGTGTAGAAAAGTGTTGGTAATATCAGCAATATGCATTGATATAAATCTTACTTTTTTTCTTTCATAAGTATTTATTTATTCTGTCATAAACTATAAGAGAATTGGGGCAGTTACATTCCTTTTGATTCATATTCTCTATCCAGAGAGAAAATGCAAAGCATCAAAAGAACAGAGTCATAAAAAATAGTTCTTCCAAATACAAAGTGGGGAGTTCCATCCCTCTGAATTTCTGGTTTAGGAGGGACATGAAAAAGGTCATAACCAGCAAGAGAAAAGTCGGGTTTGGGGAACTTCTGTGCTTTTTGTCTTTTATAAGATGGCCAGAAATTTGCTTACACTGATGCTCCTGGGCAACTTCTTTGGCTTCAGCCTTTTGCATAAAAAAAATTATGAAATTACAAGGAAAATGAATTCTCACTTTTTTTCTAGTGAGAAAAGTTGGTCAAAGAGGTCCATTAGAGACATTTGTTTCCTCATAACTTCAAGAAAACCATGATATGATCCAAAAGGTAACTTGTGCTTTCCATCATTATTATACAAATGAAGAGTAGAATGCCCAAATTGGGAGACATTTTAAAGTGCTTACTGGATACACTACAATTGGAGTCAAAGGAGACTGAGTTCTTTTCTAGAAAGATCATAATAAGATCATAATAAGATTTTAAATTTAAAAAGTTTTTAAATTTAAAAGTTAAAAAAATAAAAGTTAAAAATTTAAATTTATAATTTAAAAGTTGAAAAAAAGGTTGCTACAAAGTCCATTCTCTCTTTAATTATAGCAAGAGGGAAATGAATCAATAAGTCCACAGATGAATGCTATTTCTGTGAGAACTTAAACCTTTGATGTTAGTTTCAAAAGTATTGTTATAAACCAGTGGCTCTTGAACTTCAGCGTGCATCAAAATGACACAGATGCTGGGCTCCAGTCCCAGTTTTTGTTTGGTATATTTGAGATGGAGACTGAGAATTTGTATTTCTAACTCATTTCCAGGTGATGTTGATGTGGCTGGATTGATTGCAGACCACATGTTGAGAACCACAGCTATAAACAGTATCATATATTAAAAAAAGATATGACCACATGATATAAAATTGTGAGAAAAATGCATGGACATGAAAATTGCCAGATTCAGAATAGTGTGTGTGTGTATGTGTGTGTGTGTGTGTTGGGGAAACTGATGTGGGAGGAGTACACAGAATATTCAACTATATTAGAAGAAAACATATTCAGTAATTAAACAGTGGGTAGATGAGTATTTGCTGTATCATTGTTTATAGCTTTGTAGGTCTTGAATATTTCATAGCTCACTTTTGAAAGAAGAGAAAAAAGTTTAATCACTAAATTAAGTTTTAAATTACTAAATTTATATAAAATGAATTATTATTAATCAGGTACATTCTATTTGCCAACATTTAAAAACTGTTAGCTTTTAAGTTTCTTTTAATCAGTTTAAATAATATAGTATAAAATAAACTTAGAAATCCTTCAGAAATATAGTTATATAAATTACATAATAGAAAAAAAATATTAGTATTGACTTTGCTCTTTTCTGTTTACTAGTTTATTCAATAAATATTTATTGAGAGCCTACTATGTGTCAGAAACTATTTTAAGCACTGGTAATATAACAATGACCAAAACAGACAAAAATCTAGCTTTCATGAAACCTACATTCTATAAACGTTGTTTTATTTTTGCTCAGTAGTAAGCAAAACAATCAAACAATAGACCACTAAAGTTTACCTTGCTAAAAGGGAAACTACTAAATATGAATTTAAAAAATAAATCCAGTTTTGAAATCTAAAAACAGCAGTGAGAGCATAAAGGTAATTCCAATGTATGAATTTACTCAGGATATGCTGATAAGGAAAAGTGAGCCTTAAAGCAAATAGATCAAGTTAAAATTAAAACTATAAGTTTAATCTAATTTTAATAAGAAAAACTAGTAGGAAAACTATATTTTCTTCCTTTAAAGTCACAATTTTCTCCCAGTGTTTTTCTTCTAAATATCTAAATCGTCAATGTGCAACAGTTTTTTTTTCCTCTGTGAATATTTTACTTACACATGTGACACATTTTCCAAGGTAACATCACTAAATAGAGCCAGTGGTTTGGGAGTGAGGGCAAAGTTATTTGGTTGGCTGTTCTCCCCTCCAAACAAACATTATTTCCTTGAAAGTAATGTTCCTTTTTCAGTTAGGGGTTAACGTATTAATTCAGTAAGGAAATATGCTTTTTACATTTTTTTAACTGTTTCATTAATTTATTTATTCAACAAGTGTGTTTTGAACATCTAATAGGTTTCTAGCACAGGACACAACACTAAAGATAAAAGATTAGTCAGCTATGGTCCTGTTCTCAAATAGCATTGGGATGGATGGAGGAGATATGAATATGGTCAAGTATAATATGGGCAAAGAGCTCTGATAAAATTATACAGTAGAAAATACTCATGTTACATTGAACATACACTAAACAAAATGTTCGATTCCAGAGAATATGTTGCTTTGGGCTGAGCCTTGGAGGATGAATAGAATTAGCTAAGCAAGGAAAGGAAGGGTAAATTGAAAGGTAACCATGGCAATATAGAAATGACTGCAGCATTTGCTTTGATTATGTTGGTGATCAAAAAACTTGAAGAAAAAAATGTTTAAAATATTGATTTGATAAAATGAGAAAATACTATGTGCGTGTGTATGTATGTATGTGTGTTTGAAATGCTCTTTCTGTGTTTTGCTAAGTGTCAACAATCTAATACTTCTCAGAAAATTAAACCTCCAACTGAAAGTCAGGCCCTGCTATAGTTGTCAGACATTTAAACTTGCATGAGACAGGTGTTCCTTTCAATGAATTTATACTTCCATAGGAGATTCGTAAAACTGCTCTTTACTTTGGAGGTGTTAAATGTATAAATTTTACTGGGTGAAAACTGTGAAATAGTCCTTAGCAGAACTCTAAGAACCTCCCTTGCTCTTAAATTTTATAATTTTAATGCTATGAAAGCTCAGTTTCATCCATTTTGCAGGTAAGATATGTGAATCTTAAAAATAAGAAGGGTCAATTATTTTAACGGCAAAAAAGGGTTTATTTGGGAGTGGCAGAGGAATAGCAGTTCGGGACAATGAAAGGCATGGAAAATCATAGGCAAGTCCAGAGAACAAAGGAGAAAAACGTTACTTTATAGATAAAAAGGAGGAAGTTGGAAGGAGCTGTTATAAAACAAATGGCTTTGGGGAAAAAAATGGGAATTTTAAGTGTAGTGGCTCCTGATTGGCTAAGTCATGGCAGTTTCTCATTGGTTGGGTCTGTTGCTAGGACAGGAGAAAATCTTTCTTCCTCTGGCTGGACTAGTGAAGAGACACTTGTTGGAGTCTGCAAGGTGTAGTGAGCGGTAGTGAGTGAGAGCTCCCCCTTCCAGACTTCCCAATTCCATTTAAGTTGAGGTTTCCTTTATTCATTTTCACAAGTATACTTTCTTATGTACATATTTAAAATGATTTTTGATAATTTTTAGCAGACTTTCAGTACACTGTCTTATTTGGATATTATCTGAACAGGAATTCAAAACCAATCAACCATTAAACCAAAGAAACAAACAAAACAAAACCTCTGTTTTTTCTCCAACTATAAAATGTACCAGTGGTCTCTCTGCTTTCTCTCAAATATAAAATCTTATGTTGTAGTATATTTTTAAAAATATCATTAATTATTGTTTTAGTTTATTTATATCTCCTTTTATATTAATCCAGAAAATGATATGCAAATACAAACATGTCTTCTTTTATACTTTTATTTGCTCTAACTGAAATACTGGTCACTAAAAAGAGGTCATTTGCCCAAATAGATTATGAAATTGTGTCTCTAAAATAAATAATCTAAGGACATGTCTCATAACACATTTTTCCCCCTTTATAACAAGTTATATCCTGCTGGTGTGTTGTAGTTCATGGCAAAAAGCTCGGTGTATTTTAAAGTTTTGTGTTCTAAATGGGATCATGTTGTGCTCTACATGTAATCCTTCAAACTTTAAATTATTTTTTCTTTGTAAGCAATATCAACATGAATAGTATACATAATATTTCTTAATTAGGTTTTAAATCCAATGAAGCTAAGAACTATGTTAGGCATCTTTTATAAAATTTATGCTCAGCTGTCATAGCAAACAAAGCTACTTCTGGCTATGAGCATGAAAAATAAGTGAAGCTTCTTTTTTTTTACTTTTAAAGTTCCGTTGTATATTTATTAATATGGTTATACAGTAAATTTCATGATTACAACCATAGTGATACCAAGATTTCATGTAAAATAAAAAATATACTATTAAAAACAGTGTTTTGATAGACTAATAAAGGATCGGAGATGATAATCGATGCCTTTTTACATTTACAAACATTTTTCTTTGATTCCAGTGAGGAGATAGAGATATCACAAAGAAAGTTTTAAATTCTACTGTTATTTATTTAGTAATAACATTTCAGGTATGGATAGTTCATTAAGGAAGAACTACCCAGAGCTCCTGACACACTTTGCTCCGAAACAGAAGTTATTATAATTTATAGCTGTCATAGCAATTTTCTTGCAGCACCAACACTTACAGCACTCAGTAAAATGCTAGCTTGTTAAGACATTTCTTGATGTATTATCACATTTAAAAGGTAAACTTCCCACTTTTACTTCTAAATCATTAACTCAATCTTGTGCACATCAGATAAACTGACTTAAGACAAAAGAAAAATCTGACAGTAGGACAGAAACCTAGTGTCAAATTGATTCTCAGTACCTACTAAAATGAATTCAAGTTCATATCGAGGAAACACATGTGTGACAATCTTGCCAAAGAGACAAAACACCCTCTCCAGATCTTTGCATTCTCATCCCTAACAAGTTAGTAAGAAAATTAGTTTCTATCAAGATTTTTCCAGCCTCTTTCTAGCTTGATACTTTTATTGGCAATCTGATACCCATGTTTAAATACCATATTTGATAATTCCATAAATATGAATGAAAGCAGACCCTCATTTGATTGCCCCTCCGAACATAATATTTTTTCCTCTTGATCTTGTTTGTGAATAATAGTGTCTGTATCAGCTTCCCTTTTAGATCACCATAAAGACTGTCGAATATTAGTGTACTCTTCTCCTAGGAGATTTAACTCCAATTTTCTAATGTTCTCTGTTTTTTACTATCACTACTAAATTGCATTTTCCAGTGATTGTGAATGCCACACTGGATCACAGTAGCTCAACAAGAGAGGTTGATAAAAGAATCATCTTTCTCCATGCCTGTTCCTAAAAAGGAAGGCAAAGATTCTAAAATAAGCCGGTATTTACTACTTTTCTTTTATATTTATGCTCAATATTTTTTAAAATTTAAAATGCATTTTAAAAGCAATAATAATCCCATTACAAATTAACATGAATAACATATTTTTATAAAATAATCATTTTTTCCAAAACAAAATTTTAGTGAGAAAAGTGGAATTATTTTAGATTTCTGCAAATATCTTTATATCTAGCTTAACAGAAAATAGCTAGAGTTTGTTTCTGCAGTCTATTGTGGTATTTTTTTTAATTAAATTTATTGGGGTGACATTGATTGATAAAATTATACAGATTTCAGGCGTACAATTTACTAACATCGTATGTATATTGCATTGTGTGTTCACTATCCAAAGTCGAATCTCCTCTGTCACCATGTATTCGACCCCTTCACCCTTTTCTACCTCCCCATTCTCCCCTTTTTCTAAGCTGTTGTCTGTGTCTATGAGTTTTTGTTTGTCTTGTTCATTCATTGCTTTTAGTTATATCAAAATGTAATCTGCATTGGTTAATTGGAAACATTTGACAACCTTGTTAAATTTATGTTTTAAAATTAATTTTTAATGCCCCCAAAAAGGTTATTGGAACCTACTTGAACTATAAGAACATTTGACCCAATCAAGATCCAAAATGAGTGTTTAACATATGCCTCTTAGAATGAGCCCTTAAGTGTGTTTTCTTTTTGAAATTCTTAATTGATAAACTTAATTGATGACCTATGTCCGCTGATAGCCTAAATTAGAACCTCGTACCCTCCCTGCCCTCTCCCTAGAGCTCACTGCATCCCAGAAGGAGTTTCATTTCTCCACTCTCTAATGTACTGACCTCTTCTTGTCCTACCACTTTAGCCAAAGCCAGTGGAAATTAACTCATTCAAAACCAAATTCTAACATATTTTGAAGATACGATTTTGCTTCTGAGGTTTGTTTTGGACTCTAAATTTCAAATATCCAAAGCCCAGATAATGTGAGAATCTGTGTACATACGATTCAGGTTTGCCCTGACATGATTACATATGGAAGTAGCGGGTTTTAGGGTAAGTGCCTAAATCAATAAAATAATATTCTTTTTATTTAATTTATCTTCTGTTACCCCTCCCCTCTTTTTTCATCTTTATAGGGAATTTTTGGGAACAGCTTCAGGCTAGATAGCAATATTTTGCAAATTTTCGTTATTGCAACATTAGTAGGTAGCAGGTTAGTTGCTTATGTATTAAAGTGATACAAGTCTTCATAAATTTAGAATGGATATCAAAATAAATTTGGATTATTCTTATGGCTATATCTCTTCATATTTCATATATAAACTTCATTTGACACAATGTAAATTTACTTTTTTAAAAAGAAAAATATTTTAAACCCACAAAATATTTTGAGGTAATTACATGCTGTCATTGTATTTTGCTAGATTTCAAGAAGAAAAGTAATAATGTAAGAAACATTTATTTTCACACTGACTCAATGTTTTGCTTTCATTGCGGTGTAGGGCTAATGCAATTTTCAAGAATTTTAAATATTTATTTTGTGTGATTTCCTAACACCGAATTGTATCCTCTTTGAATTTTGGTACTTTATAATTGGAAGCAATTTTGCAGCAAATTAAACTGGTTAGATTTTATAGTTCTTCTTTAGAACATCTTCTTTCCAATCCCATCTTTTCTTTCATCAAATAGAAATTACCCACAGTCCACACACTATATTACTGGATATTTTCTTTTTATGAAACCATCTAGTTACAGAGAAAAAATAATAATTTTTCTCCTAAATGTTCTATTATAGACTTTTCCTTTCATAAAGCATCTATGTTCCCTATTACTGTGATTAAAATCAGTTTCATGTAGTGCCAACAAGAGGATCATTTCTCTCCCTCAAAGAACTATTGTAAACACATAATCTCTTTTATTTATATTACTCCTACTGTATAAGGCCTCTTTTATGATATCTCTGATTCTAGGGTCATGTTGTCATGTCCCGGGTCTTTATAGGTGCATAAGTTCTTTCATCTTGCTCCAATATTTACTTTAGAAATAGATGTGATTTGATTTTGACTTGTGTTGTCCACACTACAGACAGCAGCAAATGACTTATCAGGATCCAAACACCCTCCCTGCCATCTGTGGGGAGCTGGCACATCCAAATTAGCAACAGATCAGATTATAAGGTCTTCTCTGACCACATGGACTCAAAATAAAATCTGAGTCCCTTCATAGCCTTCATCACATTAGGAAAGTTTCAGAATGTACTGCCTTCTAGCCCTACTCCCTATAACTAGCATTTAAGCAATATGTTTTCAACACATTTTTAAAATATACTTTATTAAACTTCCCATCTTGGGCAGAATGCTAGAAATAGTCCCCTTCGGGGCACCAAGTTTGCCAGCTTACCAGTAGGAAGACTCCTCAGGAAATACCATCTCCCACTATACCCTGCAATCAAATCTACCCTTTAGAGGTTAATGTTTATATATCAGAGGTTTGTCTTCTAACTTGACAGAGCCAAGTTTGTGTTATTATGTTTAACCCTTAAGAGGACAAGCATACTCAAATAGAAGTGGACTCTCCTCCTCCACTAGTTAGGATTTCTGAAGGGTTAAGTGAAGATGTTAGAACCAGAGTTCAAATCCAGGTTTTACCAGATATTAACTATCATTTAAATTCCCTGAGCCTCAGTTTCCTCATCTTTAAAATAAGACTACTATATTACTTATGACATGGTATTGTTATAAGAAGTAAGTATAAGATAAGACAAGGTTTGGTAAAAAAAATGCAATCAATAATTATTTGCAGTTATTATCTTTTTAACATTAATATTCTGAGTTATTCATCCTCTTTCTCTCTTTCTGTGGGAACCAAGTTGACTAAAAATAGAGCTGTTTGCAAAAATGGTGGTTGACATGTATGTTGATAAAGGTCCAACCTAGACATATCTTTAACATATTATTTTATTTTTATTTACATAATAGAAGTAAAACGTAGTCAATATCCGATATTGACGGTATTTTCGTATAGCACTCAAACATACCTATTGAGTTCATTACATGTTAAATTATTAATTAACTAGATCTTAATCATTTCATATCATGCAGATATTTTTGCTAGAATATTATTTTGTTTTTGAAATATGTCTTTGTGATATTTGGAGACATTGGTTGGGATTCTTTCAGGGCTAAAATGTGGTTTCTACCCCCTCAGCCCCCCCAAATAAAAGAATGGAATCCTAGCTTTTGCTACCTGAATATTCACTATCCTAAACAACTTTAGAAATAGATTAAAATATTAATGATTGCATTTTCTACTTCATTTAGTCTACTTTAAACTATTATACTCTCTGTTGACTCTCTTTCACCTTCAGGTTCCCAGGGAATAAAGTACTGCTTTTCACTTGTTCACTAAAAGTAACTGTTCAGCAATGTTCTTTCCTTAGTTTGTTTCTTTCTACTGGGCCTCCACTACTCATAATTTTAACCAATGCTTCCAAGCTAGCCGCCCCTTAAAACTAGTTCTAGACTAGTTCTAACATTGTCATCTCAGTTTGTCAAACACACTTCCGTATTATTTCCAGTATGTCATAAGCATCTTAAATTTAAAATAACCAAACAAATCTCATTTCGTCCCATACTCCAGCCCTTATTTTTGCTGTTCCTATTTGTATTCATGGCGTTATCATTTTCCCAGTCAGGTTTGAAAGCTCAGTCATCACAAATACCTTATTTCCCATCATTTCTCACAAATAATCTATCTCCACATCCTACCTTTTAAGATATACTAGCAGCTATTTCCATTACCTTAGATCAAACCTTGATTACTCTGTCTCCACTTACTACAATAATATCCTAACTGGTCTAATCACAACTGAAGATTGGTCAGACTTTAGAGGTTAAAAGTGAAGGGGGGGTTTTATGTATAAAAGGCATACATTTCTTTGAAAACCTAGTGATCATTTTGGGAAATATAAACAGTAATAGACAGATTTTTACAGGTAGAAGAGTAATAAAATCTGAAAGGTAGCTGGTAGTGAATCCTTAAATCCTAGACCATTGAAAATGTTAGCAAGCATGCTTTTTCTGTCATGTTTAGATGTTTTCTTTAATATCTATGGTACCTAGCAAAATGCCTTTTTAATGTTTTAAATGTTCAAGAAATCCTTATTTCAGAAAATAATGGGAAATACTGCAAGTATATACTAAATTACTAAAATGCATATAGATTTATATCTTTTAAAAGTATCTAGAACACAGAAGGTACTTTTATTTTGCTTTGATAGTTTAAGTATTCAAACAATAATATAAATTTTAATGTTTTCTTTATTATAGTTGATTGTCATGTATACATATATACTTATGTATTTGCTGAATATATTATAAGCACACTCATATATGTATTGTACTATGTTCAAAGATAAGTTAATAATTAAGTTGAATTTTACTTTGCTTTCAAATTATTTTTGCCCTGCTTTATTTACAGAATGTCTGTCTCTGTATAATATTCAAAGACCCTCCCGAGCTAAAAATAGTAACTTCTGGTAAAGAATTCAGTCTAGGTACATTTATAATGCAGTGATTCAAATACATGTGGCTTTTTAATTTTTTTCAGAAAATATGAGATCATACATCATAGATTAATATTTTGCTCATGCCCTCACCCCACATCTATACACAAAAGTCTCGCGGTTAGTGATATTAATCCATTCCTGTGGTTTTGCAGTCCAGTGGAATATAGTGCAGCGTGCCTCCCAGTTTAAAACAAAAAGGCGTGTGGTGTTTTTTGGCTTTCTGTTCCCTTGGTTTTCTGTAAAGGCCAGAATCCATGGGAGGGATTTTCTTTGTTTTCCTAATTATCAGCAGCTGGGTGAAACAGCATCCAAAATGAGGGGGAAAGTGACACAGAGAACTTTAAGCCATGCAAGTAACAGGTGTTCCCAAGGATCAAGTTCTTAAACAACCTGAAGAGTCAGATGAGATGCACTATGAGGCTGAACTATTCCTTGTGATGGATTAAAAACATCAGAAATTTGCATACAATAGCTGATTTGCTTCGGCTCTCTGTATATTAAATGGATTTAACGATATTTCCGAAGGCAATTGTGGGTAAAGAAAGAGAAAGGTCTTAACATGGAATGTCTACACAGAATAATTTTATTTTGGCTTGGTTTCTTACTCTTCCTCTCTTTGTCTCATCTTCATCCCCCAGTACACACACACACGTGTGCACACGCACACACATGTCTACACATTCACATGCATGCACACATAATCACTGATAACTTTTCTAACTGCTTCAATGACATACAGAGTTATTATTATTATTTTTTTGTAATTTAAGTTATAAATTACATAGATTTCCAAAAATCAAAAGAGCACAAGAGCACATCGCGAAATAGCTCCTTGCGCTGATCCTGTGTTGCAAGATTCAGTAAATTATTTAGAAAATCATCCTGAGTTTACAAATGCTGATATAAATGTTAGCATGATAGATTTAGGCAAAAAGAGGAAGAAACTATTAAGTATCTCCTCATGAAATATTTTTAAACAAATATAAGCATACATCACATTTATAGCAAAATCATGATTCCGGAGAGGTTATCCCAATGTTAAAATTTAAGCAACCTGTATAATCTACCAGAGCTTTTATAAGGTGGGTGAACTAGCCCTTAAGTTTCAATTACCAGCT
This sequence comes from Pteropus alecto, assembly GCF_000325575.1. NCBI lineage: Eukaryota > Metazoa > Chordata > Mammalia > Chiroptera > Pteropodidae > Pteropus > Pteropus alecto. Next base: position 18,230,510 of record NW_006433378.1, on the reverse strand, counting down.
GGATTCTTTCATTAACATGTGAAAATCTGCTATCTCATAGCAACCAAGAGTGTATCAAAGGCTAATTGGTGTTAGAGAAGTAGCGACGATAAGAAGAGATAAAATTACAAGAGCAGACAGTTAAATAGACATTCATTCCTTGACTCACGTTTTTCCACACTTTAGAGAGCAAGGAGGGGCTAGCTCAGAGCCAGAGCTGGCCTCACCCAGCCCTAGTTTTCTGCAAACATCTGGATCTCAGCTCAGATCCAGGAGGGTTTAAGAGAAATTTATTTTTACATTGAATTTGAGATTAAACTTTAAAGGGTGTATATTTCAATAACTAGAAGTTGCCAAAACATTTTGGAATCTGTTCAAATATTACTAAAGGATAAGAAAGAATGATTGACAAAGCATAGTTGAAGATAGTGATTATGGAAAAATAAAATATAATCACTGAGTTAAAGTTGTGCATCACTTCACTTTTATATGAATGGGATTGAAATGAAGAAACCTGGTAGAGACTTGAAAAATTCCTGAAATAACCTTGATTCTCTCTTTTACTTCCTTAACATAAATATAAAAGAAAGAATACAAAACTGCCTGCATTTCTGGGCACAATGAAAAATCTGTATTTGAGACTACTGTTACTCAATGACTAGATCAGAGTTTCATTTGTCATGTCATTTTTAATGTCATCAATTGTGTCTTGGCTACTTAAGTTTTCTGTTTGTATCATGTGTAAGTTCGTTTTCTGTATGAACTTTGTCTTTTTCCATTACTTTTATGGTATAAAGACAAAGGTATAACAAGGTATAAAGACAAAATATAGTTTACTCTTCCCAAAGTACATGCTGTCTTATGGTGGTGATGATGATGGTGATGGCGATGATGATGATGATGATGATGATGATGATGATGATGATTTTACCAATTTTTCTTCTTTAGCTTGTGAATTAGCTTCTTTAGGTTGTGACTGGTGGTAGGCACAATATTATAGTACAGTTTCTGCTAAGATTTTCACATTTACCTTTTAAGTAAAAGCTATTCTTATACAAATGTTAGTGAATGATAAGAATGACTTTCTCAATTACCTGTTCTGTATAATCTGATTAATGTCTTGGTCTGTAAGTGACATCAATAGGTGATACTTATATCAACGAAGTTTTTAATTAGTAGTATTTCCAAGGAAGAAATATCATTTTTATAAAGACTTTTACAAAACTAACTCTGCTTAATAAAAGGAAGCTTTTTTTTTAATGTGAGTTTGGGGAAAATATGTTTCCAAAAAACCTGAGTGTTTACCTCAGTTCACTTAAAACACCTACAAAGAAAACATGAGTTTTCATTTTACCCTAAATGTGAGAAGTGGTGACCCTACTAATGTTCTCTTTGCTATGTGGCATCTTTCTTCAAATTAAAGATTTGAAGAAATTTTCATGTCTTCAAATTATAGATTTTTCTCTATCAAAAATCTCCATCTCCTGGACTATCTCAATTCAAATTCTTTATTCCACCAACATCCTGAGTATAATATATTTAAATTTAAATGCATCTATGAAAACGAAGTATACAATATATAATCTTAGATGCATTCATATATATTTTTAAATACATGTTAACTTCAGCAGTTTATAGGTATAATTGCAGTAGTATGGCTTCTACTATGTGGAAATTGGTAAGGTCAATATCTGACATTTATACTCATGTTAAAATTTGTATTCCCAATATTGCTCTGAGTATTTTTTGCTCTAATTTTCCTGTCCTAGAAGTTTTCTAGTGTCAATGCTCCTGGCTGCATTTTGGCCATTTCTAGCTGCTACTCAAGATTTTACAGTCTTTGCAATTTTTATTTTCTTTCTGGTAGCCATTTCCTTGCATCTCAGTTCTTCTCAGCACAGAAATTTTCTCACTTATTTTAGCTATCTTATCGTATAAGCTCTGGTCTTCAAATGACTTTGTTTTTGTAGTCTTTTGTTCAGTGGTTAGCTAACCAAGCTCGTTACTCCTTCTTGGTTCATGAACTGAATGAGCACTGTGTTTTCTTTACCTCAGCTCTAATGAACTTAATTTGAACTATAGTTTTTAGTTCTTCTCTGCCTGCAACTTCTGCCTTTGCAAAAAAAAAAAAAAGACAACAACGACTTGAAGATTCTGGTTAATCAAAATATTACTGTATTTGAAAAACGATCTAACATAAATGAATCTGGCACCTGGGAAGAAAAAATTGTACGTTCAATACAACTTTTGTAGAATTAAAAAATAAATAAATAAATAAGGGTATAGCACTGTTTTTTTATTCGGTCAACCAAATCAAGGCTGCCTTCCGTTTCTTTCTTTCTTTTTTTTCAAAAGGCTTGAGTTCAATAAAATGTACATGATCCTTTGCCAAGCATTTATTTTTTAAAATTTTTAAGCCCATGGGTATTTCAAGGGAAATTCAACCCACATGTTTCTGATTCATTTACACTTAATTCATTAAAATGTTGTTTTGTAAGAGCTATTTGATGTCCAAGTGCCTTATGAATCTCTTTATATGACTTTTTATGCCTTTTTTCCTCAAAAACAGGAAGTGGTATTTTGCTACGGACTTAGACTCAAAAAGTGTTGAATTTCACATGAATCACATAAAGCATACCACAATGCTTATAACTCTTCTGGGTAATCTTTGCTGTAGAAGAGCACCTAACACAGTAATCTGAAGAGACTATGTGTGGTCAATGAAATTGCAAATTTCTCCAACACAATGCCAAAGTCTCCCAAGAGAGGGAGACTTCCAAAGTCAATCTTTAAAAGGGCACACAAAATGAATTTATTTAACCCAATATTTATATGAATGTGATGATATTTTTTAGGATAGGCAAAGTGTTATAGCAGAGACATCTAACATGTGATAACCTCAGGGTACTGCTGGAGTCAATTTATTTAAATCCAAGTTTTCCTTCTTTTCTTCATTTTATCCAAGAAAAGAAGTTTGTATAAAAAAATAGAAAGGAGGGAGAGGTAGAGAGAGAGAGAGTATAACAGATTAAGCAAACAGAAACAGTGTGTTCGCTGACAATAAGAAACACTCTAGTATAAAACATCACTTAGTCATACTTTCTAAATGGAAGGGGAGACTTTTTTAACTAACGGCATTTAGATAGAGGGTAAGCAGTATTTTCTTTGTGACAAAGAAATGTTGGAACGCATGTGTAATTAGTCTGTACTTCCTTGAATATACTGCCTTTACTAGCACAGCCTTGAAGACTCTCTAGAACTCAAGTTCAAGAGCAGCTCTGCAGTCTCTAAATAAAACCCAGCACCACATCCTCTCCAAAGCTTTCTGATTGGCTTAGTTTCTAATGTAGGCAAATCTCATAAAAGAATCTAAATACCACTGAAAATAATCCACAGTGTTACTTTGGATCTGATCTTTTGCAGCCAAAATCAAAACAATCAGAAACACAAATAAATTTATAGAAAACTCACTTATAATCAAATGGCTGATTTATCCTGGACTGGACTCAATCCTATGTAATATGTGTGAGATCCCTAAAGACTTCCACTGTTCATGTTATCTTATAAACACCTTTCAAGGTAGTTCTTTCAGTTTTAATTTTGAATAGTCTGAAATAGCTATTAGTTGATAACAAAACAAAGTCACTAACCAATTGTGATCAATATTTTGTAATGCACACAACCTTTAAAAACACAAAAAATATGATTCTGATCCTAGACTATTCATGAGAGATTCAGAAAAGTAAAAGGCTGTAATGCTGAGATCCAAGTAGAGTATTAAGGCCACAATTAACATACGAACTGAAAGAAAAACTCATACTCCTCATTGGAAAAAAAAGCTAAAAGCAAGAGCCTTTAAAGGACTCATTAAGCAACATTGATGTCTAAAATGATCATTTAAGTGTAAAATGATGTCTTGCTCAAAAAATACTGGATTTCATTCAGTATGGAATTTTATTAAAAAGACAGGGCTGAATTTTTTCCTTATATATATTGCGTTATTTAGCACTGCTTCGTAACAAACAACCCTAATATTTAGTGGTTAAAACAATATCCCTTTCTCTTTTTCACAGATTGAAAGTTGTCTGGGTGGTTTTGGTGATCTGGGCCAGCCTTGCCCAGTCTCTGCTGGGTTTGTTCATGCATCTGAGGTCGGCTGGCAGACTGGCTATGGGTTGGCTGGTCTGGAAGGATTTCTGCCAGCATGACCAGGATTGCCTCCTTATTTTCTCTTTGCACCCAGCAAGCTAGCCTGGGCTTGATTTCATAGCAAGAGCAGAAGTCCAAGCAGAGAACAGAATCTCCAGAGTGCTTTTTCAAGGCTCTGCTTGAGTCACATTTACTAACATCCTTTTGAAACTCTCATGGCTAAACCTGGTGTCAGAATGGGAGGAGCTACAAAAGTTATAGCAAAAAGGGATGGATTCAGAGATGTTGATAATTTGAGCCACTAATACAATTGATCTGTCATAATTATCTAGAAAAATTCTAAAAGTATTTTTAACAAAGAAATTCTTTCTCTGATGTTTCTGTGCATTAGCATGGTAGGTGATGCACCTAATTATCGCATTTTCCACTTTCATTATTAGCATTTTCTATTTCTTATTTTTTTCAAGTCAGGCGGTGAAATTGTTCAAAGTCATTACAGTAAAATTATGATTCCGCTTTTATTCCTTATGGAAATTTTCTCTGATTCTCTAGATTGAGTCATCTGTCTATATACTCTCTTACCTTTTCTTTCATTTCCCCAAAACTCATGTCTTTATTTGAACATTATTAAGTGGATGTCTTTGTTAGCCTGTAGTTACTCTGTAACAAGGAATGTAGCTTTTATTTTTTATTCCTAATGCCCCACCATTTAGCTAGATTTCTGGCATATACCAAACACTCAATGTAGAGCTAAATCAACTTAGTAAACATGGTGGGAATATGAAGGTATAGAGGCTAAAGAAGGAAAATTACAAAGAACATATAAGAGGAATCAACTGAGTTAGAAAGGAATGAGGTTTGATATAAAACCCCAATATAAGAGGACATAATGACGCAGAGAATGAGTACAGGAAGACAAAATATTAGAAGTGGAATGGATAGTGCCTGAAGTAGAAGAGAAAGTTGTAAAAGAGAAAATAAAAACACAATATATTGGTAGAGGGGAAACAAAAGCAAATAATAAAACTGAAGTTGTGTTTATTTAAATCCAGAACACTTGGCCTACTTATTGGAACTATTAGAATTTCTAAATAAAACAAATGCATGGATTGCAATAACTAGAGCATTTACAACATTCTGCTATATTTTAGTATCCACGACTAGAGGGTTACCTGTGTCAAAGCTTTCAAGTAGCGTCATGAAGCAAGCAACAAACTAATGTTTTACAAAATGCCTAAGTTCAGCATTTGGCTAGAAACCTACTAAATGTGGGGCAGATTGCCCTTAAATGGAAGTAGGAAGTCTTTCTATACCAACCCTGCTTATTGTAACATCAGCATGGTTTCCATTGTCCCCAAACCACAAATGCATTGTATCAATATCAGTCAGCATTCATGTATGTTCTTGTCCTCTTCAGTATCTCATAATGTGTGCCTTTTTTTTTTTTTTTAGGCGAGGCAACCCTTGGTTGACCTCACAGATCGCAAGGACCTTGTCAGCTTACGATCTCTTATTTTTTTATTTTTTACACCTACAGCACCTGATCTTCCTAGATGGTCTCCCATCCAAGTACTAACCAGGCCTGACCCTACTTAGCTTCCAAGATCAGACAGGATCAAGCTTGTTCAGGGTAGCATGGCTGTAGACATAATGTGTGCCTTTTACATAGACTCATGATTCTGATTTCTTCATAGAAAGTAAATCTTGAGAGAAAACGAGTATTACATGATTGGTATGGTGTCACAACTTTTTATAATACCTTAGGAACATTTATTAATCATTAACTGTGGCCAAGTTGCCATTCTAAACTCTTTAAGAAATATGACTACATTTAAAAGAAGACACATTTCTTCAAGAGGATTGCAATTTATTGAAGGTGAGAGGTATGAAAGGAGCTAGAATTCAAGGACAGTATATTAAATTTTACAGAAGGAAGGCAAACATTTCAATAGATGCCAAAAATATTATGGCATTATTTTAACTGGAACCATTAGGGGTGGTTTCATGTAAGAGTTAGCATGTGAATTAGAAAGAATTTTAACAGTAATGAGTGGAAAAGGAAAAAATGTTGAATAAAAGCAGATAAGTAGAGAATCAGGTGAACTAGGATGGCTAGAAAATCAGCTCTACTGGGAAATTATATTGGAAAGTTGAACTGAAGCCGTGCTGTTGAAGGCCGTGAGTGCCAAACCAAGTAATCTGAATCAGTACGTAGCTCACTAGACCATGAGACAATAGCACATACTTCTGAAAATAGGAGAGATATGGTATTTTAGATCTCTGTCTTCAGTAAAATTCAGTCAACACATTGATGTGTTAGATCTCTACTGTGCTAAAATGTAGGAATTCTGAAATCAAAATCTATGAGTGAGTTTCAAAACTTCAAGAACCTCCTGGAATTGTCTAAAAAGCATTTGATGTAAGCATTTTCTGAGGCAAGTTTTAAAGCTTTCATCATTCTCTCTACAGAGCCATGATGATTCAACAGTTTAAGAATCGGTGGTATCCGTTAGGAGATAATTCTTGAATAATTTCATGTTTCCCCTATGGTCAGAACTTTCTCAGCAAAGAGCACTGGCAATAACTGAAGGATAAATTAAAGGATAATTGAATGTCAAAAAACCTTAAAAGTTAAAGAAGATACTTCTAGGGAAATAGAGACTTAGCATTTATTTATATTTTAGGGTGGTAAAGTAGTAGTAGTAGCTTTCTTCTCCTGTCCCAGAGAGAATTTGTTTACATTCCAGATCAAAGACTTTTTAAAAATTCTTTTCTTCCTCCCTCTCTTTCTTTTTCTTCTTTCCTTTCTTTTTCTTTCTTTCTCTCTTTTTCTTTCCCTCTTTTTTCTTTCTTTCTTTCTTCCTTCCTTTCTTTTCTTTCTTTCTTTCTCTCTCTCTTTCTCTTTCTTTCTCTCTTCCTCTCTCTTTCTTTCTCTCTCTGTTTCTTTCTTTCTCACCTTCCTTCCTCTCTTCCTTCCTCCCTTCCTTCCTCTCCCTTTCTCTCTCTCTCTCCCCTCTCCTCTTCTTTCCTTTCCTTTCCTTCTCGGTCTCACACTCACTCTCGCTCCTGATTGGACAACAGTTCCTTGTAAACACAAATTTTTATTATTTTTGTGGTTCCACACACGTGGTACAAACCTCACTGCATAAACAGGTGATATCTGGTTTTTACCACATGTCCTTGTGGCAGCACAGGGAACCAGTACAAGCTGTTCTGTGAGGTGACATTTTTCTTCAATCTGAAAGTCTTGAAATCTGTATAATAAAATATGTATATAAAACTGTAACAGACTAACTTGTTATCTTGAAGGAAAGTAACATTTCAGATTCTTCACATTTTTGTGTTGTACAGAATCTAGCATAAATCAGATACCAGAATAATATTGACTATCAGGAATAATTCAGATTAATACAAAGATGGCTCAATGTTCTAAAATCTATTATTGTAATAATGTTAATAAATTCTGAAACAATTTTATAAAATTTTACATTTCTAGTAAAACAAACAAACCTTTTAGTAAATTAAAAAATAAGACATTTTAACATTATTAATAAAAGCCACTAGTAGAAACCCACTATAAAATTATGCTTAATAGAGACAAAAACAAACATTTTAGTACACTAAAGAGAGAAGACCAACACCAGTGAAAATGCACCACAAACATACATAATAATAAAATGTCAGAATAGTAGAAAACTTTCTATCATAGTGAATAATAAAGCACAAATTCATGCTATCATGATCATCCAATTTTTTGTTATTATTATTCTTTTATTTTAAAGACAATATCTTCTAGAGCTGTTTCAGGTTCACAGCAAAACAGAGCAAAGCACAGAGATTTTCTGTGATGGCCCCTGCTCCCACACATGTACAGCCTCCCCTATTATTTACATGCCCACAAGGGTGGTACATTTGTTACAATTGATTAGTAGTACCCAACATTGGCATGTATACAGCATTGTACATTGACACATCATTATCACCCAAAGTCCATGGTTTAAATTAGGGTTTCTTCTTGGTGTTTTGCATTCAGTGGGTTTGGACAAAGTATAAAGAGCTGTACCCACCATTATAATATACAGAGTATTTTTATGTCTTAAAAATCATCTGTGCTCTCTCTTTTCATCTTTCTCTATCCACTAATCCCTGGCAACTACCATTGATCTTTTTACTACCTTCATACTTTTGTCTTTTTCTGAATGTCATATAGTTGGAATCACACAGTTTGTAGCCTTTTCAGATTGGCTTCTTCCATTTAGTAATATACAATGAAGTTTCTTCTGTATCTTTTCCTGGCTTAATAACTCATGTCTTTTTAGTGTTGAATTTATTCGATTGTTTAGATGTACTACAAATTCATCTATTGAATGACTTCCAAGGTTTAGAACTATAAAAAAGTTGCTATAAAAATTCATGGCAGGTTTTTGTGTGAACATAAGTTTTTAACTCTTCTGAGTAAATTCCAAAGAGAACTATTGCTCTGTTATATGGTAAGAGCATGTTTACTTTACTAAGAAACAGATCAACTGTCTTCCAAAGTGTCTGTACTATTTTACACTACCACCAACAATGAATGAGAGTTTTTGTTGTTTCATATTCTCACCAGTATTTGGTGTCTTTGGTGTTCTGTATTTTGGCTATCGTAATAGGTGAGTGGAGGTATCTCATTGTTGCATTTCTCTAGTGACATGTGACATCGAACATCTTTTCATATGCTTATTTGCCATGTATATATCTTTTTTTGGTGAAGTATATTTTATAGTCTTTGGTCCTTTTTAAAGTGAGTTTGTTTGTTTTCTTTTTGTTGCGCATTAAGAGTGTTTTACATATTTAAAATAACAATCCTTTATCAGAATCATCTTTTGAAAATATTTTCTCCCAGTCTGTGGCTTGTATTTTTATTCTCTTGACAGTGTCTTTTTGCAGAGCAGAGATGTTTAATTTTAATGAAGTTCAGCTAATTCTTTCTTTTGTGGACCATGCCTTTCTTTGGTGTTGTATATAAAAAAGGTCATTGACAAACACAAGCTCACCTAGGATTTCTCCTATGTGATCTTTTATGAATTTTATAGTTTTGCATTTTACATATAGGCTTGTGAAGGAAGCATTTTGAGTTATTTCTTGTAAAGTTTGTAAGGTCTGTGTCCAGATTCTTTTTTTGCATGTTGATATCCAGTTGTTCCAGTAATATTTGTTGAAAAGACTGCCTTTGCTCCATTGCATTGCCTTTGCTCCTCTGTGACAATCAGTTGAATATATTTATGTGGGTCTATTTCTGAAAAGTTTTTTTCTGTTCCACTGATCTGTCTATTCTTTTGCCTAAACCATGCCGTCTTGATGAAATTACATGTATGTTCATCGAAAAATTATTCACTGACAGCAAAATTTGGCAATAAACTAACTAACTTTTAAGAGGGGAATAATATGTGTATATGTTTAAAAAATTAAGAGGGAAATAATTTGTGTATATGTTTTAAAAAAATTTGTGTATATGTTTATACACAATAACATAAATGTATAGGAAAATCCTAGAAGAAATAACTTCTGATAAAGAAAGTTTTATGTAAGAAGGGATAAAGAGAAACATCGTAACTAAATGTTACGGGAAAATTTTTTGTATCCAATGTCATTGATCAGTTTCAAGTCTCTGGCTTCATCCATAGACTTTTGGTCTAGGAGGGGACACCTGCCCCCGATACCGAGTTACATGTACTCATCGTGTCTGCTGGTAACAAAATGGGAGAAAGGTTTTCTAAAGGATCCAGAGAGTCACAGGCAGACATACTCAGATTCATCAAGTCACAGCCTGAGATGGGATATCCCCATTTTGCAGCAAATGTAGAAAAGTAAAGAGTTCAAGTGGGACTTAGCTGTCATTGAAAAAGAAGAGCCAATATGAGTGGATATCTGAAGTTTTATAATGAAAAAATGTAGTCCAATCTAGGAAAACGACAGGGCTATTTTAATAGCTCATGTCAGGCAGCTGTGACCTAAGGCTGTTTCTCTATGTGCCACTAGTCAGTATCCCTCCTTTTTCTCTTAGGGACATGGGTAATAATGGTTTCTTGCTATTCCTAACCTAGGGGACCACATCAACCCTTGTTCATTTCTTTTAGCCTTACCCATACAACTTTTCATTTCCTATAATCTTCTCCCGAATTATATTTTAGTGTATTAAAATGTTCAAGGACCTAAAAAAATAGTATAAAATGATAAAATGCCTTATATTGTTTAATATTATTCATACTGCTTCCAATGCTAAATATCTGAGGTCCTAAATCCTAAACTATTGCTAATTTATTGTTCTTTCAAGGATTCGGCAATTCTTGAAAGCACAATGAAATAATATGTAATATTCTGCATGTACTGGGAATCATTATTTCCAGAAAATTTTTAGCATTAATATAGTTGAGAATTAAAAGTCTATTAAATTGTCATGAGTAATTCTGCATTCATCTTTCAATAGTTGGTTATACATGCAAGGCAAATACAAAAATTGACTTTGGAGTATTAAACTGTTTTTGAAAATTGCATATTAGCTACGATTCAAATTAATCCATATGACATGTTTTCATTTAAGGGAAGAAAATGCTAGGATTGAATAAGAACCAATGATGTGTAAAAGTAGTTTGTATTTAAGTATTACTTACGCTTTCAAACCCCAACATACCAGTCAATTTTACAATAGCTTGTATGGAAAAGCATTCTAACTTTCAAAGAAAATCGGATGTAGAACAATTATTCTTTCTTTAGCATTGTGTTTAATATCTCCTACATAAGCCAATTATTGAGTAAGACATATTTGGGGTGGGGAGAGAAGTCATCGTAGAGCAAATGCCTTAGGAGGGAAAATTATAGATTTTAATTTAAAAATATTGTGCTTACATTTTAATTAACTGTATTTTCCACTTTTATTTAAAATCGTAAGAATATATTAGATATTAGGACAAAGTATTTGCAAATATATAAGGTTTTGCCTTTGAAAAGTATCCAGATTGTATTAGAATCTGAAATCCAGCATAAAGATATTTCTCCATATAAGGTAAATACAGTCCCTTCTTCTGTTACTTCAGTGCTATTCCATACAAGAAACTCAGGCTTTCTAGCACTGGTCTGTTTTGTGGAATTTACTACATTTTCTCACCATTAAATATTGAGTCAGTTTCATTCCTTTTCCCCCACTTCCTCCCCATAATTCAAACTCCAAGGATGTGTTATTGGCCTGTGGAACATTATCCTTCAACATATGCAGCAAATGTACAGGGTTCTGTATACCCTCTTACTTTGATCTTTGTAAGCTAAAAAAAAAATGCAAATGCTGTTATTGGGGATCACTTTGAAAAGATCTTAAATCATGGGTAATTCCATCTCATTGCATGAAGAATGTTATCTACAGAAGTCAAGAAGGTGAGGAGAAGGCATAAAAAATCCCTGGACCCATGTGTGTTAATTACAAGAAGATTGCAGTATCTGAACACCCATATGCATTTATGTCTGTAGATAATGATAATATAGATCACTTTATAGCTTCCAAAATATGTTCCAGAAACATAATCTTATGTAATATCCACACTCCCCTTTTAAAGAACAAAACAGTAGTTGTAACATTTGCCTCCAAACTCACACATGTCCTCACCCTCGCCATGCTAAAATCAATTGTTAGACCATTCATTCAAGATTTGCCATGGGATGACCGAAAACCTATTCTGCTGACATTAGTACATTACCCATTATATAAGACAAAGGATGGAAGAGACAAAGAGAAAGAGTTTATTTTTAGAGAATATCATTGTGACTTACATTTTACTTATCCATCATCATCTGTGGGGAAACAAAAGAGGAGATTCTGAGAATGTTATAGCATACTGAACAAGAATAAAGTGAGTTATGTTTTTTACAATGGCGCAACAAATGAATGGATTTCTCAAGCACTCAATTTAAGAACATGCTTAGCTCGTATTACTGTACAAAGGATCTCAATCGAGATGACCATCAGAAAGGAAATGTAACTCCAACAATGGGGAGAGAGGATCTGAAGTCTCATGGCCCGCTTCAAAAAATAATAACTGGAAAGTCCTAGAAAGGACACCTTCAGTGCCCTTCAGTGGGCTGAAGGATAAGTCTACTTTCAACATTCACCAAGTCCAGAGAGCACCAACCCCATGATGCAATTGCACCGCACACATAAGCCTATGTTCATTATTTCAATACCACTTGACCTGGGCCCTATTGGCAGCCTGGGCAGCAGAGGGGAAGGTAAGGTAGGAAGTCATTGTACTTGCTCCTTCCACTAGAGGCTCTTAGGCGTACAGGTCCAAGTTATGGGATGCAGAAATGTTAAATAGAAACTTGTTTTGCATTTGGGTTTCCAAGCTGGACTAGACTATAGTTACTGGATGGGTGAGACTTTTCTTTATGCCAAATCACAAGTATTATTTACTGACCATATAAGTGTCAGGAGTGGTATGTCCTGCTGGAGATTTTATTTAATAAATATTATTTAGGATAGAGGGAAATGAAATAAAACCGTTTTCTGCTATGTTTTAGTGAATCCAGGATATTTTATGTATCTTTTAGAGACAATACCTTTATATCCAGGTGTTTAGACAAACTCACATGAACCTTCCTGTCATAGTATAAAATACATATGTGTTTTGGCACTTACACTGAAGAGTAGCAATTTCTTTTTTTCCTCATATTTTTATAGCTCTATCAGTTGATCTACGCCGATTATGCCAAATGTAAGTACTAGCTCAGTCCAGGTACGTTACAACCAGATTATTCCACAAACATATCGAGAGATGCACATTTAATAAAATATGGGACTTTTTAATAAAACTCTACTTTCAGTATGTTCCAAATGTAAATATTATTGAAAATGTTAGGGATTTAATTTTTTTTTACATAATATATTCTAAAATTAAAATGTCAATGTGCATACAATAGAAAAATGAAACAGATAAAATATACTGTCAATGAAAAGGCATTTTATCTCTTATCAAGATATGAACATATTTTAATAAAGTGAAAAGTTTATCTAAAAAGAGTCAAAAAGCTCAAATTACTCATTGTATCTCCAGCAGGTGGCAGGTATTGTATATTCACAAACCCGGTCCTAGTTATTTAAAAAAAAGACAGCAGTAGAATTTAACAGAATGAGGCAGCTAAAAAGACAAGCAGTACAGTTTTAATTATTTTAGTATTATTATTTGGTTCAGATTTGAAATTATATTACATATTCCTTTTGAGTCTGTTAGCTCCCTACAAGCAAACACACCTTACCTTTTAGAATTATCAATTAAAAGTATTTTCTGAGAAACTATTTTAGGCCAGGTATTATATTCAGGCTATAACTCTTTCACTATTTGAAATAAGGTTTAACCAGAAAGTTTACATGGCGTTAAAAAGTGACCAAATATTTAAAATGACTCAAACTGAGTATGCTTTGTTTAGTTCAGGTCTGTTAAATATCAAGGGTGGAGATGCCAGCCTTGCATAAGGTCAGCACTTAAATCGGTCAGCTATCTCATACAGATAAATACCAAAGAGGGAAAGATGACGTTTTAAACTAAATGGTCTTGGGAAAGTAAAGGCTGGGCCTTCTGGAAGCAAATCTATAAACACTCACACACACACACACACACAGACACACACACCCCAAGTCTCTTCTTAAGAAATAATTTCTTCAACTACCAATATACACATTTGGAGAAAATAAACACGGAAGAAAATAGGGGAGTGTCAGTTTCAGTGATAGCAAAAAATGCCTATATGACTTGGCGTTTCTTAAATGGAATACCTGGGTTAGCAACAAAGACTGGAAGATTGTGCTGGAAAGAGAGTTTAATTATCACCAACCTTCTCATAGCAAGGGACAAAACAAGCACTGTGGAATTCCAGATCCATCGGCAACCTCTTTTACAGGTCATTCATCGCAAGGCCCTTGAACTTAACAAGCACTGGGCCTCTCTCCCACTTCAAAGACCACAGGAAAACCCACCTCTTCGACAAAAGTCTCCTTTCAGCCTAGGTGGAGTGGTTTTTCTTTTTTTCTTACTTCTTACTCTTCATCTTGGAGGTTAGTTACTTCCAGGGTTCGCTGATACAATAATCTTGAACTACAGAGTCTGAAACCTAAACACTTATGAGTTGACCTTCTTTCCTTTAAAATGAATAGAAAAAGTTAGTGTGATTCAAATTATGTCCTAGGCGTTGATTTTTATGAAAGCCTATAAATCAGAAGGTGTAGTTGTTTAATCTGTTTCATATTTTGGCTTAAAAAAAAAAAGTGCCCTGTAGCAATAGAAATTGAAAAGGCAGTATTTATTAGTAATTGCTGGGTTTCGAGGACTTCTGATCCATCTGCATGACATACATTCTAAGAACCCAAAACACGTGTATTTTAAATAGATTGCCATAAAACATTTATAATCACTTTTCAAATTCTCTTGGAGATGTCTTGGTGTCAGGAATGTAATATTTATTTATTACTACTTATTTTTTCTTGGCCCATTTCTCTTTGTGTCTTTTCAAGAAACATTTGACTTGCACACGTTTCCCTTTTTATTTATATATAATAAAAATGATTCATAACTCACCACATGACAGGCATGTGCTAATCTTCACCACATGAAATAGATACTAAGATTTACTCTGTTGTAGAGATGAGAAAACTAAAATATACAGTAGTTAGGTGGCCTACCCAAAGTCCTACCACAGGAAAGCAGTAAAACAGGACTCTCCATCAGCTGCTAGTGTTTTTTCTCTTAACAAATGTTTTATGCTACCCACCTTCCAATAAACTCCTCCTCTATGACCCCTTTTCTAATTCTTGGACTCCAAGTCCTTTGCTGCATCCCTTAGGCGTTGATTGTGTCATTTATTAAAAATGGATCATGTCTCATTTTCCACTGTCAGTTAAGTGGACTAAGAACTTCTACTCGGCAAATCCCAAATCTTGTGTCATCAAGGATCTAACTCTAATGTCATTTTTATGACTCAAAGCTTAATAGTTTCTTGGTTTTATAGCCTTTTCAGAAGCATCAAAACTGGTATATATAAAGAAAAATTTTAAATGTAGTTTTGAATACCAGAGTCATGGTTTTAATACCAATGCTTTACATTTAATATTTGTGTACATACATTATTTATTGTCACACAGAGTATGAGGAAAAAACTTAAATGATTTTTTCATTTTTAACCTGATGACGGTTATTCAAGTCATTTCTATCAAATGTAGGCACTGATTACAGTCAAAAAAGAAGGTTTCATAAGGACAGATTGCTGAAAACAAAGTCAAATTCTTTTTCCTTGATGTGCAGAATGAGAAACAGAAATAATTAAGAAAGGCTTATTTATAACTTTAGAGATGAAAGATCTCTGTATCAACCTTCCTTTTATGTTAGGGATAAGGACTCTAGACTAAAACAGATTATTTTCTTCTGGCACTGGTTAATCATAATTTCCTCAAAATTTCCAAACTCAACCACTAGATGTCATGCAGAGACCACGAAGTAAAATATCTTGACATTTTTTTCCACAGCAATAAACCTAATTTTATAAACGTCAATATTTAAGGTGGTTTGGGAAATTTTTAAGCACCATACATTAAAAACGCAGGTCGATACAATTTATTTCCCCTGATGCATGAACATACTTTTATGTCAAAAACATACAGAATGAAAAGTGCTATCTCATTCACTGCAATGTTTTATTTCTGGAACCTGAAAAATTAATGCAAGTAGGTTTAAGAGAAAGATTCGATAGCTTACTTCTATCAGTAATCATGTGATTTACCCTGGTAAGGATGCCTTAGAATTCAATCATTGGAAAGAAAAGTCATATATCAGAAAGAAAATCAGAGGATTTGGAGTCAGGAAGTTTTGGATTAAATACTGGTTTAGCTATGTGCTAATTGAGTAAATCTGGTATAATACTCAACATCTGTGAGTATCTGTTTTCTGGTCTGAAAATAATAGCTATGAAGCAGCTATTGTGAAGATTCAATAAAATACCGTATACCTAACATTTGGAAGAATTCTTGACATATTATACATTCCCAATAAATCTAACCAATCATTTTAATTTGGTATTATCTCCAAAATTAAAATATAATGCAAAAATATTATAATAGAATTATTAAACCAATATAAGGGACTTATAATTTAAGAAAAGGAGAGTCGAGGATGGTTCACCTTTGAGGCCAGTAGCGAATTCAGTCTCAGAGGATGCGTAGGAAGGAGTTCCTTGGGAAGCAGAAGAAGGAGCTTCTAGACCATGGGAATGGTATAAGCTTTGCTTGAAAAGAAAAAGCAAGTATACTTCTTTTGATAAATAGCAAGAGGTTTGTTACGCCTGAAATAGGACTTAGTGGTAGGTGAGTTGTGTATGCATAATCATGACAATATGATTTTTTCAACAGGGTGAAAATTATAAAGATTCATCTAAAACATTTTGAGGATTTTGGAATATTTTTTACGGGGGGAAGATGTAATAGTGTATTTTTGAAGGATTTAAAATTAGATGAGTCACAGAATTAGATGCATGCCTAATAAAGATATTCCAGTTTTCAGTGTATAAGCTGTATTAAGGAGTCTAAAGTTAATTGGTTACAACAATGGGTTAGGGCTTAACATAAGGCAGTGTCAATGTGATGAAGAGATGGAGTGAATTCGAAAGGATCACACAGATCAAAGGTTATAGAAAACACAGAGGATTTGATACAGAATTCCTTGTTTTTGTTTTTTTTCTTGGGGAGTAAGTGAAAAATATTAACAGATGGTAAAGAAAAGGAGACTCTGCCAGTTTAAGGATGAACCCTAATCCATTAGATTATTGTCCATATATATCTGGATCTTAGAGATAATTTATAAATTTGGGGGTTAACTGATATTGAGAGCTGAAGCCACTGGAAGATCAGATTGCTTAAAAAGACTGTACTAGATTGAAAGTAGCATCTGGCTCTAGGCATAGGACCATTTCAGAAATTAGTCAGTTGAGAAAAGACAATTTGAAAAGAATACTGGGTGTATAAGCAAAAAAGACAATTTCAAGATCATTCCTTGATTGTTTAGAATTGAATAAGCCTACATTAGTGGGAAGGGAGAGTAAGAAGATAGGAAAAAGGAGAAATTGACTAATAAAATTTCTCAAGGAGGTGAAAGGAGATTGTATCCAGACTCAGACAGGGCTAGTTGGCAAGATAAAGGATTCCTCCCAACACATAATTCAAAATATAAACTACAATAAACCAAAATAAGTATAAGGAAGTCCAACAAAGTTTGCAGAAGAAAAAATTAAATATTCCACCCACCACCCCACAAAAACAGTTTTGAATCAAGAGAAAACATAAAATAGAAATCATGGCCTTTGTTACAAAGAACAATACCAGACTTAAAAACTTCTTCATAGTACATTATATATTATAAATATATAATACTCATATATATACTCATATATATATAACATATATAAAATACGATATATATCTAACATTTTTGAAAAATAAAATCATAAAGAATTTCTTTTTATACATTTTTTTGCTTACATCAATAAATCCTGAGTGAAGTTATAAGAGTGGGGCCATTTTTTTCAAACATCACAACACTTTATGTAATCTTATTTGAAAAAAATAAAGTTTTTTATGAAGAAATTTAAAATAATTTTGATTTTTCTATATTTAAAAGTAATATTGATAGCATTGCTCTAGAAAACTAAATGTTAAAGATAACATTAAAATAAAATATTCTTATAATTAAATAGTGCACTAAAATATATACATTTAAATGCTTCATATTTTAAAGCCTTTGATATGTAGAATTTGTAATTTGTGATATGTCATGTAGCATAGGATGAGAAAATTTTAGATATAAAATAAGAAACTAAAGAAAATTAATAGTTCAGCAATAAAGGGAGATTTTGAGGTATGCAAGTTACTTTTTAAGTGTTCAGACTTTCTTAGTTTTCAAGACATTTTCCAAATCATAAACATTCGACATTTTATAACTCACTGAAGTAACTTAAGTATTTGATAGGATTATTTACAATGATTATATTAACCACACATAAATTAAGAATCTTTTACTCCTCAAAAGATATATGTTTGCATCTTAGATTTTTATTAATAAGGATTTTTGTAACCACTTCTTAAAATGTAAGAGTAAAGGAAAGCAGAGAAAACTAATTTTATTTCTACTCAGAGCTTGATTTTAAATATGCACACCCCAACTACGTAATCCTGTACACAAAGATCTCATTGTTTATTTTCATAGTTGCTGCTTTATTTAAAATTTTGTCTCTAAAGTTTATATTTGGCAAGACCAATAATGAAAATAAGTTGGTTTATATTTTTCGTATTCCAAGGTATGCATGTGTATGCGTGTGTGTATGTTTTAATTTCTTGTGGCTTATCCAGATGAAGGTATTGGTCTTAGAGACATGGCAACCTATGTAAGAGTGTTTATATACAGTGGGGTGGAGATCAACTGTGTCCAAATTCTAATTAGATCACTTTCACCTTGGTAGTGTTGAAATTGTATAATTCTTCAATTCCTCTACTCACCCCTTTTCTCCAATCTTGCTCAGAAAAGCCTTTAAGTTCAACTTAGGTGTATTTATTAATAAAATCATTTAATTTTAGGTTTTTGAAACTCATTGGAAGCAGAATCCATGTCTTTATAAATTTTCACAATAAAACATTTGCTTTTATAAGCTTTGTCTAGATGGTGAACATTTGGTAACTATGGCAACAAAAATGTTTCAAAAGAAATATAAACTTATTTTTCTTTGAAGAAATTTGATATTTTCCTTGACTGGTACTTCAACGTTAGAGCTAAAAGAAGTAGGTTTTTTTTTATGTTCACTATTTCAGTTTTTCTTTTTTCCTTAATTGTTCGCCAGTCACATCTCTCTCTCTCTCTCTCTCTCTCTCTCTCTCTCTCTCTCTCTCACACACACACTCACAGATTTAATTTGAAGCTGCAGAAATAAAATTGCTGTTGAAATTTGCCAGCATCTAGTTCACATGAGGGTAAGCAACCACAGTACTTTCCCATTTACCTAAAATTTAAGAAATGAAAATGTTTAAAAACTAAATTTCCCTTTTATTTTCTTATTTTTTTTCTGAAAGATACATGATAAGTGAATATTTGTATTGCTGATTTATTGCAAAAGGTCGCTTCTGGTATAGGTCATTACATAATGATTCAGCCTAACTTCTAAGTCAATAGCTTTGAAAAAAATAATTTTTTACTACAAATATTCTGTGATACTAAATGGCTCTGCATTATCCTATAAATCAGACTTATTTTTATTTGGTATAATTTTAGGGTTGAATTTGCATCATTCACACATAAAGTCTTTGAAAATGATAATACTAAGTATGATATGCTTCAAGCTATCATCTTATAAGAGATCTTACTGTAAGCTCAGGGAGGAGGTTGACGTCACCCAGTTTCATGACTGCAAGGGGATGCCACTTGTAATAAAATAAGACAACAGAACAATACTTAATTTAATAAAAAGGAGCCAAAGACAGAACAGAGTATTCCATCATTATGAAATAAGGCATCAAACTTTACTGGTTGTGTGAATGACACAGAGTTGGTGAACAAATCTACATATAGTGAACAAATCTGGTAGCAGTGAATATAGAGGCAAGATGAGGAAACCAGAATGTCATTTCATGGAATTCCTAGGACTTTTTTTAAAGGTTTGACTCTTGAACATCTCATGGAATGTGTGAAACACCGAATTTATTAGAATAGTTAGTTAACACAAAATATTCATTTTCTACACATTGCAGATAAACTAAACTAAGTTTTAATGTATATAAGCGTAAATAATTGAACAATGCATACATAGACAAACCACTCTCTAAATACTGCTTTTGTTTGCAAGGAAATAAAGACAGAATTTTATCTTTTTGTCTCTTCTCTGATTAAATTAAAGCTGATGAAACTTAGTGTAATTTGCCATCATGTTTCTATGTTTATCTTTTCTTCCAAGTTTTCTTTATAAGATAGCTTTCTTTTCTGTTTTCAGAATTCTTGTCTCTCTTTATGTCGGAATAGGGAATTAGGATGTAGATCTCTTTAAAATTAGAAGGACATTTTTTTGCCTGGCATACTGACCTGTGTAATTTTCCTTCTCTTCGAAGAATTGAAAAAAAAAAAAGTTTCTTGCAAAGCAATTCTGCTGGGGATGCTTTCTGTTTTTATTTGTCTGAAAAAAATCATATTTTCCTTTACTTTTGAAGAATACTTTCATAAAATATAAAATTTTAAGTTTTTTTTTTTATTTCAGTACTTTAAATATTTCACTTCATGCTTTCCTTGCTTACATGGTCTCTGATGAGAAGTCTGCTGTAATTCTTATTCTTGCT
This sequence comes from Pteropus alecto, assembly GCF_000325575.1. Lineage (NCBI taxonomy): Eukaryota > Metazoa > Chordata > Mammalia > Chiroptera > Pteropodidae > Pteropus > Pteropus alecto. The sequence goes on along the minus strand of NW_006433378.1, from coordinate 18,210,001 downwards.
CCTCTATCGATAAGATTTTTTTTCTTCTTTTCCATCTAAGATTTTCTTTTTCTATTTGTTTTTCTGATGTTTGTACATGATAATTTCATATGTATATATTTTAGTATTTATCCTGTTTCATGTTCATTGTGCTTCTTGGAGCTGTGATGTGGTGTCTCTAATAAAAATATTTTTGGCTATTATTGCTTCACATATTTATTCTGCTCCATTTTTTCTTCTTTCTCTCGTATTCCAATAATGTGTATGATATATTTTTCAAATTGTATGGTAGTTCTGATATTTTCTTATTTATTTCTTTTCTTCTGTTTGAATTTTAATTTTTAAAGTTTCTAACTTACTGATATTTCTTCAAACTTACTGATATTTCTTCCATATCTAGTCTACTCTCGAGATCACCACATTCTTCATTTTTATTACACAGTTTTGATTTTTTCTTATGGCTTCCATTATTCTACTTACATTATACATTTTTTCATTGTTTATTTTTTCCATAAAGCCTTAACTTGTGAATCATAGTTATTTTAAATTTCCTGTATAATAATTCCAAAATCTGTATAGCATATGATTCTGGTTTCATATGCTTGTTTTCTTTCCTCAGACTGGTTTTTTTCTTACCTTTAGAATTTTTTGCAATTTTTTTTTGCAAAAAAAAATTTTTTTTGCAGGATGATATATTGATAATAAAAGCTGACGTAAAAGTCATTTAGTGTGAAGTATAATAATCTGGCTAGAATTTAGTCTTTATTTAATGTTTGCTGTAGCTATAAATGCCAGAGGCTCCAAGTCCACTGGTGACTTTATTTTGTCTCATATGTTGCCTTAGGGCTCCACTAAGAAACCTTTCTAAGACAGAGTCTGTGTCCTTCAGCTCTTTCACTTGTAAGTTTTTGTTATTATACTGGAGCTTTGTTTTTGTGGATGTAAGGTGTAGGAGAGGGGAAGCTTTCTACAATCTTACAATACTTTCCATAATCTTATGATACATCTTATGGGCTGAGGCTGTGCCCTGAACTGTGACCTTGACTAGTGTTTTCTAGTTGTTCATCCCTCTTAGGTGAGAGGATGGGTAAAGCAGGTGGAAGTAGAGAAATGTAATTGTAAGTCTCTGGGTAAAGTCTTTCTCCCTGAAGAGTAGAGCTTTGTTATGGCAAATGCTCTGGGTGTTTTCAAAACGTTTACTTTTCCCTCCCTCTGACAAGAGTTACCAAGGAATCTTTCTTGGCTCTTCCACGTGAGAACATGGTAGGATTCCTGGAGGTAAAACCCATGAAAGTCTTGCTAATTTCCCTACCACTGTGGCTCTCAGGAGTGTCTCATTTATCCTGTACCTCAACTTCAACAATTCATCAAAACCGTCACTTAGATGTTCTTACCAGTTTATGGCTCCAGCGACTTTTGCTCCAAGTAAGCAAATCTCTGCTGTTGAGTTTCTGTATTTGCCTCTGTCCTCAAATATCAGTGTGGCAATCTGTTCTGTGTCCTCAGTTCTCTGATAGGTCCAACAAAAGTTTTTATTTTGGGTTTCTTTAGCTTTTTTTTTTATTGTTGAATTATGGGAGTGAACAAAAATTCAATATTTCAGAATATAGACTAACTTGATATTGATAGATTATACATAAACAATTAAAGGCTGTGATGACTTAGGTAATTTGAAAATAAACTTTATGGGAAACTTTTTGTTGTTTATGTTTTTCTTTAGTACACAATAATTCTTTGGTGGACTTTTGATCTAGCTTCATTTTTCAAGCAGTTCTATGCTGTGAGATTTTTTTTAAAAAAATGTATTTTAAAGTACATATTTTGATAAGTATTCCTAAGGGGATTGGCAAGAGAAACCTTAAATTAATAGAAAAAAAATCTCTTAGAAGAGAAGATAATAATTAAAATAATTTGTAGATGGATTGTTATAACATTGATAACCAGGTATTCAAGAATTTTTCTTTACTCTGACAATGGACCAGAGATCAAATTCTCAACCCAAGACACTAATACATCCAGTTGATATTTTTCTCTTATATTACAGATTTTTAGGTTATAGAAATGTGGTTAGAATACCTACTATCAAGCCTTGGATGAATTCTTAAGGAGAATTCATCAGATCTCAGATAAGTTTGAATGAATATCAATAAAAATGTGCCCACTCTACGTCAGAAAAAGTAAATGCCTTAAGAAAGACCATATTAAACACGGAGTAAACATGGAAAGTATGTAAAAATACTAGAACAAAAATAAAGACAGACATAAATCACAGAAAGGACAGAAGAATTAAATCTAGAAGAAAATATAACTAAAAGAGAAAAACAGAAAAAAGTCTCCTGACAATGTTTCACGCTTTAGAAAATCTTAAAGAGAGTGAGATTTTAATGAAAGAAGATTTTAAATATGAAAGGATTAAAATTGTAAATGAGATGAAAGAAGAGAGTGTAGAATTAAGTGAATAGAGGACCAAAGTAACTTCATTACAGAGCTAATTAAATAAAAGAAAACAGATTAGACAGTTTGGAATATAAAATTAGAAATTAAAGAAAGCATGAACTAGATTCAATGAAAGAAAGGGGAAAAAACCAAAGTAATTAGAAAGACATTAAAGTCCATAGTATATAAAAAATATTGATCCACAATAAAAATAAATGGTGTAGTGGAAGTGAAAATTTAACAAATGAAATTTAAAAAATAATTATATAATAGTAGAAAATATTTCTAAAATTGAAAATAATTCTCATAGATCAAAAGGACACTGTTTTCAAGAAAGTCATTAGAAGACCGACTTCATGACATTCTGGTAAAGTGATTGAATTTCAAGGATAAAGAAAGAATTCATTAGGTATCCAAGAACTTACAAAAGGAATAAATTTGGTTGGGCTCAAATACCTTCATGGAAAAATGGAGTGCCAGAAGATAATAGAACAATATTTACAAAATTCTAAGGGAAAAGTATGTCTCAAGAATATTATAACCAAGCATGTTATTATCCAAGTACAAAATGGCAATACTGGCATAGTTGATCATGTAAAAACTGAGAGAATATTATCCCTCATCCCATCTTAGAATGAAACTATGTAAGAAATGAATAAGGAAACCATTTTAAAACAACTGAATGGCGAAGACTGAATCCATGTATACGTGAGATAGAGAGTAAATAATTGTGAGAAATATTTTCTATAAGGTAAGTCAATCAATTCATTAATAAAAAAGTAATACATTTAAAAAATAGTTTTAACTTTTAGATTAATATGCCATAATACAGTTTTTAAGTTTTCTTAATGCATAGTTTGGAATATGGTTAAATTTTAAAATTCTGTTATGGATTTAAATTTTGTGTTAAAAATTCTTTATAATCAATCTGAAGGAAGACAAACTTAGTGATATAAACATTTCCTAATTTTGTGAAGTATAGGATGATAATGGAATTTACTGGAGCACCTTGGTTTTTAGGAAACATCTGCTTGTATATACCAACTCTGGTATAAAGATTCTAAGGTTGATAGATGATTTAGAAAACAACATAAAGAAAGCTCTTAAAAATACTTAATGTGGTATGGTGAGCATCCCACCCACAGGGCTAGGCATTAATACAGTGGATGTTTATTCGGAGCCCAAAGATGCAAGGTCCTATGCTAAGCATTTTGACTCTTTCTGTCCTGACATTCACATTGGACTATAAGACTTTTACATAAATGGTTTCACACAAAGGTGTCTCGTTCAGCTCCTTAAAGTTAGCACAGGTATCATGGACTGTGAAATTCCTGTGAAGTCTGAAATACCTTTCTGGTGTAACGGTTTGGCTAAACATGGCAGAAAAGTTGAAACTTGAGTGGATTCAGATGCATTGCTAGTTTCGAAGAGGCAGAGGGGAAGGTGGAAGCATTGTAAATCTGGAAAACAGTAAAGGCACAGTGAAAGAAAAACTAAGTTTATTAAAGTGCTAACATGAGTTTACAAAAGAAGTAGTAGAATAAAATAGTAGACAGCTAGGCGGAATTAGGTCCAATTGTCAAGAGTCTTGAGTGCTTGTCAAATACTTCAGGATTTTTTTAGTACCGACAGTATAGTCACTGCAGATTTTAAGTGTGTGTATAGGATCAAAGGAAGAAAAAGTTTTTGTGAGGTTAATCGACCCTCAATGGAGGAGATTGATAAATAAATGCTTTTTAAAATTAATTCATAGTCTGGATATAACTGTTTCCATGAAGAGACTGAAAGAAACAGAGACTTGCCTTTTTATTCTCTTTTCGAAGCATGTAAATGTTTAAATTTTATTGTCAATTTATTGAATTATTTTTTCTTTTCTGATTTTCCTCATTTCTTTAATAATTCAAAAGTTACTTTCCATCTCTAGATTAGTTGAGTATTCACATACTTTTTCTATGTTTCTGATGATTTCTAATCATGCTTAATTCTCTAGTCCATCAGGTATTATTTTATTAAATGGTTTTAAATGAGAATATATTTTATAGCTATTGTAACATACTTAATTGATATTCCCACTTTTCCACTTATACGTGTGATCTATCCTTATTATTTGTTATGAATTTTTACATGGGAAGATCTGTTTCCAAGACATATCTTTCTTTCCATCTGTCTCATTGATCCTTCCATGTTGTGTTTTCTCTCTACCTCTTCATCATTCTGTAAACTATAATTACTGGTTTAGTTGCCTTTATGCTTAAATACCTTTCTACTCATGACTGCAGTTGGGACCAGTAGCATCATTATCTCCTGGGATCTTATTAGAAAATTGGCTTTTAGATTTTAGTCTGACCAATTGAATTAAAATCTGCATTTTAAAAAAGGTCCCTCAATAATCTGAGTAAGCATTAAAATTTAAAAAGTGCTGCTTTAATAAACTACAATTCTTTGAGAGCAAATATTATTTATCTTGTTCATCCTTGTATCTTTATCTCCTTGGGCAGTGCCTGGCATATAGTATTTTCTCAACACGTATTTAAATGAATAAATGAATTAGATATTTTAATAAGATAAATAAAAATATATTTGTACATTACTTACAAACATAAACATGTCCATTTTAATGAAGTAAATACAATTTTGATGTGTCATGTGTGTTTATGAATGCTTGTAGTGCTGGTGATGAAAGGAGGTGTGGAGTGTGACTTATCCTCATTTTTTGAAATTTTGTATATCTTAATCCCTGGGCACTTATTTTTACCACAGCACCCAATTCAATCTGAACAAATAAGAATTGAGAATAAAATTTTTATTTTTCCCAAGGCATGAAAGACTATGGAAACCTGACTTCATGAAATTGCACGTGAACCTCCCATCTCTCTGATGAGGCATCTGTTCTTTGCATTCCCATAGTCATTGTCCTTATTTCTTTGGTCTCACTCACAGTGTCTATTTATCTATCTGGCTGTACACTATAATGTTGTGTCCTCATGGGCAGGGACACTTTACAGTGATTTTTGAAACTTCAGGCCGAGAATGTACATTTACTGATTTATTTCATTCTTACTAAAAAAGAGAAACTGTTTTATAAAGATCATAGGGCACTTATTAATATTTTTATTTTCCCAATTTGGTCATTGTTATGCTATTATCAAAATACAGTTTTATTACTCAATTTGTCAGTACACGTAAGACATCAACTCTCACATTTATTTTATTGTTATGATTTTTGCAATAGGCATAAAGATAAAGAATATAAAAAGTATGTTTACAGGATTAAACAATGACAAAGACTTTACACTTATTTTATCACTTGATCCCCCAAACAACTCTTTAAGGTAAAATATCATCATGATTATCCCAAGTATATGTAAAAGTGGAGATAGGAGTGGCTAAGTAATTAATAAGTTGTGGAACTGAGACTGAATTTCTAGTTTCAGACTGCAAATTTCAAAATATTTCTATTGCATAATGAGATAAACCATACAGTTCTTAAACTAGAAGGTTTAAATTATTCCTTCATAGAAGGAATTCTGGAAACAACATCAAACAGAAAAAAAACCTTTTTTTTAAAGAAATTTTATTATGTGTTACAAAACTATGATAATAAATATATTTTAAGATAAATTATCAACTTATTAATAAATCATTTTCTGTTGATCTATTAATTTTCTTATACGAGCTCATATATCATCATAAGGCAAAAATAATGTACAAAAGATTTAATTTTAACTTTACTCAAAGAATTAGTGAAAATATTAACTGTCCTCATATTTAGACACTTGCAAAATTCCAGACAATTTCTATCTGTTAGATTAGTAGATTTAGGGTAGGTCTTGGGTGGGACTCATGTATTTCATAGTTTCAAAGATGCCATTATTTATAAAACTGTTAATTTAAAATATTAAGTTTAGTGGGAACACCAATTCCTTGAATATATGCTGAAATTTTAAAGTGACTTCCATTCTCAGAGCAATCTTACAAAAGAGGAAATCTAGTTTATTCTGCTACCAGCATGAAAGTGACCAAGCCAATCAGGGATACATTTGCTCTTTATGAAGAATCTGCTGCCCATTTATCCATTTTAGTGCATCGTTTAGAGAGCACTGCCAGTGCTCAATAAAGGGAACTGAAATCACCATCATGGCAACACAAATTGACTCCTTATGCGGGGAAAAAAAATCCCCCAACTGCTGATAGACAATTTAATATCTCAGATTCTATGTTATTTCCCTGGAACTAAAAGTAGATTAAATCACGTCCTGGTTAATTGTTCAATATGACTAAGGGCTTTAATGTATCAATTTGTCATTGAGTAGATAAATTACTCAGAAGCAATCAACATAAATGGCCCTTTTGTCATAATCACTGCCTAAAATGAGAGGTTTTTCAAGTTCAAATAATTAAATGCACAACTAAAAGTGGAAATTAATTCCATCAGAGAACACAAAGTACACAGGGTGGTTCCATGGTTGGTTGGACAGCTGGGTGATATGACCCATGTGTGCCATATTTTCCATCTCTGCGCTTGGCTGTACTTAACATGTCATCCCTATGCAAGTCCATATTGCCATGATAGCTGCAGAAAGTCCAGGCATCGAGGGAGACATGATCATAACCACGTCCTCCAAAAGGACAAGAGAGAATTTTCTCCTGAGTTTTCTTTTATTAAAGAAGAAAATCTTTTTACATGCTCAGCCTTCACCTTGAATTCATTCACTTTATTTTTTTTATTTTTCAGGAGTAATTAATTTTGTTTATTTGACAATAATTTATGATCACAAAACAATGCAGTTTAGAAAATTACTAAAATATGTTAAAGAGAATATCGGTCTTTTTCCTGGCTCTCATATCTTATGTGGGACAACAGACTGTTTTAGAAAATAATTTATGCAGGGCTAATATAATCTCCCAAAATATGTCCAATTTCATTGATGAAATGAAGAAACTATAAATTATAAAGTACTTGCTAAGAATTAATGGTTAGTGAGGGACTGCCAAAATACTTTATCTACCCATGAGTTTAGTCATAGCAATAATTAATTTGAAAAGCATTTATACAGAATTAATATTGATGTACAAGGCAGTTTTCTATATTTATTTTGAGCATAATCTTGTAATTATGAATTTAATTTACTTTCCTGTGTATATTAGTTTCCTATTGCCTTCATAGCAAATTACCACAAACTTGGTGGCTTATACAACAGAATTTACTCTCCCACAGTTCTGGAGGACAGAAGGTCTTATGAAGGTTCTAGAGGAGAATTGGTTCCTTACCTTTTCTAACTTCTGGTACCTACTGGCATGTCTTGGCACATCATTATAATTTCTTCCGCCATTATCACATTGCCTTCTCCTCTTCTATTTGTGTGATCAAATTTCTCTCTGCCTTCTTAGAGGAATACATGTGATTACATTTAGTGCCCACCTGAATGACCAGGATCACTTTCCCTGTCAAGATCTTTAACTTAATTACATTTGCAAAGACTTTCTTTCGCTTTCTCTCTCTCTGTTTTTTCTTCTTTCCTTCCTTCCTTCTTTCCTTTCTCCCTCCCACCCTCTCTCTCTCTCTTTTGCCAAATAAGGTGACATTCACAGTTTTGATGGATTAGAATACGTATATCTTTTGTGGGACAATCTTTTTTGGTTTTCTACACATTGATTCACTCATTCATTTATTAATTTATGCATTTACCAAATATTTACTGAGGACCACAATGGTCTAGACACTGTTGTAATGCTGGGACTATGACATCAAATAACGAGGAAAAGTGTTTGTATTCTTGGAGTTTACTTACTACTGCAGGAGTTGGCAGATTTTTCCATAAAGGGTCAGACAGTAAATCATATTTGCAAACTACACAGTTCTTTCTGTTGGAACTACTGAACTCTGCTGTTGCAGCATAAAAACAGCCCTCGAAATACAGAAATGGTGCCTCCATATTACAATAAGAATTTATATATGAAAAGAGGAAACAGGCTAGATTTGGCCTGTAGGTTGTCATTTGCCAATCCATACTCTAGACAGAAGATGCAAGAGGAAAAAAAGAGGTTAATACAGAGTATGACAGAGGGTAATAAATGATATAAGTACACATATTCAGAGGAATAGGAAGTTCTAGTGGGGAAAGGTATTGCTAAAACTGCTCCAACAGATAAATCACAAAATAGTAATGGTTTCACAAATAAATGTTTCCTCAATGTTTATATGAAGTCCAGTATTGAGTTTTCTGATCAAAAGGAAGACTTCTATATAATAACTCAGGAAATCAGTCTCTTGCTCCCTGGTGTCTGCCCTCCTGAGAACTCGGGAATTTTCTTTATTCAGTTGGTGGTTGAAGAAAGGGAGTTACAGATGGAACAAGATTGAGAGGATTGATCAATAACACTCATATCACCTACATGCTAACAACTCAATCTCCTGGCGTCATCTAACTTTAAGAACAACAAAGAATATAAGTGAGCTGAGTGTTTTGGAGCATGAAAAGCAGGACTGATCACCAGTTAGCCATATTTGGCTCAGGGGTGTTGCTTGTTCAAATAAGGTAGCCCGGGAAAGCCTCAATCTGCCTGAAGAAAGGGAACCAGTGTAGCAGAGACTTTCGGATCACCCAAATATCTAGGCTGTATCTGTGCTTCTGAACACTTTTCTCTCTCACAGTTAGATTAGTTATGTGACCGAGTGGTGGCCATTGGAATGTGGGAAGAAGAGATATATATTGCTTTCAGGACAGATCCTCAAAATTATCACAATTACAGAATTACTCTTACTTTCTCTCCTGTTTTCTGTATGACCCAAATTAAAGGACTCTAAGGTGGTAGGGTTACCCAATGGTAACTGAAATCTCAGCTTAGAGGAGAACTGGTCAAGGGTGCTGCCTTCCAGCTGTCATTGGACTGTGACATTAGCAAATAAGACAAAACAAAAAACAACAACAAAAAACCTCAAAAATGTAAACTGTATTGTGTTAAACTACTTTATTGTGTGTTATATCTTTGAAAGCAGCAAGTGTTCATAACTTTGACCAATATTTTAGTTCTATAGCTATGGGAGAAGATTATGTTCTAGGTGGAGGCCTTGAAGCTGGATCAAGTTTGGTGTGTTAGAAGTTTCCAGGGTATCTGGAATGGAGTTGGAGGAGTAAACTAGTAGGAGATGAGGTCAGGAGATAAAATGAGAATCATGTTGTGCCAGGGGTAGATTTTGGCTTGTACTCTGAGTACAAGGATTCATATCAAAGAGAGATAGGATCTAACTTTCATTTTAAAATGATCACGTTGGCTGCTTTGTTAAAAATTGATATAAGGAGTGAAAGCAGGGCCAATCATTAAGATATTGCAATAATGCTAGTAAAAAGGGATGGTGGTTTGAAACAAGTGGTATTGGTGGAGGGATTAGATATGCAGTGTGAGAGAAAAGTATAAATGAAGGGTGAGCGCTAGGTTTTCTGCATCGGTATGTGGAAGAAAATATTTGCTGTTAACTGAGAAAATGACTTCAAGCTTTTATTGAAGGGAAGGAGGAAGGAGGAATGAGGAAGACCAAATGTTGACATGTTAAATTTGAGATGCCTTTAGACATCTAAGAAAATATTTAGAACAAGCATGTCAATCTGGAAATATAAACTAGGAAATTATCAGCAGATAGATAATATGAGATAATATGAGATTAGGGCAGTGAGTGTTTTATAGAGTAGATATCAATGGATTGAGTTTTAGGCACCTTAAAGTTCAGAGGCTAGAGACAAGCGAGATCAAGCAAAGAAATCTGAGCAGAATCTCTAGAGAGTGGGAAAACAATGAAGAAAACAGTGTCTTGGAAATCAACTGGAGAACTTGTTTCAAGGAAGAGAAAATGTCAACTAATTCAAATACTTCTGTGAAGTCGAGTAAGATGAGAACCACAAACTGACTTGAATTTAGCAATTTGAGATCACTTGACAGGGCCTCTTATGGTGAAGCCATGAGTTGAGAGCCCTACAGGACCCAATTAAGGGGAGAATTGTGGAGGAGGAACAGGAGACAGTTTGAGGAACGTTGATTTATATAGAGTGCATTAATGGGGCAGAAAATGGAAAGAGATCTTGGGATCTTAGATCAAGGAAGATTTTTTTTTTCCTTCTGTAAGCTGTTATAATATAAAATTATAAGTATTATATTTTAAAAAGGGAAAAATAGTTGGTGATGCTTGAGAACATGAAGGTAAATTCTAGAATGGTATAAGTGTGATCTAGCGAGAAAAGGATCTCCTTGGATAGAGAGCATGGAAAAATCCTTCACTGTGGCAGGAAGGCAAGCCAAGCGTTGGGCCAGATACAGGGAGTAATGGTTTTCCTTGCGGGTGCTTATATAATTGTGTTCTAATTTTCACTATTTTCTTTGTGAAAAAGAAACCAAAATCATTAGGTCATTAGGTGAGATGGAGATAGATGTTCGTAGGGAGAGGAAGGAGTGGGGAAGATTGAAAATCAATGAAGGAAGTGAAAAAAATCAAGGGAGAAGGTAAATGTAGTATTAATGATTATCAATAGCATCACCTGATGTTCTTGGTCAGTAATTTACAGTAAAGTTGGACAAGTATTTTGGGTTTTACCATGTATGGATGACAAGTGTAAAGCAGGCACAAAATGGATTTAACCAAGGTGAAGATTTAGCCAGACTCATATGACAAAGGGTGATCAAGGCAAGGGAATTGAGATTAGATGTTAGGAAATGAGGGAAGGCTCGATGAGGACAAAGGCCTTGTTTATTTTGCCCACTGACATGACTTAAGCACCTAGATACATGCAAGTGCTCATAAGCATGAAGAAAATATTTGTAGAATGAAATCTAATGCCTTGAAATATCACTTGGGCTAGAAGGCACATGAAAACAGGAAGGGGTTGAGAGAGGGAGAATAATGGTAGAACTCATGGCTTATAAGTATTAGAGACTTAAGAGACATTGAAATATGGGTAAGTTATTTACTATTTTAAAGTTTTTTTCCTTTGAAAGTAAAATTGCAGTATATAATTACATAGAATCACTGCAGTAACTTTTGGAAAACACTTAGCAGAGTGTCTAGCATATAGTGAGGACTTGCGATATATTCTCTGTCATTGTTATAGAGAGAGGCAGATGTATAATTTTCACTTTAATTCCTTGGTTTAAAAAACAACTTGTTGGCATCATAAAGGTCTGGATATTCCTATATATTATTACCAAAATAGCACTTTTATGACTAAAATTAAAGACAACTTATTGAATTGAGAGGAAGAAGTAAATTAAATGCACTGTCCAGAAACTTTTAAGAAAATAAGAGTACTTTCATTATTTAAAGTCCAAATTCACATAAGACCATCCTCTAAAATGTTAGCATCCTATTGTATGTAAAACAGTTCTAGAAGTTTCTTTTCTAGGTTATTTTATCAACACGTGTCTACAAGCATCACGAACTAGAGCCAACCATGGCTATTGGTGGCATCAGCTTTAGCAGAATGTATTAGATTCCACGTAATTAATACAGATCTCCCTAAGAGATGTCTAGACTGATTAGGATTGTACAAGTACATAAGGAAGCTGTGTTCTTCAGCTTCTTCTGCTCAGTTGCCATCTCTCCATCATTCACTTTTAATTAAAAGATTAGTGGATAGTTTTGAAAAAATGAAACAAGGGAGGAGGTTCCTGTCTCCGTCTATAGTTTCAGGGAATGGGTTGTTAAAAGCAAAAACTTCTTGCCAGAAAGAGCTTTTAGATAAAATACAGATCTCATCTTTTCATATATATGGCTTTTTTCTTGACCCATGTATAGAAGTTGTAAATCAGTAAGAAATAAATGAGAATTTTCTATATTTAATATTTTGAGGTAGATAACATGTTGATTTTCTTTTGTGTTATTTGGTCTCTTTTTTGATGTGCTGATATTTAATGTCTGGTTCTTGATTGCAACTGAGTTTAGTACCTTGATTTTTATTCAGGTTTAGTAACTACTAAACTCAGTTAAACAATTAAGCAAAAATCACTTTGGTTCTAAGGTCAGGAGTGTATACAAATTTTATGGTGACTTGGAAAGAGTACTGAATTCAAAAGCATGAGACTTGGGCTTTCATTGGCATTCTGCAAGTAATAACTTGGGGTTTATTTTCCTTATGTTTTAAGTAAGAAGTTCATCTTGAAGGTTTGCAGTGGTCCTCCAATGTGAATATTCTATAGGGTTTACATGAATGAGGATTGATTACTGGAGCTGATCTAAGAATTTTTACAGGTGTATCATAGGTCCCAAAGAGACTGGGAAAGAAAGGCTAAGGCCAGGGGTGTGTGTGTGTGTGTGTGTGTGTGTGTGTGTGTGTGTGTGTGTGTGTGTGTCTTTATATCTGGGAGAGGAACAAAGGGAAAGTCTATAGCCAACACAGGGGCATTAGCTACATTCTAGGCAAGAGGTAAATGATGAATGATTTAAAATGCATCTTTGTCAGAAGGCAGCCGAGGAAACTGAAGAGTTTTCTTCCCTCAGGGATAGACTGACACAATTCTGTTAGTGGTCCTTAATCTTGCCTCACCCTCACTTTACATCCACAGAGCCTTGAAGACAAAGGCCAGGAGGAGGCATGTTTCAGTGATGCCTCAAGAGACATACATATCAAGTCACACAAAAAGAAAATAATTTAGTGAAAATTAAATTTCAAAATTTTTTTTCACTCTGCGTGATAAATACACATGAGTTCTGAGTAGTTCTAAACTGAAGAAGCCATTCCAATGACTCTTTTAAGAAAAAATATCTACATTGTTATTTTACATGCATTCATACAAAATGTTAGTATATGTTATATTTGATCAGACAGAATAATAATGATTTATTAGGATATATTTGAATATCAAATATATTTTTAAGGTTATCAATTTTATTCTAATGCCAAGGATTGAAATAAATAGACAAAAACATACAGTGGTTCAATTAAAAGAAAGGTATTTCTTGCTCATGTAAAAATACCAAGGAGGAAAGGAACGGTGTTGGAGTGGCTAGACAACCTTTCTCCACACGGTTTTCCAGCTGATTGAAACTGTGCCATCTTCAACATAGCGCTTTCTAGGTTATTCTGTTTGTTATCTGGGATACTAGGTTAGAAGAGGAAAGAGCATGGAGGAACATTTCTAGGATGTTTTCATGGGTCAAGTTCAGAAGTGATATAATATCACTTCTTAACATTCCATTGATTAGAAATCAGTCCATGGGTGAGCCCAACTGCAAGGAAAGCTGAGAAATATTAAGCCATGTGCCCAATAAGAAGAAACAAATGTGGAGTTGAGTGAGCGATTAGCAGTCTCTGCCACGAGTGTTATATAAGATAATTCTGACTATTGCAAAGACGAAAAATGTCAGTAATTTATTAGAACAACTTTGATTACTAACAATATTTTGAAGTATTCAATATTCTAAGTAGACCAGCGATCTGGGAAGTTATTGTTAAAAATAAAATATAGTAAATAATGGAACTTAGTCCAGGGGAATTTTTATTGTAAATATTTATTAATTTTTATGTTTTATCATTGTTGTTATTATTGTAATTGGAATAGTATTAGTAATATGGGTTTTAAATTAATCTAATGAAGTATTTTAAACACATATGTGTATAATCTATGTCATGTTATATATATATAATGATATTGTAGTCATTTTGGAAATTTTACTTTACCTCCTCCATTAAGATTGTAAATGTATTCAGTACAAACAAACGTGATGTCACAGAACGTAAATTTTCATTAATAAATAGCATGATTATTTTGTGCAATAAATATTTACTATTTCCTTTCAAATGAAGAAAATCAAGTTCTATACAAGGATTAAATGACTCAATAAGGAGTCACATTGACAGATCTGAAGACACAAATTCATCTAAATTTCAAATTAGAACCCCCTTCAAATTGATCATGTATTATATTAATAATATT